>NW_024543059.1:4595000-5157500 GCF_018167655.1 Microtus oregoni
AAAGTAGAGAGGGGTATGCTCTATGAGGGGAGCACCAGACAAGGAGGAAATGGAGGTATGAAGAGCATAGACTATAACTAAGCAGGGTGGGGTCTAGAAGAAGGATAGTGGCCAGTGACAATGCGGAGCCAAACCCATGAGAAGGACTTCAGGCGTTGCTCCAGAGATGGTTGAGATCCATCCCAAAGTGCAAGTAAAAGCCAAGAGTTTTCTTTTTTTATGATTGGTATAGCACTCTGATGGGGTGTTATTCTGTAATATGTTGGCTAGAAGTCCAGCCAAATGTATCTGAAAAGCACTTCAAGTACGGCTAGTCCTAACAGAGATGGACCTTAAGTATAAGGTGCACGCAGATTGTAACAACCTGAGTACAAAGTAATACAAAGCTTATTATTACAAGTCTATACATTGAAAAGGTAATATGTCTCTTATGGCTTAAAATTTGCTTATTACTAAGGTACTTGGCACTTTTTTTTTTTACTATTTTCACATACTATTAGAAAATTCAAATCTGACGTATTTCACATTATCTCTCCCCCCAAATATTTTCTAAATGTTGGTTCTAGGTAGAGCTACCAGGAGTTTGGGCAGAGCAAAAGATCAGGAAATGAAAAAGAAACGAGATGTATATATAAGTGAATTCAAAGCAGTGCATTTTTGTCTATATGTGCGTGTAAATATATGTAAACATATATGTAAATATACATATATAAAGACATATAAATGAGAGGCTCCACAAATCCTCAAGCAGCATGAAGGTAAAGAAATTCTGTCTAAGCTTGGAGACAACTTTTTTCAAGCCTTGGCCATGAGGACTGAGTGAGATGCATACTAAACTTGTATTTTCTAATTCTCCTTGATTATGCATCTCCTCCATTAAAGCAATCGGGCCCCATCACCCAGGCCTGCTTCCCTGGAGCCCACTGCTTCAGCAAGAAGGATACGGTGGCCACTGAGCAGAGGATAACTCACAAGGTGGCTGAAGAACCGCAAAGGAGAAAGGCCAAGACTTGGTCATAAATCCATTGGCAAAGGACTTGCTTATTCTTGGCTATCGAAGACAGTGAAGAAAGACCTAATAAAACTGTCAACTGTTGAATCATTAAAAAATAATTTTGGGTGACAGATCATGCTATGATCGTTGCGATATTATTCAAAAGGAGATAAAAAGGAAAAAGGGGTTGCTGTAGCAGAATCTGTCTACTTGTGCTCACCTATGAGTGTGAAAACGTCTTCTCGAAGCTTGTAGTTAGCACAAGTATTGGATAATAAGAAGACGGACATTGAGTCTGCTCTATTCTGTATTCTGTCATTCTCTTTGGGAGTTAGAGTCAGCCACGGACACATGCACCGACTGAAAGAATTATCTGACTGATATTCATTTTCTAAAAAATCTTGTTTCCATTTCTAATAATTATTTCACTTAAAATATGTGCACATGGTTTGATTAATATGTAAATAATAATTATAATTACAACTCAATCAAGAAGAAAAAAATTAACAGTGATTTATGTTCCAGGAAATGGGGAAAAATCTAATTTACATATGTAAGGGTTCTTTTTTTGAGAACTTTGATAGGTTGATCAATAAAAGACTTTCAAGCATAACAAATGAATTACACTGAGATGAAGGAATGTGGATGAAGTGGACTGAAATACAAATTAAAGGGGAAAAAAACAGCAAATATGTTTTCTTATTGTTAAGGAAGAGCTTGTTGTGTTTTTAAAATGGATGATGGTGAGCGGTCAAATGGCCCCAGAGCTTAGATTCCCGTCTAATATATCTGGAAGAGTGATGCAGCAGTTTTACATTTAAATGTCATTTTTATAATACACTGTAAATTATAGTTCCTGCAACTCTTTATGTTTATGATGGAAAATTGTAGATGTCAGTAAAAAAGTGTACTAGCGGATACATAGCGATATGCTTGTAATTCTCCCATGGGATGATATGCTTGTAATTCTCCCATAGGCCATATTGATCAAATCACTCAGAGAACACGCACTGGGAGGGTAGGTTTGAAGTTGCTTAGTGACCTCTTCAGGACGGCTGCTGAGGAAGCAGGATCTGCTGACTTGGAGTAGTGTACCCTCACAAAAGATCATTCTGGGTTAACCGCACCAAATTAGTGTTTGTTCTGGCCTCATTCTTCACTGTGAAGAGTTGTACACCAGGCATTAAATGCCTCTGTGTTGGTGCTCCATTTTCTCATGAAGCCACTCTAAACACACACACACACACGCACACACTCATGCACACACATGCATGCATGCACATACACACACACATGCAGTCCTCAGACTAAGAGAGAATTTCTACTCTTGATGCAGCAAGTTCTTGATCCAGCACCCTTTAACTGAGGCCCGGGGACCATGTTTGCTACCAGCATGGTTTGCCAGGGGGGTCTTTTAAGAATCCACAGGGTATATGTCACTGCACACTAGAACTGTAACACAACACTATACAGACAGCCTCTTTCTTCTGTGCCCATAACAGGGAATTATGCTTCTGAAAGGGACTTGGAGTTCAGACCATCATTTTCTTTGCACCCCAGGGAGCACACCTGCTCCACCCATCAATATTTGATGGCTATTGGGAGGAGGGCAGAACTGACATGCTGTCAAAACTCATCAAGGGAAGAGCAAGAAGCAAGTTTGAACTTGTGTTCCAATTGCCCATGGGGAGTCTGAGTAATTGGGAGATGGCTCCCTTTTCCTCCTGCAGGATTTGATGTAAACAGGCTGCAGGGGTTGAGACAGAGGAGGGGGAGCCAAGGAGAAGGAGACTCTGCGTACTATAAAAGCTAGCATGGGAAAACATGTCTAAAATAATTCGACCAGCTTGGGTGGTTTCTGCGGCCAGGTCCAGAGGCGACAGCTCATTTTATGCATTGTAAGAAATACTGATTTAAAGTGTCCTCCTCTGGGCTTTGTTCTCTGGTGTCTCTAGCTACTCAGGGGCCTTCCTCATACTGCACTTGCACAGTGACTCCCGGTCCTTTCTCCTACTGCACATGCGCATTAACTCCTGTTAGTTTTCAGACAGGCTGCCCAGACTCTAGGCACATGTCCAGTCTGAGTGCATAGGAGACAAGGGTACAGGAAAAGTATTCTGTGAGGTTGGCAGTAGATGCTGCAGGGGAACACGGAGCTGCTAAGGCTCTCTGTGCCTGCTCTCTGGGACCTACTTGTCAGCAGTGTCTGAACTCACAACCTAGTGCTTGGCTGTTAATATGCTTTGAATTTTTTTTTGGTTATTTCTTGTCATAAATGCATTTTTATATAAAATTTACAATAGTTTACAGTTGGGTTTATGGTGATGATAACTCCCAAACACAGCATCCTGAGTAAGAAAGTTAGTGGCAATGAAAGTTTATGTTGGGTGCTTCCAGGTGCTGTAGAGTCCTGTGTGGGAAGGCGGGACAGAAGAAAACACTGGCCAACATTTATATTGCATAAACTTTGTACCAGACAAACCTTGTGCCAACTTCAGCACAGCAATAAAGGAGGTAGATTATCCACCGAGGCAGAGCTTGAATGGGGGAAAGACCAGAAAATAGAGAGACCTAGTAAATGATACATCTAGGTATGTCTACAAATATCATAGAGACTATGCATGGTATGCACTGAGAAGCCCAGAAGTCAAAGAATCAGATGTATTCAAAAATGAAATACCCTTAAAAGAACATTGATCTCATGGGCAAGAGGCAAATGAGACTCATACCTCCTCCCCGGTAAGTGCCTTGTTCTGTCTGTGATATAAGTATGTTCAGTTGTTTTGGGTCACTGGGTCTCAGCTTCTTGGGCATCTGAACTAAGCTAAGTAACTAGAATCCCCCTCCTTCAGTCATAGTGTCAAAAGGCAATACTGTGAACAAAAGAACCATGTAGTCAGGAAAATTCACAAGCGGTTGATGCTTTCAGTCACTGCGATCAAAGACAATGAAGCAGAGAGTATGGATGAAGGAGAGACAGCAGCATACATGACAGACGAGAAACAGGACCCAGATGTAAACTAACAGGGGGTGCGTGGAGGACAGAAGAGAAGAAGGAGAGAGTGAACAAATCAAGTGAGTAAGAGGACGAGGGAGGGACACAGGAAGGCAGGGAAGAAGGGAGGAAGGGAGGGAGAGAGGGTTGGAGAAGAGACTGAGAGGAAGCTTTATAATAGAAGTTGTACTCATCCTGCTGACTGTTGAAGCCTACATGCGGGATCTCTTGATAAAAGCCAGACAATCCTAATCCGTGTCTTATAATAACTACGTCTTTACAGTCAGATGGATGTCATTCCAGGCAAACAAGTCTGAGCTTTCTCTGCTACTAACTGTGCTCAGCATAAAGAAACATTCGGCTGAAAAAGATGCTGCAAGTGTGTTTTATTCTGAGTTCTTCAGCCTGTGTCTAGAAACACCTGAGTCCAGCAACTCGTGGAAGAAAACCGTGGTCCAAGAGCCTAACTGATGGGGACTCATTGGGTTACTAAGGGACAATATCGGTGTGTATTTTCACTTAATTGATTTTGCAGTTATGCATTTAAACACCGTATCTACAGATTAAATCTTATTGCTTCTGATCACTCCAAGGTCTTATATACAAAGAACCTTTATCAATCTGTAAGTATTCCCAATAATTTCTGGGTAAATATTTGACACCTGGGGCATAGCTCCAGAGTAATCTGCCCACTATATTATGTCTCTCTATATTGTTCTCTAATTGTTATCTCTCTCTCTCTCTCTCTCTCTCTCTCTCTCTCTCTCTCTCTCACACACACACACACACACACACACACCACACACACAAACACACCACACCAACCCCCACATATATATGATCTTAGGGCTGACCACTTGAGACAGGATAACTAATTAGAGGTCTATTGCTTAGATAAGGCCATTGCTCCCGCTCCCAGCATACCCCAGCTTCTCACGGCTCCATGGCTAAAATACTCTGTGTATTTCAATGTATCCTGTGTCAAAGCCTATCATGGAAAAGAAGCCCTGAAGAGCCCAGGCTTTTCAAAACAGGGTTTTTATTTCACGACAGCTCTGACTATCCCAGCAGCCGTGTTTGCTCTGAACCCTGGATGCTAGACGACTGTCCTTGTTGCATCTTTTCAGCAAGTCAGGGAAAACCTGCCCAAATACCATTTTTTCTCAGCTGGGGTTTTTGCCTGACTTTTCCTCCTTTGCTGTTCATTCTGTGCTAGAATTCAATTGCTTTCGTCTGTTTCCAATGCCCCTCTGCCCCTGCTATTCTGCCCCTCCTAACCCACATATCTACACTCAGACAGTCCTGTTCTCACCATATGTGCTCAGCAGTGGCTGGGTCCAGAGAGGCAGAATGCCACGGAGGCGTACTTAAGTGTACTAGTCACGGTTAGACCCTCGGAAATATCACTGGGTCATTTTCCTTATGCCATCCACATCTTCTATCACCCCAGACAATCCCAACCAATGTCTAGTTGAGGCTTCTAAAAGGATTAGCAATACCTGAAGGTCTCATATTCCGTATATCTACATTTACCCGTCACTTAAGTTGTATGATCTGTGTGGATATTTCATGCTATATTTCTGAGCCTAGAAATAAAGCAGTTCTTTTACTGAAAGGATATACCATTTGCGTGAGCTTTCTTCCATATGCTGAATTAAGAGAAACCCTTAAAATATCAGCTTTCTCCACCGTGAGGGTAATTTTAGTCTAACATTTTCTATTGATTTATTTCCTTGATCCTATAAACAAATGCAAGCATCTTTTAGTTGATCTCAAGCTACTTCTACGAAAATAAAGCTTAATTCACAAAGACATCCACTGTGTCAAAGGAGCTAACCTCACCTTCCCTTTAATCCTATCTGGACGGAAACTGTGATTCCCAGATGACCTATGTCCAGATACACATAATAGAAGACTCAAGGAAAAAAAATCTTTCCCATTTCCAAATCCTCCTTTCATAGTTTATTTCAATCTACCAGTACTTCTGGGCTTAGATTTATAGAGAATCCAAAACAATGTAATACAACATAATAGATGCAATGATAAAATGGATGTAAATATCCTCCAAATTCATGCAGTAGTCACATGTCAAACACAACTGACAGATGTTTTCATTGTATGGAAAGGGAAGAAAACCTTATTTTTGTGCACTCCTAAAGATGTGATTGTGTAGTGAGCTTCCCCTGTTGCTGTGGCTTGTGTTGAGACACAACATCATGACGCTAAGAGCAAAAGGCACATCTCTCAGTCACGTATCTGACAGTGACCAGGAAGCTCAGGGCACATAAGGGACAAGGGACAGAATATAGTTTTCCAGATCATCTCATCCATGTCCTTGCTAAAACTAGATTCAAATTCCTATTCTCCAACACTTCTTTAAACCACACCATCATCTGGGAAAGAGACGTATCATCCATGAATCTGTGGGGACCATTTCCTATTTAAATTGTTTAAAGGAACAAGTTTTGAGTTATTATTACTTCCTGTTTTAAAAATGGTCTATTTTTATGATATGTCACATCACACAATTATCAGTTATGGCTGTTCTAGTACTGACAAGCCAGTAGGACCTGCTCTCATTCTCCATCTTGCCAGGCTTGGTAATGAACTCCATGTTGGAAACGTGATAATACGTTCTGTAATTCTACTCTGCCTGAAGTTACCCATAACAGGGTGGACTTCTTTCTTGTCACCTTAAAAAAAGTGATATTTTTAAAAGTTTTGGACCTTGTTCTTGTTCTTCCACAATTTTAATATTAATAGGCTGTTTCTCTTTCAGTTTTGACTTATTGAACCACCATCTAGCAAGGCAGCTAAACCAGCCTATTATAAGTCACTGCTGATTCTTCCTAATTATTTTGTAGTCCACAGTCATGTCTGTTTACTTTCTGAATTCATCCTTAGCCTCTCTTTTATAACTATGTCCTATGACTACATGCTCCATGCTCCATACTACATACTAGTTTCCCCTCCACGTCTATGAATTCCATTCTGTGTGTTATTAAAAATAAAGTTTCCAGTAGGGTCTTGACTTCACATTTGCTGTCTGTCTTCTCATCTGCTCCCTTGGTTATTGTTTGAAGATCATATATAATTTGTCCCTTGATGAAACCCTTATTATCCCAGGCATAATTACACCACCAATCTCTCCCATATTTAGCCTTTGCTCACCGTTCACCACTCCCGGCTATATTTCTATTTAACACTTCACTAAAATCAAATTGTGGATTTACTGCTGGCACTATAACCAGAACATGCCCTTCTCTATGATTCAATTTATCTCCTGACTTTTTATTGGCATGCTTTTTCTGTAGCAACCTGCTCATAACTTTATACAAATCTTCCATCTTTGAAAATACCTCACACTTCCTTTAAGTGGGTTTTTATTTCTGTGCAAGAGTCTTTCACGGGTACCCTTTAACTCATGGTCTTCCTGCGTCAGCCCCCTACGTACTGGCATGACAGACATACACCCTCATGCCCTGTTAGGAAGAGATGACTAATTCCTTATAACAGTGTAGTGTCTTGGCATGAAATGGGCCACACACATCTGCCCTGAGGATCAAGCCTAACTAAACGCTCCAGCTTCTGATCTATTACCAGTCTATTTCAGTCAAGGTTACAGTCTACACATTTCTCTCCACCACTTGTAAAGCACATATGGGTGAGGCAGGTTCATTCTGCTAGGCAGTGAGGAGCTTTGCTTTGAGGAATCCCCAGTGTCCTTAAATGTTTCTGTGGGTCTGCAATGCAGTCTAAGATATTTCTTGTGCTAGTCCTCCTTTCTCGCTGCTTTCTCTCTATACGCCAGTCCTGTATCTTGATCTGAACATTCTGCCTTCTCCTACCTTCTTTGACAATAAATTTCTCTCATGTCATCTTAATGCTTTGTTTCTGTGCCTAATAAAGTGCCCAAAATTTTACCCAAATATATTGCAACACACCATGCGTGCATGTGATTATAATGTATGTGTGTGTTCTGTGTATGTTTATATATCTGATGTGTGTGTGTGTTTTGTGTGTGTGTGTGTGTGTGAGAGAGAGAGAGCGAGAGAGAGAGAGAGAGAGAGAGAGAGAGAGAGAGAGAGAGAGACGGGGAGAAAGAGACAGGAGGAAGAGAAGGAGAAGAAATGAGGCTATGAATTCAGGAAGACAGGGAGTTTGCTATTCATCTTTTTATCTTAGCATTTGGTGACATCCCGGTTGATCAGTAAATGTGAATGAATAAATAAATCTGATGAAAATTTCCACTCTGAAAAGTAGGTGCAGCGTAATTCTTAGAATAATTTACTGTGCTAAAGTTTCTCAGAGCATGAAAATATGTGATATGTCAGAAGTATGGCAATTTCATAAAAGGTATTAAAGCACTATATCACCATTTCAACTTAATTGCAGTGTATAAAATAACTTTAACTCTGAATGTGGAATCAGCCAATATAAAAAGAGTGACTTAAGATATTTTTCACAAGGCTGTGTTTTATAGTAACTAACTCATTTCTTCTAAAATTGATCTTGAATAAACGCTAGTTAGAATTATCCCTAGGAACTTTGGAGAAGGATAAATGGAAATGGAAAATATTCTCACTGAAAGACTCCATAAATATACAACAATTTAGAAGGCAGCATAAAGCCCAGAGAGACATCACTCTGCCATTCCAAGTGTGCCTATTTCACTTCACCCTTTACCAAACTGTATGCATGGAGTGTCTGTGTCCCAAGAGCTGTCAGAAACTTGGACAGAGGAAGCATGCAACCCGATGCGGTTTGTGAAATACAACAGCATTAAAAAAAAAAAAAAAAACCCATATTCTTTTGGTGATTCCATGTACACCTTCCCCTGTGTTTTATTTAAACATTTTAAGTGTCCACACAAAATGATAGGATCCGTTCCATTACTGTCATGTATATACAAACACATCATTGTAAGCTCATATATACCACCCATCTTACTAGGTTTTCAGTCTTTAAGGGGTTGTATTTATAAAACCTCGGAAACGGAAAGTCAAGGGAATAAACTGCTTCTATTTGACCATGATCAGATTTTTTTAAAAAAATAAAATGGTGAAAAATGCTTGGCTTATTGGTATTACTTGGTAGATTCTATACTAAATTGTCGCTATTGTCTCATGTCCAGTAATTGAGAGTCTCTGAAGTTTATATTTCTTATGCATGGTACCATAGCATGGTGACTCTTTAAAAATTGACGGTAGATTTTGCATTTTAATGTATTGAGTAAAGTCTGGTGGTGGTTGCGCACACCTTCAATCCCAGCACTTTGGAGCAGACGCAGGTGGATCTCTGAGTGCGAGGCCAGCCTGGTCTACAGGACAGACTCCAAAGATACAGAGAAATTCCACCCTCTCCCTCCCTCCCTCCCTCTCTCCCTCTCTCTCTCTCTCTCTCTCTCTCTCTCTCTCTCTCTATATATATATATATATATATATATATATATATACTGAGTGCAGGCATATTGTTTACTTTTTGTACTCATATGAACATATGTGCACCTTTAGGGTGTTCCAGATACCCTGCTAATTATGGAGGCAGGGAGGTTGAAGGAACATCCTAGGTATAAAGAAACCTTCAGTGTAATGATGGAGGAAACAGAGATACTTGATAGAACTACTATGTGGTTTTGGAATAGTCTCTGGGTCCACTCCTTTAGGGAAAACAATGTGAGCCCCCTGTTGGTGCTGAACTTTCTTCACCATTTCCTTTCTCTCTTTAAATAGGACTGATCTCCATAAAGCTTCCTGTTTTTATTTAGTTAGGGCCATGTTTCAGAGGACATGCCAGGAGGACTGCTAGGAGCTTTACAAACAGACCAAGCTACACAACTGTCACACATATGCAGAGGGCCATATGCACAGGATGGGGTCCATGCAGGCTCCCTAACTGTTGGTCCAGAGAACATTCACTCCCACAGGCTCAGGTCAGCTGTCATTGTGGGTTCCCCTATCATGATCTTAACCTTCCCTGACTCATACAATCCTTCCTCCCTTTCTTCAGCAGGACACCCAGAGCTTGGCCCCGTGCTTGGCTGTGAAATTTCTGCACCTGCTTCCTCCAGTTACTGGATAAAGCCTCTGTGATGAAAATTAGGGTAGTGACCAATCTGATTACAGTAGATGGCCAGTTCAAGGGCCCTTTCCACTATTGCTAGGGGTTGAGATGGACAATTAATAAATGGGAACTCCTGACACTGAAAAGCTTTGGTAATGCTAAGCTCTTAGGTGGAAGCCCTGCTGGTGTCCATATTTATCAAAAAGTTTGGGATGTTTGGGATCTCCATCTTTAGGAGACTCCTAGGAATCCACAAGCAGATTCTTTTTTCTATTCTAACTACTTTTCATTCACAGGTCTCATCAGGTTCCTTTCCCAGAAACACTTGTGATATTTTTAGGCAATGTTAATGGCTCATCACTTTCCAAAGAATAAATTAAAATAATAACAAACAAATCTGTTTTGTTGAGAATTTCAAGACAGAATAAGATTTAGGCTGTGGCATGGTTACTGATCCCTGTTCTTATCCAGGCTTTCATTAAGAGAGATCAAGCAGATTAGAACGACATAAAGAATGTGAAATTCATTACGGACAGGAGCGAGAGTGGGTTTAATATACAAACAAGGCAACTGAAATTGTTAAAAGACTTTGACAACAATGAAGAGAACACTAATCCTATTCACTGAGACAATAGAAAAATGTTCCGTGCGGTTAAGGCTTCACCTACCAAAGGCTCTAAGTTGTGAAAATGAAAATTCATTTGAATGAAGAGAGTGTAAAATAAAATATCGCCATAGGAGTTCCCTGCTTAACACAATGTCATATCGAATAGCCTCTTTGGGGTCAGCCTTGAAGACACTTGGAGCCCTCTCTGGTATGGTCCAAGGGAGGCAAGCTACGCATTGATCTGACAGGAAAACTTGGCAATCTTATCCATGTGGTATTAATTCAATAATTAGGATGCAAGAATGAAGGCATCTTAGAGGCTTCCACCAAGGTTTTAGAAAACTGATGAAGGTAAGCAGTGGTGGCAGGGTTGAACTCCCTTACAGCACGCACCCTGCAAGCTACTGTGTGAGGCTGGGAGGGTGAAGCCTTGATTATGATGGAGAACCTAGGATACTGGAAATGTTCAGATGTCATGGGATATGTTGCAAGACATATTGCAAGAATGGAGTTGAATTAGCCAGAGAAAGAGGCCAGAGCCAAATCCATGAAAAGCATTGCTGAAGTACTTGGGAGTCCATCTGATTCTTTCACAAACCCCAGATGCCAGGCAAGGAACTGCAGGATTTTTGTTTCTCCCTACTGGCTTTGCTTTTGTCTTGGTTCCACCTTTCCTGACTGTCCTCCCAGTCGTCTCTTTTGAAATGGGTGTTCTTAATTTGTGCCGATGCACACTAGAAACATATTTATTTTCATTTCACATGGATTCAGAGTTAGGCTGTTTCGAGTCTCAAAAGAAATGTGGGGCTTTTGCACAGCACTGAGGTTGTGAAAATTACAGTACTACTTCAAGATGAACTAAAATGAATTTTACATTATGCACAGTTGGGATCTTAGGAACCATGATAGAGTGGTATGTTTGGAACTGATATATTTGTCAGGTTGAGAAGGAGTGGAGTTTTAATGGTTAACATATGTTGACCAATAAAATGTACTCACTGAGAATTCATCCCTCTTGGTATGTCCAAGGGTTTCCTGCAAAAATATCACCAAGAAGGGAAGACACATTCTGCTTGTAGGTGGAACTATGCCATACATTGGAATTCCAGACTGGATATAAGTAAGGCATCAATTTGAGTGTCGGTACTCCCCTGTCTTCGTTTCCTGACAAAAGATGTACTTCTGACTAGCCAACTCTTGCTTCTGTGACCATGCCTTCTCCTGCTACTACTCCCCATTTCCTACAGAGTTCAACTGTAGCACTTCAAGTATAAACTAAAATAAACTCATACTCCTTTATGTTGCTTCCCAGCAGAGGTTTGTTCACAGAAAAGAGAAAAAATTAAAACTAAAGCAATTAAAAATTCCCAATAGGAGCATTAAGGAAAAAATTAAAAATACTTATATTATTAATGCTAGCATACATTTTATTTAACAACTATATCTAAAATAGTATCATTTCAAAGTGAAATCATTGTAAAAGCTATTAGTGATAAATATTAAATTCTTCTTTTATATTGATCTAATGAAATCAAGGGTACAATTTATATGTACATTGTATCTCAGTTTGGGCTACAAACATTACTGTGGTTCTGTGAGTCATCCTACTGTAAAACAAACCTAAATTACAAGATTGTTAAGGACAAGAATTGTTCCTTCTTAGATGATCTTTTTCCATATAATAGCACCATGTCAGCAATATTGTCCATGTGATGATTAAGGTACTGAATTCAGAGTAGAGAAACGAGCCCCTCCCCCTCTTTTTTGTTGTTTCTGTTTTACAATTGTTTTATCAGTAGGAAACTCCTTAACCTTCCTAATCCATCTAGGTTTAATCTTTTTAGTCTTTCTTTCTTGGGAAATTCATAATCAATAACCATAGATTCCATTGTGATAATTAATGACAAAAATTTCACAAAGTAGTTAGCTCATGGGAAGAATCAATTTTTGTAGTGTGTTATAATTATTGACTATTCAATTAAAATAATTCAACAAAATGGTTTGAAATATTGCATTATTTCTTCAAGGTAGATTTTTTTCTTAAACATTTGCATTATATTATTAAATTCATTAAAAATCAAGAGAGTTATAGAAACCTGTGTTATGAACACAGCCATCTGTCTCTCAGTGATCAAGAATCTATGGCAAAATTAATTACTGAAATATTTTAACTGTATTTCTCATGAGTATGCATGTATGGTGAGACGTTCACTATGTTCATATGTGGACATTCATGCCAGGGTCCACATCTCAAGGCCAAAGGACAATTTTAAGGAGCTGGTTCTCTCCTTCCCATCTTTACATGGATTCTGGGGATAACCAGCCTTGGCTGAATTAATTATCAACAAGCTAAGAGTATGTCTCAAGTTTTGTATGGTTTATAATACAGCTCTTGGGCACATCCAAAATTCACTTATGGTTACTCAAGAGAGATTTGTATAAAAGTCATTTATATTACAAAAAATCAAAACAGATATAAGGAGAGGTTGTGCCACTTCTGATTGTCTGAACTGACCCATACTGAATACCAAACAGAAGGTCAGAGTCAGGCGTGATTTTCTGCCTATGCTCGCTTTCATCTAAGTCCCTTTTCCTGACGCACCTTTGTAGTGCTGATACAGGGTCAGTACCAGTCAGGATTCCCTCAGGGACTGTTAGATTTTGTATAGGTCCTGCAGCTGTTGTGTGTGAAGCTTCTACAGGCTGATCTGTTGTCAGGAACTTCAGTCCTGTTGTCCTTGTAAGGAAGGCAAGGTTCCATTCCTTTCATAGGAAAAGTATTAGGGTAGAGAGATAATTCAATTTTTCCATTTCACCCATATGATAAGCAAAACCGAAATGTGATTCCAAATTTTCTGATTGGAATCTATAACATGTTCTTCCATAGTGGGTAAGAGCTCCGTTTCTAAAACCAGATAAACCCGAAAATGTACAGCCTCTATTTCAAAGGACTCAACTGAAGACTAATATATGTGGCACACCCATGTTCCACTTTCTGCTCTTCCTTCTTACAGATGAGGAGGCCAGCCACAGAGAAGTTCTATACCATGCACAGAAGCACACGGCTATTTAGGGGCCATATTTTTGACTACACAAAGCAGGCAGAAATAGGGGCTCTAACTTAGCAGGATGATCTAGCAAGGTTCGGCAAGCAAACAGACAGATGAGTGAAGCAACTCAGCAATATTAGGTAATCATTCTTAGTGCGGGTCCTAGAGCAGAGAGTGGGGAATGGAGGTGCGAATGGCTAATACAATAACTATTTATTTAAAAGCCAAATGGAATTTTACTATCTAATTACTCCAGCTTTGGTATGCAGTGCAGGTAGTATTTGCATATGAAAAATGCCATATCTAGAAGTAAACAAATTTAAAAGGCCCATCATGTTGAAGATAAATCATATAGAAAAGAACACAAACGATCAGATTGGTGCAGAGGAAGGGTTATTAAAGCAATGGAGCTCTAATATAAGAAATCTGAAGCCTTTGCTGTTCTTTATGGATGCATGCCATTACTTAATTTTATTTCTGTGTGTGAGTGTGTGGCTGTGTGGATGTATGTATGCACACATGGGTGCGAGTAACCATGGAGATCCAAAAGGTGCTTCGATCCTCTGGAGCTTGGTCACAGGCTGTGTTTTTGAGTTGCTCAGGGTGGGTGCTGGGATCTGAACTCTGGTCCTCAGGAAGAGCGGCAGCAAGAGTTCTTCACCACTGAGCCACCTTTCTAGCCCCATAGGATAACTTTTATAGCCACCGGTTATACCGCATTTGTCCGTCAGTTCCTTGCCTGTCATCTTTCTTCAGAACCCACCCTCACACATACAATGACACGGAAACAAGGCCGAACAAAAATAGCAGCCATTGCTCAGCTAAGTATCTGGCCCTCTTTGGCAGAGCTAATTTCAATTATTGGAACTCTAGCGAGATCAATGTCTTGGGTGACTGATACTGCGTGCTCACGACATAACATAATGAAAGCAATTCGGCAGGGGAAGGAAATAGCTGGACTACATGTCAGTTTTAAAAGCGCCTAGAAGAGGAAATCGTGATGTCAGCTTCTGGTTCCTGCTGTGGGATCACTCTAGGGACTCTTTTATTCTGCATCTAATCCTTTCTTTTGTTCAAAATAGATTTTCTTCCATTTTTCCCCCAATTTTGACCAAAAAGCTCTGGCTCCTATAAATAATACTTCTATTATGGAACTAAAGGAAAATAAGAAGAAAGAAAAGGAAGGGGAGAAGGAGCAGGCAGGGGAACCACAGGAGGCAATTATTCTTTTTTCTAGACTGCATCCTATGCTCAGTGTCTTCTAGAAGCCAGACACAGCTTAATGACTGAAGATAGAAATATGAGGGCTTATTAGAAGGCAGAGGGAAGGAATGCTATTTAAATCGAAGGACCAGGAAGTGTAGCCCCGTATAGCATGCATACACATCTACGCACACAGTAACATATGTGATGTAAAAACATTTAATGTTGGCTCTTTGCAAAGATGGCTCTTGCTTTTGAGAAACATGCTTCTAGCCTCGACACCAGGTTCAATCTCCTGATCTCTCAAATGGAAGAGGTACGCTGTGCAAAGATCAGTCGTTACACTCAGAGCTACAAAATAAGCCAAATGTGGAGGAAAACCTAAATTTGGGATCTTTGAGCCCACATCTCACATCCTCCCGTTTCTTTTTGAGTCAGCCCTTCTTAGACCACATCGAAGCCAGAACTGGATAGGGTGCTAAAGAAGGGAGTTTCTTTTTCTGAGTATAAAAGTTGGGATTTTATAGCAGTCAGCCCCTATTTCCTTTCTACATCTCTAGGAGACAGGAGCAGAGTGAAGCCTACAAACCTGGTACTCAATCTCCTGCTGCAAACTTTGAAGAATAATTGTTATTATAGACAGGAAGCATAACAATGATGGGCATTTAAACCTCCTGTTGTTAAGAATCTTTAGGTCAATAGCAACACTTTAAAATCAATTGGAGGGTTTGCTGGAAGACACAGCGGAGAAACTACAATCAACGCAATAAGGTTAGATAACCCTCATCATGTTAATAGTTACCTAAAGCTTGATATGAATCCCTTACATTGATCCTCACTTACAGCTGGGCAAAAAAAGAGAGGAGAGAGGAGAAAAATCAGGAAGGGCAGAATAATACATAATCTCACTGAAGCATCAAATTAGTATAAATAATGATTAAGAATAATCGCTGCTATTATTGGAGAACATGTTGAAAAGGAGGCTGTCAAGGTATCTGCTGACAATGAAGAAAGGCTTCGGCCGCTCCGGAATTCGGAAACTGGGAAGATAAAAAGAAATCCAGGAAATACACCTGTGGTAAGGGAACTTCAGTGCCCTAAGCTAGGGGTCAGAGCCTTGCTCTCAGGGCAGCAGCAGCTTGCTCGGCTTAGGGAGGAATGGTGCCACCTACTGTCCGTCACTGTGATGCACAGGGCAGGGTGGTAAAGGACACAGAAAAGCACATAAGTTGAATTTACTGTCCACTTCTCCACTGATTCTGTGTGGCACCACTATGGGAGCTGAGGGTTGCTGGGTATCCCTGACTCTAAACACGAGGCACGAATTTGCCAGCCCTTCTGACCTACAGAGCCTGTGTTGTGGAGCGCACACCACTCTTTTCACGATGGCCTTGGTCTCTCAACTGACAATTCTGATGAGGGAGAGGCACAAGTGAACTTGGAGGGTGTCGTCGGCAAGTTTATTGATGGCTTCTCTCATAAATAAACACAGATTTTCAGTCAAACTGTGGGCATCAACTATAAGAACCAATGCCCACATCCCTCCTTGCCAAAGCAGCTTCTTTGCTACTTAGCTTAGAAAATGTTACATCTATATATTCCCAGACTGTGGAGATGATGCAGTAAGAAAATTTAATACATGAGATTCTAACTGGCACAGTAAATCTGCTTTATTTGCTTATGATAGTCTAATTTCTTCGAGTCCTATAATTAGCAAGTGACAGATGTAGGATTCTAGCCCATGGTATCTGTTTACTGGCCCCATCCTTGTAAAAGTTACGCATCTCCCAGCAGGAGTGGCATCTATGTAAGGAGGGCGTCCAAACACGCTGCACACCTCATATCCTTTTGCTATTCACACTCCTTCACAGACATGGCTAAGCAATAACCTGAGTAGAGATTCCAAGGGACGAGCTGACTTAAACTTACTGGATGAATAAAGTTTTCACCACAAGCAGTGAACGAAAAGTTTTTGGTGGCAATGTCATGGATAAATGTGAGATATTTGTATAATCATTTTAAGACTACAGGTATTCTGAGAAGTCTTGGAGCTGAAAACCATTGAGGGCACATGAAATGTTTTGTTTTATTTACCTCTTCAATCCCTGTCTTTCTATTCATAGCCTGGTTGTTATTCCTCAGAGATGTGGGATTCCACTCTGTATGCTGTGAATACCATGGGTTAATAAAGAACTGTTTTGGACCTGTAGCAGGACAGAACTGAGGTAGGTGGGGAAAAGTAAACTGAATGTTGGGAGGAGGGTGGGGTCAGAGAAAAGCCATGTAGCCCCCTCTGGAGACAGACACTGGGAACCTTACCAGGTAAGCCACAGCTACATGGTGATACACAGATTACTAGAAATGGGTTAAATTAAGATTCAAGAGTTAGCCAATAAGAAGCTAGAGATAATGGGCCAAGCAGTGTTTTAAGTAATATAGTTTCTGTGTGATTATTTCAGGACTGAGTTCCTGGGAAACAAACTAATGATTCTTTTAACACCTTAGTAACAATGTTGAGTTAACAAATTAATAAATGAAGGGTTTTTTTTTCTTTTAATGATTGGCAAAATTCTGGGTTGTTTTCAAAATAGGAAGCTATAGAGCCTGCCTTTGAGATGAAAACTTGGAGGGCTATATAACTTACTAACTTTGTTCACAGGTTCTCACAGCTTGGCAACAAATGAAGCCTTCTAACCCCTACTTGGGAATAGTGAGATCTGTGTTCACTTTGATCGGCTTGCCAATGGAGCAGAGAGGGGGACCCTTTTGTGAAAGAAGCCATCAAATGCAAGGCTTCAGAGAAGAGCTGCAGAATGGCTGGGGTCATTCAGAGACTCCCTGATGACTTTGTTCATCTGGATGAGAACATGGCCAGGTTTTCCTGAACTCTGCTGTCCATGACACTTTCCCCATGGAAGCCGGCTGGCCATTGTGTGATGACATGCTCACAGAGGCCAGAGTGGTCCAAGGAAGAGCCAGAGCAGCCTCCTACTGGGTTTGTAGTTCTGTTGATTCTGGTCAAGCTGTGGCTACTGGCTGATCCGTAGATTTTGCCGATAAACAGACAAGCTCTAAACCCGCTACTGGATTCAGGGTGAAATAGTAACTCCGTGTTCATTCATTTACTCACATAGTCTTCAAATACCCAGTGATTCAGGCATTTATTTATTCCAGTATTAGCCAGCCTTTTCGTTCATCATGGTTGCTTGGTGACGTGTGAATACGTGAAGCCCTGACTTAGACGTTCAGGTGTACTTGGAGTGAGATGTTTGACTGTATGTTTCCAAGGGCTTATCAGAAATCATCAGTATTCTAGTATACACCAAATACAACACAATCTTAGTCTCTTTGTATCCAAGGCCTTAGGAAGGGTCTTGAAAGTTTCACAAACACATTAAGGGTAACACCATCCAAACCAGGCTCTTCACATTTCAAAATTGTTTCTGTGTTCCTTATTTAAGTTATTAGTGATTTCAACTACCTGTCCACTTGAGGATATACAAAATGCTGCTATTATTTAGCCGTAAATGTTTTTGTTTATTCCTTTTCTAGCCTTGGCTGGCCTAGTACTCACTATGTAGACCAGGGTGGCCTCAAACTTGCAGTGACCTTGGCCTTTGCTTTCCAGGTACTGGGACAAAAGATATACACCTCTACAATCAGCTGTACTTATTTCTTATTTTCTTTTCTTTTCCATATCTTATATAATTAATTAAAATAGTTTAACAATTCCACCACCTACATATTTTGTACATTTATTCGGAATAGCACCCCTCAAGCCCACTGTTTTTAACCAAGGGACTGTTTTTGAATTGACACGATCACCTCAGATTGGATATAAGCAATTGGCAGCATATGAATATCAGATCTGTAGTGTCCCAGCCTTCCTGAATATTAATCATCAAGACCACTAGCTAATATCTGAGAAGTAAATAGCTAGGGATGCTGTAAAGTTCAATCCCTTGCTTGCTTAAGAAAGGACTTCCTGGTTAGGCATAGGGTCTCTGATCAGTCTAGGGAAAACATAGGCTTATGATTAGCTTGTTGTCCAAGGGAACTGAAAGGGGTAGGTGAGCTGCAGAAATATTCCTATGTGGATTAGACTGAGGACATATTAACCCACAGGAATTTGTTGATTGTCTGACTATCCACAGTTGGCTGACTGGATTTCAAATTGGCTCTGTAAATTCCAGAGACATGGAGCTGCCGTTTGTTGATGGAGGAGATTTAGAGCTATTTCCTGAAAACTTTGTCATCCAAAACAAAGCCACTTTCCCCCTTCTCTTCCTATATGTTAACATTTTCTTTTATTTTTGTCATACATTGTGATTCAGTCATTTCTCCCTCTCACAGAGATGAGACTCCTTCCAGCGCCTTCTACAGTAGTAAGTATCCTGTTCCTCTCCTTCCCATTCTCCATTGACCACTGGCCTTGCAGGCTGCTGTTTCCACTTTGATAATCTCTGTCCATCACATTGTCCCCGTTGCACTCCATTTTCCTTCTCAGTGACTTGCATCCCCACTTGTGTGTCTTTCCTAGACACCTGTGCCTTGGTCTGCATGTCCTTCAAGTCTGTTCTAAAATCAGACTTCCATCTTCTCAGTGAGACCTGCTCTGAACCCTGCCCTTACCATGCTATGCTTGCTCCCTCTTCTAGGTTCCCTTTTTGCCTGGTAAGTCATAATTTGAGTATATAGATATAGAATTATAGATAGGCATATTTTATATATGAATGTATTTCACATATTTATGCATTGTACCTTTTTAATGTTTTATATCTTTATACAAGAATGAGAGGCCCTAGAGGGGCAGAAAGCCCTGTGAATGTACTTCTAGTTCTAGATAACTAAATAATATTTGTAATGTGACACATGCTTGATCAACACTCACTGAGTTAATTTCTTATCCTCCACAACTTCCCCGTGTCTCCCCTGACCTTTTATTGCCACCGATACTGTCACAGTATCTATTCTTTTTGATTCTAGAAAGGAATCATCTGGTTTCAATTTTATTCATAGTGGGAAGAAGAAAAAGATACTTCAGAAAGTCAACAAAAAATCAAGAGAAAATGGCATCCTCATGGTGGCCTTTCTCTACTGAGAATAATCCAGTATTTTCCCACTGCTCCTGAGATTAATTCCAAATTCCTTAGCATGGCTTGCAGTACTGCCTGTCACACCTTTATACCCTTTTTTCTTTTCTGTGCCTTCCTTATATGTTGTGAATACAGAAGTCTTTATGGCTCTGTTTATGAGTTATGTCTCTCCACAGTAGGGATTCTCAGTCTGCAGGTTGCACTGAATAATTCCCATTCGAACTTAAGGGCTCTGGTTCTGTGGGAAATGGTGACATTCTCACTAGTTCTAGCTGATCATTTCCCTCTCCTGTCCAGAGTGCCAAGGCCATTCCTTCGCTAGAGAACTTAAGTCATGATGACAGACTGCAACTCTTCATGAAACTCTGAACTGGGCAAAGGTAGACTCACATTGCCATATAGTCCATAGTGAGGCATATTTAAGCTCATGACCATTCAAGGGGATAGAGCTCTAGCCAACGCACAGATTATGGTAGACACCAGATGCCTTGTCAAGGCTTCCTGAATAAATGAGTAAGTTAAGAGCCTCAGATATCCTTGAACTTGTTCTATGTCATAGCTAGCTGAACCTGGGTCTTTGTACATACTGGAAAATTTAGACTTTATTTAGTCCTCTTACAACTCTCGGGAAAGAGTGGCATTCCCTTTCACTGAGTCATAGACACACTGAATAGACAATCTCTCACGTGCACTCCTTTTAAATCGCAAAGGCTGGACCCACATGCCCGCTGCTCTAGTCCCTCTCCTGCCCCTCTATTGCTTCACCTTTCTGCCCTCTGCCATTCTAAAGGTTTGGGCAGACCTGACTTGGCTGCTTACCACCTATGGGACTATGAGTGGCTTATACAACACAAGTTAAATTTAGTTTTCGTATTGGTCATGTAAAAACAACAGTCTGTGATTTGCAGGGAAGCTCCCCCGATTCAAATCAATAAGAGACACGAAGATTCCATTCCATTCCCTGTGGGTCGCATGGCTCAGATGGAGAAGCTGAATTACGAGCCTGGTTTACACAGGCTTCAATAACTTCTGGCCTGTTAATACACTGCAGAACCAAATCGATAGACTTAGAGAGTCTCTAAAACACACCCTGTTTCCTATCAGTTTAAGGCAGCAGAAAAGTCTTCTTCAGAAAGAGAATTCTGCAAGAGCATAGGAGATGACCCCTCCAGCTTTCGACTACTCAAGCTGAGTCTCAGTGGAGAAATTCGGTGTGAACTCCCTCTTATGGTCTTGTCCTTGGACAGGTAAGTGATTCCCTGCACTGGAAATTTGACCAAGCTGGAGATTAAGCCAACATTGCACTAGGAAGCTGAAATTGTCCCAAAAAGAGGTAGAGAAGTGTGAGTGAGAGGGAAGGGGTTGTAGTCTTTCATTTCCGACAGCTAATAAAAGTGCCTTCCCCTTAAGCACTTATAATTAGTAAGTCACATTATGTTATGCAGGTGCCAGTCTTTGTCCACACCCTGGTCAGAGCAGGTATAATTAAAGGTGAAGTGCCTGGGGACCTAAGACATTAGTCATCAAAGCCCAACAGCAGACTGTACTGTCTGGGCTTTGTTTTTAGGGTCTGGTCACTTGCTTCATAGTCTGCATAAGAATAAAGAACTAGATCAGAGAGAGATGCCACAGCACAGCTAATACCAGCATTCTCCTTAAAATGAAATTATACTAGTGAAAAATTTTTTGGTTAGAAAAAATACAACATGAAAGAGATGAAGGATTATGAGCAGGTGTGAACCAAAGTTAACTTTAAGGAAACCAGTCAGAAATCTCCATGCTTCAACCTATTTCTCTTGGGTTTTGCCATTTGCTTATCTGAGCAACAGAGCATGTGAAAAACATCATTTTATGTAGTCACAAAAGACTGGTGTTTCTAGAGATTAGCCTGAATCCAAATGATTTCAGCGATTTAACAAATATTGTTTTTTCCTTATTAATGAAAACTGATTCTATTTTTAGTGACGAAAAACAACTTGAACTATCCAGAGAACCGAGGAAAAGCAGAATAAAACCAGATGGCCCAGGTACAACCGAGACAAACAGAAGAGATGCACCTGCCCAGGCTTGAGTTTGGTTCTCTGAAATAAACTTGCCAGTGTTCTGACAGACAGCAGCAGGCATGGGCTTTCTCCAGCTTAATTTTACCTCTTGCTGTTTATGCCAAAATGGAGTCATTGTATGAATTTCTGTTTTCTTTAAAATCTTAGTCATAATCAAAGTGTGTGCTTGAGACAGAGACTGTTTTAGAACAGTGTGATGAATCTAAAGGCAGAACACAACATGGGTTTCACTCCTCTCTTGCCTACATATTTTAAATGTATACAATTTAATTAATTTCTACAAGCTTTCATGACATAGCAGCAATAATCCAGGTTTTCATATAAAATTCAAGGATTTAATATAAAAGTCTTTTGAAGTTTGGGCATGCTAGAGGACTGTGTGTGTGTGTGTGTGTGTGTGTGTTTGCATGTGTATGTGTGCTCATGGATATACATGCTTGTGGAGGTCAGAGATGGATGCTAGGTGTTTCCCTCCACTACTTTCCACTTCCTTTGACAAGCGAGGTTTCTCACCGAGCACTTGAATTACATGTGCCCGCTGCCATGACCAAGGTTGTACTTGGGTTTGGGAGATGGAACTCATGTTTTGCTGTGCACAGGCACTGTACTGACTGAGTCATCTCTCTAGCCCTAAAGATTCCTTTTTTCTTTTCTTTCTTTCTTTCTTTCTTTCTTTCTTTATTTATTTATTTATTACGTATACAGTATTCTTCCTGCAGGCCTCATTATAGATGGTTGTGAGCCACCATGTGGTTGCTGGGAATTGAACTCAAGACCTTTGGAAGAGCAGGCAATGCTCTTAACCGCTGAGCCATCTCTCCAGCCCCTCTTTTCTTTTCTTTTCTTTTCTTTTCTTTTTTCTTTTCTTTTCCTTTCTTTTCTTTCTGTCTGTCTTTTTTTTTTTTCAAGACAGGGTTTCTCTGTAGCTTTGCAGCCTGTCCTGAAGATTCTGTTATTGAGTTTATTAACGGGTTCTTTTCTTTTAGCTTAGCTTATGCCTACCCCTTTTGAAATCCAGAACAGGAATGAAAAGGAACATTAGGAACCCAGTACCCGTATCAGCGGTCTACTGTTAGTATTTTGCGCGGGGGGGAGGGGGTGTTGGGGAGGTGTGTTCATTAGAAATATAGACTTTTAGGCTCCACTCTGGAATCTAAAGCTGACTTCCATGTGTTCACCAAGCTCTCCACGCCCTTCTGATGCCCATTTAAGAATGGGATTCACATTTTTAGAAGGAGATAGCTTGTGCTGCCTTCAGAGTTTGGTTTCCTGGTCCAAACCCCTTGGCCCCATGCCTGTAACTTAGTGGAGAGACTATAAATGGAAGAGGTCATTCCTTCAGTATTTCTTGAACGCTGCTCTCTCTGTGGGGAAGGTTAAGAGTTTAAGAATACTAAGCCTACAACTTGTATGACACTGATGTTAAACTGTCCATTTAAAGCAGGCCAAGGTATGATCACAGATGTTGCCTTGGCTTCCCCATGTTAATAATTACCTGGAAATTTTTATATACTTCATTTATGGAAACTAAAACTTTCTCCTCTCATCAGTGCCAGAATCTTATTTGTGTGTTCTATGCATACTATCTTGTATGTTCTATACATACTTACTGTGTGTTCCACATGTACTTACTGTGTGTTCCATGTATATTTACTGTGTTCTATGTGTACTACCTTGTGTGTTCTGTGCATACTATCTTGTGTGTTTTGTGCATACTATCTTGTGTGTTCTGTGCATACTATCTTGTATGTTCTATACATACTTACTGTGTGTTCCATGTGTACTTACTGTGTGTTCTATGTATATTTACTGTGTTCTATGCATACTACCTTGTGTGTTCTGTGCATGCTATCTTGTATGTTCTATACATACTTACTGTGTGTTCCACGTGTACTTACTGTGTGTTCTATGTATATTTACTGTGCTCTATGTGTACTACCTTGTGTGTTCTGTGCATACTACCTTGTGTGTTCTGTGCATACTATCTTGTGTGTTCTGTGCATACTATCTTGTGTGTTCTATGCATACTATCTTGTGTGTTCTATGTATACTACCTTGTGTGTTCTGTGCATACTACCTTGTGTGTTCTGTGCATACTATCTTGTGTGTTCTATGCATACTATCTTGTGTGTTCTGTGCATACTATCTTGTGTGTTCTATGTATACTACCTTGTGTGTTCTGTGCATACTATCTTGTGTGTTCTGTGCATACTATCTTGTGTGTTCTGTGCATACTATCTTGTGTGTTCTATGTATACTATCTTGTATGTTCTATGTATACTACCTTGTATGTTCTGTGCATACTACCTGCGCCCATAGATTCCTTCTCATGCCATATTCATTGGTACCCCTCATGATGGTAGAATCTGCCAGGCCACTTCCATTCCAAAGGCCTAGAAGGACAATTCAACACCCTGCGGACTTTTTCTACACTGTGCAGAAAGAAAGAAACTTTTGCCAGAGGCAACTACAGAGGGCTATGCTTCACTCCTAAGGGTGACTGGTGGATAACTCTATGCTTTCTAAGGGCCAGGACACCAAGATATAAAAAGAATACCACTTAAATATTTGTTAAATTAGGTTATACAGCTTAATTATCACAAACCTTGCAAACATAAAGTCTATGAGTTTAGTTTCTTATACCATATCATTTATAGCAGATATGATCTAATTAGATGCATTGTGTGTGTGTGTGTGTGTGTGTGTGTGTGTGTGTGTGTGTGTGTGCAGATGTGTATGGAGGCCAGAAGTCCAGGTGCCTTGTGGATATTTTTTTAACTGAGAAAGGGTCTCTCATTTTGATGTTGAACTGCTGATTTAGGTATGATGGTTGTTCTATGGTCCCTCAGAATTGTCCTTACTCCATCTCCTCAGTTCCGGGATTATAGGTGTACACCAGCATGTCCGGAAGTATTATACTTCTATTGATTATTATTATTATTATCATCATTTTATTTTCAAAGATGTTGTCTGGGGATTTGAGGCAAGCTCTTTACCAAGTGGACCATCTCTCTCAACTACTCATTTCTTTTCTTGGCAGAAGTTGCTACTGAGCCCCAAAGTGTCCAAATTCTACCCCACGAAAACAAAAGGCAAAGTACGAGCTCGACATTTATATAAACGAGCACAAGAAGCAGCTCTTTGAATAAAAAGCCTGATCATTATACTACTGTCCCTGAGAACTGGTGCTGGGTTTGGCATTTCAGAAAGGAAATGTGTGAAAATATAGAAAACTGAGATTTTAAATGACCAATTTACACTACGTACTGTTTCTGCCTCTCAAGCCTTAGTACTGCTTCCAGGTAATATTTCCCCACTGAGATGGATATCGCCTAACGAATAACAGATGCAATTTTGTCCACGTCATTTGCGGTGTCCAGTTTGGACATTGCAAGCAAGGCTAGAGGTGGCGACATTGTTCTATTCGGGATCGTGAGGTAGGTGCTGTGACAACCACCTTGCTGTACACAAGGAGACAGCAGGACAAAACAGAAAATTGTCTCGTGCCCTTCCACAAAATCATTACTCAGAGTAGGTTAATAACATCGGCCATACATCATAGCAAATGGGAGCCGAAATGAGCTTTCTCTCTTGAGACAGACTCAGAAGTCTGAGTCAAGCTCAGAGAGCCTGTCCCTTGAGCATTCTTTGAGCTCCCAGCATATCGTTCACACCACACCATGCTGCTCTCTCTTGGCTGTCCTCTATGCGCTCAAGTCCAGCATCTACAATCAGATTCCTACAGTCAAGTTTGTCCTGCGTCCCTGACACCCATGACTCCCTAAGTGCCACCGCAAGTTAGAAGAGGCACATCAACAGGACAAAAGCTGTCACTTAGCACAATGTCTTCATCTGTCTCATAGCCCATTCAGACCGAAGCACGCCCTCCAACCCCTCAGGGTTCAGACTGAAAGCCTCTAGACAGAGGTCACCAATCAGGGACAGAGCACCCCATCCTCCCGACCCTGGGCAGCATCTCACAGGCTTCCCTCTGCAGCCCTCCTCTGTGGCAGCTCAGTTCGAGTTGCACAGCGTCTTGTGATTAATATCATTGCCCCAAGAAAAAAAAGCTCTTTTCTTCCTTCACTACCTTTCTCCCCCTTTGAAAATACAAGAATATAATACAACCTGAAACCGTCTTAGTGATTTAAAAAGAGAAGCTTATTAAAGTGACTTTTAACAAAAGATGTACGAATAAACCAAAAGGGAAAAAAAGTTGGCAAGTGTGCAGAATCAATGCCATCACTTGCAATAGCACCCTTACCTTTCAGTGAAAGAAAAGATCAATTTCAGACCATCTCCTCACTCCGCCACAGAAACAGCATCTGCCAAGAAAACGGTGAATGCCTGTTATTTATTTGGCTCTAAAGAGTGGGCTCCACAGCT
The DNA here is from genome assembly GCF_018167655.1 of Microtus oregoni. NCBI lineage: Eukaryota > Metazoa > Chordata > Mammalia > Rodentia > Cricetidae > Microtus > Microtus oregoni. The sequence goes on from NW_024543059.1 coordinate 4,621,458, forward strand.
TTCAGAGGTACTATCAGCTCATTTCCTAGTGCTTCTAGTTAAGGTCTGAATCCAGCCAGTGCTGATGGAGGAAGATCATTGGTTAATAAAGGAACTGCCTTGGCCCATTTTATTGGTTAGAACATAGGTGGGAGGAATAAACAGAACAGAACGCTGGGAGGAAGAGGAAGTGAGCTCAGACTCCACAGCTCTCCTCTCCGGGAGCAGACGCCTCAGAGAGATGCCATGCTCCCAGCTCCCGGGCAGACGCATGCCGATGAAGCAAGCCGCCAGGTTAGACATGCTGAACCTTTCCCGGTAAGACCGGTGCTCACAGATTATTAGAGATGGGTTGATCGGGATGTGAGAATTAGCCTGTAAGGGCTAGAGCTAAAGAGCCAAGCAGTGTTTAAATGAATACAGTTTGTGTGTTGTTATTTTGGAGCATAAGCTATCCAGGCGGCTGGGGTACTGGGGACGCAGCCCCGACACTCAAATTACCACAAATGGCGCCCAGATGTGTGGACAACTGAACCCACTGAAAGCCTGAGAAAGCTTGGGAAAGAGTAAAGCATGTTTTCTTGATAGTGTCAATTTCTCGGGTCTACTCTGCTTGCTAGAGGCAAGCAAGCGCCTCATCTAAGAGAGGCTTCCTGACTCAGCTTTAGCTGCAAAACCCTGCAGCTCTTTTAAGAGGTCCTGCCACGAGACACTTAAACAGTGTTGACGAAAAGCTGAACACACGCTTTTCGGTTTTCAGCCGTAGCAGGAAAAAAATCTGTGCCGTTTAAAAATGCCAGCTTTCTGGGCTGTCCTGCCAGGGCAAACTCTGACTCTTTTACGCAGGCGGTTCGTGCGGTTTGCAAGCACAGGCTGCTGAAGCTCGCTTGCTGGCAGGGACCTTGAAATGCCATAGAGTTGTGGCAGTAAATGCGGCTACAGCCAGTACCTTAGCCATGAGGCTGGAAAGCTAAGGAATGGGCTACAACTAGCAGGCAAAGCCACGCCTTTAATTCTACTGATATTGCTTGGTAAATTAAAGACTCATGTGGTCAGAAAAAGAGAGATATACAGTAAAGAGAGATTCAAAGACAAAGAAAAATTTTTAAATGGTTTACAGTGTGTTAAAAATATATGCAGACTAAAAGTTGAAGTTCTTAAAGTAAAAAACAAAAAAAAAAAGGAAGAGAGTTGTTGTGTATGGTAGTACACACCTTTAATCCCAACACTTGGAAGGCAGAGGGAGATTGACCTCTGTGACTTCAAGGTGTGGTAGCACATGCCTTTAATCCCAGTGCCTAGAAGGTAGAGACAAACAGATCTCTGTGAATTCAAGGTGTAATAGTGTACACCTTTAATCCCGAATGCCTGGGAGGCAGAGACGGGCAGATCTCTGAGAGTTCAAAGACAGCCTGGTCTACAGAGTTACTTCAGGTCAAAGATACAGAGAACCTGTCTCAAAAAGCAAAGAGTTAAAAGTAAAAATAAACAAAATAGAGGTTAAAACAAAGCTGCACAAAGATGGAAAATACACAGAAAATTTTGATACTGTATGCTATTATGCTCTCTTTAAATTATTTAAATGCTGAGGAAGGAGCAACAGATGCTAAAAGTTATTTGTTTATAAATGCTGCTGAACTAATCCTACATAGATATTTTAAATTTGGATCTAAGGATGTGATACTTTGGAAAAGAGATTCTTCTTTTGTTTTCACAGAGGAACAGACCTTGTGGATTGCATTTATCCCGATATGGTATGATGGACCACACCCTCCTGAAGGGTTGTTGTGAACATCTTCAGAAAATTGCTTGGCTCAACTGCCAACTGAGATGAAACTAGCACACAGGTTATACCATGAAAGACCTAATTAACGACGCCCCCATTCAGCAGGAAGCAGTTTGGAGAGAAAAAACTGCGCCCATGCTCCCAAATATGGTTTAAAAATGTTCTTTTACATTTAAAGGGGGATATGATCTAGATATGAATAATTTGCATTAGTATAGATTTTGCTTTATTGATAGAGATTTAAGGTCAATTTTGTTATGTATATAAGTGTTTCTGATTTTGATTAAGGTATTGTGATTGTGTAGTTCATTTAAATATGTAGTGTATAATTAAGAAATATTGGTTGTTAATGGGTAATCATCGATGATAGTAAAGCTTGTAGTCCTGTTAGTTAGATTTTCTAGATACATAGAGATATATTTTAGATAGACATTCTTCATGTCTTTCAAAGATTACAGAATAGGACATTTAATGTTTTAATAACTTAGGACTTTTCATGACAATGAGACACTGCTCCTGGCAGCACCAATCTACTTCAAGAGGAAGATGGGCATCGAAGAGGATCCTTATGGAGTTTGACAGCCATTTGGGCAAGAAACTGCTCTTGCCTGGACTATTGCATAAACTGGACACAGAGAACCCGCAGAGAGAGGACTACTGAACTTGCCTAAGGTGAGATGATCTTTCAGGGTTCCTGATTCATGAAAGAGTCTGCGAGACATTCTGCAGGACTCAACAGATAGTGACTGAACTGACTTTGAATTTTCCTGCTTTATGGAAATGTCTGCTGGATACCATGGGCCTGAAGGCTGAAGATGGATGCCCCAACGTTACAGAGGAACTTTGGGTGACTGTCCAGGCAGCGAGATGTCTCTGTCATTTCTCGAGTTTTAAAAGTTGCTTTTTTCTTGTTTGCTTAGGTAGTATTGTATCTTTCTGGAGTCTTTGATGGAGTTAAGAATAGTTAGTTATAGTTATAGTTTTCCTTAGTTATGATAAAGACTATTGTAACTTTTACTTGATAACTGTTTTGTTATATGTAATTTTGCTATGTTAAAGTTAAAGCCTTTTTTTTTTTTTGTTTAAACTGAAAAAGGGGAAATGATGGAGGAAGATCATTGGCTAATAAAGGAACTGCCTTGGCCCATTTTATTGGTTAGAACATAGGTGGGAGGAGTAAACAGAACAGAATGCTGGGAGGAAGAAGAAGTGAGCTCAGACTCCACAGCTCTCCTCTCGGGAGCAGACGCCTCAGAGACATGCCATGCTCCGCTCTCCCGGGCAGACGCACGCCTATGAAGCAAGCCGCCAGGTTAGACATGCTGAACCTTTCCCGGTAAGACCGGTGCTCACAGATTATTAGAGATGGGTTGATCGGGATGTGAGAATTAGCCTGTAAGGGCTAGAGCTAAAGGGCCAAGCAGTGTTTAAATGAATACAGTTTGTGTGTTGTTATTTCAGAGCATAAGCTAGCCATGTGGGCAGCCAGGGTGCTGGGGATGCAGCCCCGACGCTCCAATTACTACACAGTGCTTAATGAGATGCTAGGTAGAATGGTACAGGTGATATCTTCTTGACTGAGAAGAGATCAGGGTCTTTGTTCCTGCCCTCCTTCACATGTAGGTGAACTTGAGTAGTTACACAAACCTAAACGGGGTGGCACTGAGTAACACACAAGACTGAATGGCAGGTATTTTTGGAAGTGAAGGAGGGAGAGAAAGGAAAAAGAAGAGCGAAAACAAGAAGGGAGGAAGCAGGTAAGGAGCAGGAAATTGGAATCCTAGAGTAAATGAAGATGCTTAACTTCTGCCTGGCGATAAAACAGCAGAGACCATACAGAATTAGGGAGGAGCACATTTACAAAGCTGATCAATGAAGCCACATATTAGGATCACTTGAGCCACCTAAGAATAATCCTGATGACATGCCTGTGCCCCAAACCAATTAAATCAGAACCTCTGGGGTAGACACAAAGCCTCGGTATTTCTTAAAACCTCCCCGGTGCTTCGACTGTGCAGGCAGGGCTGAGAGTCAGCTTTCTGTAGATGGTGCCTTTGCATTAATCTCTACCTGATCATCGGTTACCATGGAAATGTGTCTACCAGCTGGGTGAGGGTTGTCCTACCTCCAGGTTACTTTTAGAACTAAAAATAACTGATACTTTCCAGTCACTTGGAGAATCTTTGTATACGCTGCAGAAAAACTGAACCCCTCCAGTACGATCCATTCTTTTCTCTATATCCCTTCAGGCCTGCTCAGTGCCCTCCAGCTGGGATCTGCTTCTAGCTACAAAACTGAACAGTAGCAGAAAAGCCACTGGTTGCTGGCTTTTCATTTGCTGGGTCGGATGTTCTCTAAGGCTATTGCTGTTATATAGCTAGTCAGATTCCAGAAGGCTTGGGTTTGCTAGGGCTGGGCCTTCCCTCATAATCAATAGCCTATATAACCAAGAACCGGCACAGAAAGTGTCATTACTGGTCAAAGGAATGGGACCCAAGCCATATCTCTCGGACTGGGAGGAGATATGACATTCTGAACTGCCCGATATGTCATTAATAAATACCCAAACCTTTATCTGGGAGCCTTAAACTTTCTAAGATTGCTTTCTAGCCAGAAACTTCAAGGAGATAAACAAAGATACAATATTTCCTCAGTAAGACTACATCTAATGGGGCTTATAAGTCACTTGGGCAAGAAAAAAAGCAAAACAATTCCAGGAATCATTGCAGACTTTCGAGACCCGAGAAATCGAAAGGCTGGCTAAAATGGTAAATTGATGCACTGGTTTGTTCGGCCATTGTACACTCCCACCCCACAGAAGGCGCTTTGTTGTACTCTACAATAAATTCTGCCTTTCTTCTATGCAACTTGGTGTCTCTTTACAGTTCTTTCCACAGAGATCACACGGCTGAGGGGCCCAGGGAGCCCAGAGTTAACCGTTGCTGTAGTTCCTTATGGGTAAGTACGATACAACTCTGGGGAGGTAGACAATGGGATTTTAAAACTTCAGTCTTCATAACATCTGTGCCATTTTCTAACTAAGTGACAATCACTTAATTTTGAATCAATTCAGTCTTTTTATCTGTATAGTGAGAGTAGTAATACCTCAAAAATGGTTTTAAAAATAGGAATCCTGCTTGTGAGTTTCAACTATCATATCATATTTTACCTATAATAATAATATGGTTTCTACCATCTGTTTGCATAAAATGATAAAAAATTAAGATTAAAGGCGATTTATACACATATCTTTTCTCTATTGTAACAGATTATTTCTGATTGTAGGAGTCTTTAATTTTTTTCATGTCATTCTTTTACAAATTGTAACTCCCAAACATAAATACCACATTCAACTGGGGCTTAAATGAGTTAGTGAGGTTATGTCTTGAGAGAGGGTCCGCATCATGTTAGCAGCTTTGAGTTTCCTCATCAACAAATGAGCTTTGGCAAGGGACATGGCCTCAACACGTGGTTCTTGTGGGAATCAGAACCATGTGATTAAAATCCAAATACCTTCCACAGCTGAGGCTGCAGTTGAGACATGCACCTCAGTGTTGTTACAAAGGCTGTTACCTTTGAAAAGCAAGAGAAAGAGACTTCAAAAAAAAAGAGCAAAACAATTCATTTTCCATCTAATTAAAGTCATTATAAACAGCCTCCTAGTGCTTAACCTTTTCCCCTCCCGAATCCCAGTGTTTCAGCTAGATGTTCAGATGTGGAGCTTCATTGAGAATTTTCTTAATTGCCTTTCCATCACTAATGGGATTCACTTCATTATTACCTCTGCCAAAAGCTGCCTCCCACTCTCGGCCCCATGCTGGGCTATTTACATGCCTATTTATAATGTACAACTTGCTAAATACTGAAGTCATGCCACTTTCAAAGTTTAGGAAGCTAAACTGAAAAGTGGTCCCGTTAATGAGCAACACCAATTTCAGTGATACTTTTCTTATATATCTAAAAACGCTCTATCTTAACCCCTTCCTCTTTGCTCACTTGTACCAAATTTTTCATCCTTTATTTCTTTTCTCCTGACCTCTTCCTCTTCTCGCTCATCTAATCCATGTTTCTCTTTTGCCTCCGTATTACATACCCCGTTGCTTCCTGTGTCTATCCTCACAATCTCAAAGAACATCTTAAGCCATTGCCTTGTGTCTACAACCACCTCACCTTTTATCGAGTACCAACATCCACCATGTTTATTTTGTTCAACTCCAATCAAGATGCGTGATCTGGGTTAATAGATTACAAATGAAAGATGAACATAGCAAAGGTTAGCAGAGAAAATAGGAAGATGAAGAACACGGTGTTTAGGGACAATGTACTTAGGGCAGGGGATCAGCCTGTAGCATTTGGATAGAAACAAAGAAGCCCAAACTGTTCTGTTGTCAGAGAAAGGACATAACTCAAAGAAGAGCTTTGATGGGAGGGTGGGGGTGGGATCCTTCAGTGAAACAGTAGAGCAGGAACTGCAGGCATCCAGACATGCATCCACTTATCCGCTCTCCTTTTAAACAGAAGACTTTAAACCCTGGAGTCCAAGAAAATGAGATAGCAAGGGCTGGGTAAAAAGACCAGGCAGAGTCTCAGCAGCTCCCTGAGAGATAGCCAGGGTTCCTTAGTTTGTCCGTAATTTTGTTGTTTTGTACCTTGTGAGGTTCAGTTGCTTGTGGTCCAGTGAATTCTATTTCCTGTGAGAAGGAAAATGCTGGGGTCTTTTGTTGTATGGATGGTGGTATAGTAAGAACATTGTGGAGGACATGAAAGAGCTATTGGTGAAACAAGAGATATCCCAACAACCTCGGTGATGTCAGAACCTGTGTTTACTGAAGTACACACGGATTGTATGTCTATAATTAGAAAAAAGACACATCCAAAAGTAGCTGTTGACCTAGCCTCTGCCTTCAAAGAGTTTATAGCCCTGATGGAGAAATGTACCAACTCCAAAATAATGAATAGCATGTAACTAAAAGAAAAAAATCAATTGAAGGCCAAAAGTTTAGGTATAGTATGGTGCTTGTACTAAGACTAACATAAGGGAGACTCTATAGAATACACACATGTGTATGCACACACACATCATGAATACATATACATATAAATTTTTCATGAATATATATGTTATATATTAATATCCATTATATGATACACGAACAGTGTATGACACTCAAGATTCCATGCTTGATACTACATGAACACTTGACATAAGACTGATTGTAAGAGATTTTTAAATTTTACTTTATTTATTTATTTTGTGTTTGAATGAAAGGGATAGAGAAAGGGAGGAAGGGAAGAAGGCAAAGAGAGAGGGGGGGAGAGAACACAGATGTTATAGATATTATGGTACACATGTAGATAACTTAGAGGGGAACTTTCTAGAAGTATCTTCTTCTTCTCCTCCTCCCTGTCCTCCCCTTACTTTTCCTTCTCTTTATCCTCCTCCTCCTTCTATTCTTATTCTCCCACCTTGTTCTTGAGGCAGAATATCTCTTATTTCTACTATATTAAGCGGACCTAGGCTATCTGGATGGTGAACTTCTAATCAATTTTAGTCCCCGACTTTCTGTGCTGGGATTACTCCTGCACCCCACTATATTCAGCTTTTCACATAGGTTCCAGGGTCGAAGTCAAGTCACCAGACCTGTGAGAAAAGCATTTTTACCAGCGGAGACTCCCTGTAAGAGGTTCTAATTGTCTATGAAAACTACTGTCCTGCAGTGAGTACTGGAGACAATGAGAACTCCTAGAGAACACAGTAGCCACCACACCATCACTTCCTTCACCGAATAATTTCACAGATGAACCTCCAAGGATAAATGAAAGCCATCTGGGAAGGGTCTCTTGTTCTTTCTCCTGGTCAATTATTTGACATTTTTTGGCAGCTTATGCCAAGCAGATGGTACCTACCGAATAGAGTGTAAAGCATCCTGGCCTTTTGGTTTGTGAAATTAAGGCTTGGCCAGTGAAAATGAGGACAAGAAATAGGAAATAGGGTGGAAAATGAAATAGGAAATCTTTTGTTGTCCTTCTTTGCTGGATTGTGCCTCAGTGTCAGTTGTGACTATAGCTCTAATAAGTGGTACTTTCTCTAGGATTACTGGCTCTGGTTCACAGCTCGTCCTAGATTTCTGAAATCTCCTAAGGGATGGAAAGGAGGGAGAACTTGCAGGTTGGCAGCAGCTGAAGAGCTGATGAAGCACTCTTTCCTTACCAACCTTTTCACATCATCTCAAATCTACCCACATTTCTGTAAGAGGCGCTGACTTTAAAACTGCCTCTTTTTAACAGTTAGGGTTGGACTGCTCCCATAAAGATGTGGCTGGATCCTCTGGTAAAGGTTAAGATTGGATGATAGACGTGGTAAAGAAAGTGGAAGGTGGGTTAGGAAGACAGAGCTATATATTATCAGCATCACTTATCTCTCTGTGATGGAGACGAAGGTAATACTGGCAGAAAAAAAAAAGACTTGAATAGGAAAATGAGAATACAAGACCCTGTGAATGTTATTCCAGGGAGTTTCTGTGCAATCATGTAGAAAAGTGATTACAATATGTTAAATGATAGGAAAGGATGTTAAAGTATGTACATTGTAATTATACCTAGGGAAAAGAATATAATTAAATACATCCAAATGATAAAGGCCTCTTACAGGTTTGCAATACAGATTTTCTTGTTCGTCTCTCCTTGGCAAATAGCTTGAAATGGATAATGTGTGTTTGGGATGTCAGATGGACTTTTAAAGAGGACATGTGTCCAGTAACCTCTCATGTGAAATAAATACTCTTTAGAACTCTGTTGAAATGCATGCCTCTGATTGGCTCGCATCCTTTGTCAAGACAACTGCACTTCTGTGCAAATGGGCAGCCGAAACTCTCTCAACCAAACTCTCAAAGGACAGGAGAGAAACAGAAACAGGTACAGAAACAGGTCAGACATTTTGTAAACACACACACATACACAAAATAGAACTTCTATGCTTGGGATTAAAGTTATCTGAAGAGAAGACCACTTACCCAACAATATCATAGTAAATATGTATTAGGGACTAGGGTACCTCTTGAAAAACTGCCTCCATGTGTTGGGACTTCTGGATTGATTCTGAGAAGAGGTGGCAGTCTACAACACGAGAATGGTGCATCTCTGTTTGGGTCAAGCTATTCAGGCAGTAGTGCCTTTCATCCCTTGTACTTCAGGAAGATAAACTTCAACTGACAGGTATTGCCTCTTACCAAATAGACCCAACATGCTAACTCTAATGACCATAAGAATGAGTTGTATATATTAAATTTTTATCATTATTTCTTCCATTCCAAAGCAACATAATTATTATTTTTGCTCAGAAACATAACCCCCTGTATCCAAGTCCCTTGTCACCTGAGAACATATTCAGTTCACCTGGGTTTCTTTGTACCACAAATTTTCTTTTATCTTTGACAATGTGACTTATAATCTTTTACATTTGAGAGTCAAGCGAAGAGTATGCCAAAAGAGAGAGTACTAAGCTCTTTACATAGGACTTAATAAGAACTCCTCACAACCCTATGAGGTAGATGATGACCCTATTGTTTATTTTCCTCTTAGGAAAATTGCTGTTTAGTGAAAGTAGAATGTCTGGTGAATATGACATGGCTGTCAGTGGCAGAGATGAGATGCTAAAGCTCTACTCCAATATCCATGCTTTAAACACATTTAGTTCCTGAACATAATGAGATAGAAGTCATAAAACACAAGCCAAGATCATACTGTAAAGTTCCTCATTATTTTCTATTTTTATAAGTTATCATTTCATTAACCTTTCAGAGAATTGCCCCCAAAGAAGCAGTTTATACTGACTTAAGTTTTCAATAATTGTATCTGTCACCGTGGGTTAATGGCACTGTGATCTTACACAGAGGCCAATCTCCATGTTTCTCGGTAATGTGAATCTGTTCATTAACTATGGACCCGGCTAGGGTTCTCCTGTAATTATCCACTTCCCTACCCTCAGCCTTAGGCATTGCTTTTCGAGTTCTGTGTTCAAACTTGCACCATGCCTTAGTTTTGTTTTGATGAAAGTGATAGCGTGTTCCATGAGTTAGGATTCAGCCACAAAACAAATCAATTAGGAAATAGATGGGAAAATTTGAACAGGAGAGGGAATCCTTTAATCTTAGGGAAAATCCAGAGAGACAGCTCGTGGAGTTCTAGGCATCTGGAAGAGTGATCGAAGAGTTGGTATTTATACTCTAGAACCGCAGTCTCTAGTCCCATGTGCTGACCTGGGTTTATGTTGTAGCGGATAAGATGGAATATATTATGACAAGGGCAGATTATACAATCTAAAACTTTCACCTTACTTCATATAGATTCTTCTGTTCCTGGGTCAAGCTATTATCTGTGTGGTTACATTTACCTTGGTGGCAGAAGGAATCTGCAACAATCAATGAGCCGCAGGCAGTCAAGACAATGTACAGGGATGGTGGCTCATGAGGATCATTCTTCAGCATCTACTCTGTGACAATCATACACGCATGAAGGAGGTTCGTACGTGAGTGTATGGAAGCCCAAGAGTTCCAAGAAGGAGCATGGCACACCCAAGCTCTGAATCACGTCACTGGGGTTTGTTAGTTTTCAGCTCTACCTCTGATTGTGTGACTCTAGACATGCTTTCTACCTATCTGCCATTGTTGGTCACCTGAAAAATATTTAAAAGCTAAATTTACCTGTTTACATTAATTTAATTGATAGATTTATACCCTATGTGTGTATACACACATGTGGTATATAATGTATTACTTCCTCTCTAGTTAACCCATTTCATCTAGTCAAATCCATTCTCATTTCTTATTTGGTGAAAATTAATTCCCAGAGAAGAACGGTTTTTGCAAAGACAACCGGGTTGTAACCCAACAGAAATCCCATTGAACTTGAAATGAGCCTAACTAGGTCGGGATACCAACTTTACTACTCGATGACATTGAGTGTGTTACATATGTTCTTTTAACATCATTTTTTTTTTCTGAAAATAAGGAAAGCAGTCAGGACACTCTTTCTATATTTCCTTATTTATTTCCCTAAAGCAGAAGTAGAGATAGTGAAACCAGAAATATAATAATAGAAGATTCCTCCTGACATCTGATATTCTGGAGGGCTGTACTCTCGGTGTAAGAGAAGACACCCAGGGAGTATGCAAGTCTCAGTCTTGGTGGCAAAGGCTCTGGAGAGCATAAACCACAAGTGTTCAGACCGGCATGTCTTCTTGGCCTTCTAAATGACACTGCCGCTCTGCTCTTTTCCTCTCCCACCAAAGTCAAAGGCAGCTGTGCCTGACAGTAGCATTTTGGAACGAATGAGCAGAAATATCATTATAAGTGCTTCAAAGGCCCCCCATCAATGTTTTCTACAACGGGAAATTTACACAAAATTCATAGTCACATCAGAAAAGACATGCATCTAGAAACTGATAAAATGGGTTAGCATTATTCTCATAAAATTATTCAAGGAACGATTATTACCCAGACACACTGCATATAACATAGCGTCAAGTAATTGATGCGGGTGTTCTCTGTACCCATGTCTTATCTGTAAAATACCACTTAAGTCCAGGGCCACTTAATAACGTTGTATCTGTGGAAGCAATTTTTCTGGAATCATTACATCACACCGCTGTGTTTGTCTTAGTTCATTAAAAATAATTTGGAGAACTCCTAATTTTCAAGGTATTGCAGTTGCAATGGAAACATTCACTAGATTAATAACTATTATAACTCCTTTTTATTTTTGAGAGTTAGAAAAAGTGAAAATTTGCCCCATCTTATTTTTTGTTATCAGCTGCAATTTCTGTTCTAAACACCTGATAAAGCTCAGCATCTCCTTTGTCACTGAAATATGTATCCACGTCAACATTCTGCCACTCTGAGATTTAGTCCCGGACAAAGAAGGCAAAGGAATCCCAAAAGGACCCATTTTTCCCATGCCTAGATTCTTGTAATGAGGATGATAATCATCTTGCAACCTTTTGTTTCCATGCCTCGGTAAAAGGGAATAATGAGTGATTGACTCATTGAAGACCACAATAGGCACATTTCTACTTTTCTTATCTGTAACTAATTAGAAAAGAACAAAAGGGTGCTTGGGAGGGAGAAGAGGGAGGAAGCAGCTGCTGTGCTTAAGGATGTAGCATCTGCTCATTGCACAACAGTGCTTCCTTTCGATGGGACCTGTTTCCAGTTCTCCGGCCCAGGTATGTTAGTGGGACTAAGACTTACTTGTGAAAGCAAGATTAGAGTTCACAAGAACAGACAGTGCATTCAGTAGGGATTAATCTCAAACTCCTTTTGCTGAATGCATAGTACACAATATGGGGGATATGTTCAGAATGTAAGGTACCTGGACATGGAAAATACTTATTTAAAAAAAAAAGTGTTGTAGAGAAAAAAAAAAGCCTCTTTGATTCAATGAGAACTTATTAAGAAAAATACATGTATTTTGATAGGCTTAGAGGTGGAAGATAGAATACCCATACTTCTTTTTAGGTATTTTTTTCTCTCAGACAACTGAAACAACACCCAAAGAGGAAGTAGTTAAGATTTCCTTAATTCAAATTAATAAATTTCCCTTTCTCTACTCTTACCTCTCCTTTTCCTCACCAGTTATAGTTATATAAATATGTGAATACATATTAGGTATAAGGCATTGAAAGACATACATACACACACACATGCATGCACACCCCACAGTGTTTGGTACAAGGTCTTCTTCATAGAATATCCTAAGAAAATCTCTGTCAACAATGCTATTAACAAGAGTGATTTAGCCATTAAATATTTTTCTAGTATGTTACATGTTAAAAAAAATCTTTTGATTTGCATGCCAATTGGTTATTAATTATCTATTTAAAAATAATAGCACTAATTTCAGCAGTTTGGTTTAAGAAAATGTCAAGTGATTCATTAGAGAAAAATTGTTTTTCCCCTCAAATAACTTGATTAATAATTTTCTGATTTAAAAAAAGAAAAGGAAAAAAAGTATTTTGAATAGTTCCTGATAAAAGTTTGCCAAAAAGATGAGATATTTAGATGCTGCTTAATAAAAATTTGATTGTTTAGAATGCATCTTTGCTTTATACTCTGCTTGCATTATGAAAAAACATGGAGACTGAGCTTGTGGAAAGAATATGGGAGTTTATATTTGAAAGCATGTGTTTAAAACTTTAATTTCAGCATTACCTTTGCATTAAACACCCTAGATGATTCCATTTTCACTCCTATGTTAGAGTCAGAACCAGCCTGAGTTATAGGAAAAGCCAAGAAGAGAGTAGGCATGGAGTGCTTGACAAACTGTATGACATTGTCATTGAAATGTTTATTTTTAGGTTCCTATTAGAGTAAACGTAGAAAGGGGGGTTGGTCTATGTCTCACAGCCTACTCTGATTTAATGCCAACTTGAAAATCCTCAGCTAGTCCAAGTGGGGCCATGGTCTGAAACTGCACTATCATAGAACCTAAAAGTGTTTCTCATATTTGAGATTCTTTCTTGCAAATTTTCAGTAGTTTTTTAAACAACATCACCTAATGCAAACAGAAGGACTTGAACTGACCACCTGTTCCATCCAGCTCTCCCACGCATCCTTTGTGGAACCAGAGGCTATAAAACTCTATGCACTTGGAATGGTGCCTGGAATACATCCAAATATTTTGTGACATAACCAGAGCAGTCTAGAACGTGTCTTCCCATGTCCTGAGGAAGACGTAGCCTTTTAAGGGACACCAAGCCTCAAGCACAATGTAAGCGCTGTAGCCTTCACCTGGTACCGGTTGCTTCGATTCTAGATATATGAACAGAGATCATTAAGATGCCAACTGGATGACTGGAACTGGGGCCTACACCGTAAACATTTCTAGTAGCTTCCTCAATATCTATTTTCATCTTCTTCCTTGCTAACAAACACATAATTAAGTTCATGGTGGCCATATGCCCAGTTAAAACAGTGAAATTTCCCAGTCTTCTTTTTAGTTTATGACACAGTTCCTATTGACAGTCTAAAAGAAAGTCACTTGTCAGGGGCTTAGAGAAAAGCTTTAGTAACACAAATTGAAAAGGGCATGACCCCCTGTGAAATTCCTACCTAGACTAGGTGGGCAAAGAAGCCCACCTTCACAACTTTAGGCGAACGTCCCAGACTTACAGGGCTTCTTGCTGCAGAAGACAATCCAAACTGTTGCTTGGTTTGACCACCGCAGTAGAATTTCTGCCACGACAAAGTAAATGCACATTGGAAGCAATGCAAGGACTTTACAAAAGAACAGATTTTCATCAGTATCCGACATCCCGTGACAGCTCTCCAAAAATGATGCTTTCTTTGCTTCATTTCTTGTCAATACAGGGAACATTAACATCCACCCATGGCAGAAGCACAGCAGTACAAGAATGCTGTGCAATTGTCTTGATTATGGTGAGAATTTGGGTGTGTATGTGTGTGTATACGTGTGAAGGTCTGCATAGGTCATAGTCTGTGTTTGGAAGTCAGATGACAACCTCTCAGAGTTCTCTCTTTCTTTCCATTGTTAAGTACCAGGGCTCAAACCTAGGTTACCAGGCTTAAGGGGTAAGTGCTTTTACCCTCTGAAATATCCCACTGGCCCATTTATCTTGGTTATTAATGGGATGGGGGTACAGATATTAGGATGCAAAACCAGGATATGAAAAACAGAGAGAGGTGGTGGTAAATGTCATATGTCATGGCTTCAGTGCAGAAATGGGAAAATGGGAACTAACAGGGATTTTATTAGGTTGCAGTAGTCTAGAAATAACAACAACCTAACTCTGAGTCCAGAGCTGTTCAATAATGATGACAGCATGCCATAGTGTCCTACAGCATGGGGACAAGGCATGGTCCCAGAAGAGGCACCTTATGTATTTTGTCTATCAGTGTATGATTTAGGTTTCCTTAAGACTCCCACCTTCCCATAAGACATGGAGAAAACACAAAACAGAAAATTTTGTGTATTTCTAGGAAATCTTCTCATAGTGCCCCAAAGTGAAGAATTGTGAGCAGACAGTTTTCAGGCCAGGGTAGCTGTGGTGGCTTGAGAGAAAATGCCACTCCAAAGAGAGTGGCTTTGTTTGAAGGTGGGGCCTTGCTGCAGGAAGTGTGTCACCAAGGAGGTGGGTTGAGGTCTCCTATGTCAAGCTATACTCAGTGACACAGATCACCTCCTGTTGCCTGAGAGTCAAGATGTAGATCTCTCAGCTCCTTCTCCAGCCGGATGTCTGCCTGCGTGCCCCCATGATGCACCCTGATGATAATGGACTAACTCTCTGAGAATGTAAGCCACCCAAATTAAATGTTTTTCCTTTATAAGAGTTGCTGGGGTCATGGTGTCCCTTCAAAGAAATAGAAACCCAAACTAAGTAGCTAAGGACATGAAGGAGAATGTAAACATCCAGGAAGTCTGGTTTCTTGAGTTAGTACTTTAGACTCTTGGCCTCCAAGCCACTACAACTTCCCTTTCTTCCCAGACTTTTGATTTACCTTAGGTTGTTAGTTGCCCTCCTCTGATCCCTACTTCATGGGAACACAGAGCAGAAACAACACCGAATTGATAAAGGAAGTTTCAAGAGCAAGCGATCAATGCAGTTGAAACGCTCAGTCTACCCCACACAGTAGGTTCTCAACAAGCCTACTGAACAGCTACAAGCATTCATTTTAGTCTTCCCATTTCCAGTCTGTCACAGCAAGCAGAAACCCATTTCTAATCAGTGAACTACAACCGTGTCATAAATATGCAGGAGCGAATCCAAACCATGTGTCCACATGTTTATGGAACAAGAAAGCTGTTGAGCGCCGAGCATCTCAGCTGTGTCTGAGCTTTCTCATTAACATTGTTTGCTCTTTTGTTTTCTCCTATCAGACAAGTGGTAGCAGGTGCCAAAGTTGAGGGGAAAATACGGGCTAACAAAAAAATAAATGAGATTATAAATATTGCTTTGTTAACTCTTCTAGTCCCTGAAAACTATGCAGGGGTAAGAAGAATGCAGCTATAGACCTGCTGCAAGTGTCTTCTTAACAGAAGAGTTAGAGGTTGCTACCTTCTGGCATTACCAAATGGTGGTGTCTATTGGAATGGTCAGGCTGAACCACTGTGCCATAGCCTTACAAAAATAATTGCAGAAGACTCTGGGCTGTAAGTAAGTGGATGATTCTGGGTTGGCTTGCTTTCCTAGCTGTCAGGGACTGAGTGAAGACATCCGATGGGCAAACCTGGTGGGCTTCCTAGCAGCAGGAGACTCGAGGAGTAAACCTGGTGGACTTTCTAGCTTCAGGAGACCCGACGGGCAAACCTGGTTGGCTTCCAAGCTGCAGAAGACCCACAGGCAAATCTGGTGGGCTTCCTAGCTGCGAGAGACCAGATGGGCAAACCTGGTGGGCTTTCTAGCTGCCGGAGATCAAGTGGAACAGTGGTGACCAAAGCGTCAGATACTGGGTTTTAAGCTGGGTCAGGATAAAAGGACAGGGTACACTAGTGTGCTCAGATCTCTCTCTCTCTCTCTCTCTCTCTCTCTCTCTCTCTCTCTCTCTCTCTCAGATTTATTTTAGCTTTAAGCGTGTCTGTGTACATATTGCTGGTGTTTTCAGGGGTCACAGGAAGCATCAGCTCGTCTGGAGGCAGAGTTACAGGCAGTTAAGCTACCCGATATGGCTGATGGGAACTAACTTAAGTCCTCTGTCAGGTCAGCAAGTGCTCTTAACCACTAACCCATCTTTCAGCCCCCAGACTTTGAATTTTTAGCACTTTAACTGTAGCACTCGGGAGGCAGAGGCAGGCGGATCTCTGTGAGTTCGAGACCAGCCTGGTCTACAAGAGCTAGTTCCAGGACAGGCTCCAAAACCACAGAGAAACCCTGTCTCGAAAAACAAAAACAAAAACAACAAAAAAAAAGAAAACCCTCACAATGTATTAAATATGATATATGGTCATTGTGGTGGGAATAAGATTTGGTGGATGGTGGAGAACCTAACTAAGTAGTTATATGGATTTGAAGTAGCTTCCCCGCCCCCCAACACACAATCCACTTTAGTCTCGTTCCCTTATTGACTTCTCAAGGAGTCATATCTAGTCACTCAGCAATGAAACAAGTCTGGTCGGATAGAAAAATGATAGAAACGAGTTATGGCTGTTTTTGTTCTCCAAACTCTGGCTTCCTTCCTAGAGAATGTATGCATGTGCCGTTTCCTTCTCTGAAGTCTGAAGGGCTGGATGCACCAGCAACAAAGGCAGTCTAAAGCATCATCAACTCAGGACCACACACTCACTGATGCGGATATTTAGGTGCGGACAGGAGTCACCAAGCTAGTAGACTATGTGTGCCAAGCTTAAAGCAGGCAGAATATTTTCAACATTATGTACATGGATCCATATAAATTCCCAACCATAAATCTATGCAGAGACACAAAATATATTACCTAGTCGTTTTTCTGAAGGTTTATGTATACACGTGTTCAAACATAATCCCATCAAATCTTTCAACAGGTCTGTAAAGGTGACATGAAGGTGAGAAGCCTTGGGTTCAGAGACAGTGTGGAAGGAGAACGTGAAACTAAGATTTGTATTGTTTAATAGCTTTATAGGTCTCCTTGACTATTTATACAGTTACACTGCACACCTTTATATTCTATTCATCTGTAAAATGGATCCTCTTTATGTCCTAAGTTAATTGTTTTTAACGAACAAATAAGCCTTACATTGTTTTCTAAAATGTTGTCCAGATATCATTATGTCTCCCACTAAAATGCATTCACAACGTACGTACTATCACATTTAGTAACTGTGAGCAATTTGCGTAATATTTCTGAAAGCAACTCTGCTAGAAGTAATTGGAGGTAGTAGCTGTAGCTACTCCTTCACCTACACCAAAGAATCTTATGTAGAATATAAATGTATACGCAACTTTAAATCCTACACTGCTTCTCCATTCTAAGTCCAAGATTCATGCCGATACATTCAGATTTTGAATTATTTGTCTGCTGAAAATAAAGACACAAATAAAAGACCCTTCTAAAAAATATTGGCCAAATTCCAAAAATGTGGCTATTAAGAGAGGTTTGTAGTTAAACTAACAGAAATAAAGTTGTGATGTGTATCTTGAAGCTTTATATTAATGTGTTCTTAATCATTAAAACTTCATAAATTGTTAGGGAGTCATTCTCTCTTTTCTCAGTAGAGAAATTAGTGACTCTTTTTTAACACCCACGACTTCTTATTCCTTTCATATACAATGAGATTTGATACAAGACAGTGGATGGTAAATTCTAGGCTATTTAGTATTCAATGGAAGAATTCAATTGTTGCTTCTAAAACTCTTGCATTTAAAGTAAATAGATGAAGTTTCCAGACCCAGGGGCAGACAGACCTCTTGTAGATTATAAGCTAGTTACAATCCGTCCTCGGGAAACTTGTGAGTTGTCGAGGAGTACTCCTTAGGAAGCAGCAGCAGGTAGAGTGGAGGAAGGAGTCATGGGTATTTGTGAATGGGGTGCAAGTGAGATTGCGGGGGACACATGGTCCTCTGGCAGGTCACAGGCATAGCTGGAGGTGGTATGATGAGTCTCAGGTCTCTACGAGATGGTTAGTGTTAAAGTTCTAACCTAACCAGCAGACAGGGACACAAGGTCCTCAGGTAGCCGATGGGCAGGTGAAATTGGCTGCATGAGTCTGGAGTCCTAGCCTGGAAATGGGGGTTGGATCATAGGTTGCAGGGATTTGTGGCTTGGAGGTTCCGGTTTAGATTTACTACATAAAGAAATAGCGGCAGAGCTATTGTTTATTACAGGTCTACATTATCAGGCACTGTATCTGTTCACTGCAAAAGGAGATCTATAATGTCTTGCATTATTTATACTAAATATAAAACTAATATGAAATATTAGTTGATATAATAGTCTATCTGGCAAAGAGGTTACCAGTAGTTTCAGGCAAAAAAGATTAGCAGATTGTGACTGGCCTAGTTGTCATCACAGAGCCTTCATGCAGTACCCGATGGAAGCAAACGCACAGATGCATAGCCAAGCACTAAGCAGAGCTCCGGGAGTACAGTTGAAGAGCCGGTGGGAGAACTATATGAGCAAGGGAAGGGGGTCAAGATCATGATGGGGAAACCTGCAGAGACAGCTGACTAGAGTTTGTGGGAGCTGACGGACTTTAGACCAATAGCTAGGGAGTCAGCATGGGACCAACCTAGGCCCTCTTTACCTGGATGATAATTGTGTATCTTGGTGTTTTGTGGGACCCCTAGTAGTGGAACCAGGACTTGTTCATGAGACATGAGCTGGCTCTTTGGAACCTAGTCTCGATGGTGGGATGCCTTGTTCATCCTTGACACGTGAGGGAGAAGCTTGGACCCACTTCAACTTGATAAGCCATGCTTTGTTGATTCCCATGGGAAGCCTCACCCTATCTGATTGAAGAGAAAGGTGGAGTGGATGGGAAGGGTAGGGGCAGGTAGTGGAGGTAGCAGGAGGAAAGGAGGAAGAGGAAATTGTGGTCGGTATGTAAAATGAATAAGAAAAAAGAGATTAGAATAAAATATAAATAAATTTTCTTTGTTCTAGATTATTTTGTGGTTCCTTACTTCCTTCTGTTTTTCTTCTTATATCCCTTCCCCTTCTTTATTTCCTCCTGTCTTTCCGAATCCATTACTAAGCACACACTGTTTGAGTCATGAGTACTGTTCTAAAATTTGACAAAGGAAAGGTTTAAACAAGCTTCTCTACTATCAAATGTGTTCATATACCCATGGTAACAGAGCAGAAAACAGAAAAGTACAAGCCTGTCATTTATGAATGTTGAAATGGAGAAGAAATAAAGCATCATGGGAGTTTAGCAATGGTTCTCATTGTTAAATGTAGAGGATACCAACATCCAAATATTAAACTACCTACTCTATCAAAGTGTTACCAATACTCAACCTAGACTGAGTGCCAGCAGACCCTATCTACCCTCTTAGGTTTCACTTGTTTCTTTTTGACAGAAATAAGTATAAAATCCAATAATTTTGTGCTAACAAAAATAGATATTATAAATAACAAGAAAAACAAAGAATAGTGTGTAAATACAGTTAATATTTAACAACAGTAGTTTAAAAATCATAAAATATATTGTTATGAATTTCATAAAACATGACAAAATCTCAACAGATTTAGAAAAATAACTGATAAAATTCGACAGTTTTGAACAAGAAAATAAAAGAGAAAAAAAAAGCACCGACTGTTAGGAATATTTCCTAATGCAAGCTCTCTGCAGATGCAAAAACCCCAATCAAGACAAATCAGGAACAAGCCGAATTAGAGGATATCCAGGGTTTAATGGGATTCCGGGTGGCCCTGAGAGGAACAGGGAAGCCACCAGCAGGACCACAGGGGTGGGGGGAAAGAGGGAAAACCACCAAGGGACTCTCCAGGGAGCAGTTTAAATAGACTGGGGGAGTGGTCAAGGTTTGGTGGGCTGCCTTGACACTCCTCCAGGGAGGGGATGAGGCTTGGTGGGCACAGGGGTGGGGCCTCCAAAGATGGAGGCCAGAGAGAGGGACTTACACTGACTACCTTTTATTTGCTAATTACTGTTTAATAATGATGCACAAAGAATGCTATCCTCAGCTATGAAGATGTAAGACACTAGGAAAATTTCTTGCAGGAGGTTTAGGCTAAGTCTGAAACTTCACACCGTGAGATGAACAGTCTGCCACACAGTAAGAAAAGAGTAGCAAGCAGCAACGATTGGAAAGGAAAACTCAAAAGTACAATTAGAAACAGACGACAGTGGGATGCACATTGGGCATCAAAAGCATCAGCAGAAATAAACTACAGAAACTACTTAGTAATGTAAATAAAATTTCCAGCTCCACATTCCACAAAAGCCATCAAGAATGTCCGTCTCTACTAATAACCAACCATAAAGTGCAAAAGAAAATGAGACTGTTTCCAACAGTGCTGAAAATACTCTCAAGCATTTCTGAGAATTATACTAATCATACGCAAACATTTTAAGAAGAGAAAAATGCAAAGCTTCTACTGAAAGTCTTAGAAGGATAAATAAATAACGCCCTCGCTGCGATTGCAAATCTCACCATCTAACCCTGTAAGGAGAATATTGCTTCCTTTTCCAATTTAACATATAAATCCAATGACTTTGGTGAGGATTTGGTGGAGAACATGTAAAGATATTCTAAAATAGCATATTGGGATAATTTTTGAAAAATAAGCACAGATACAGGGGTCCAATGACATGAACTTGGCCATTAGATATTATAGAGTCCTGGTTGTTGTGGGAACTCCTTCAGTCAATAGCCTTTAAGATACTGGCCCACCCCAGGCTGGCCTCCATCTCTTGATCTTCCTGCCTCTACCTCCTCCAGCAAATCCTACCAGTGTGTGCCCACACAATGGCCCCAGAGAATTTCAAAATAGAGTGATCCCTGGGAATGCATGCCTGCGTCTCCAAGTTTCCAGTGCTGAGCGGGGACATTCAGTTATAACCAAGTACACTCCATGAGCTGCAGAGCCACAGGTGTGATTCTGTATGCCCAGCTAATAGCAGCATCATGCACAGTGCTGTGCAGGAAAGGGCAATCTAGAGAGAAGTAGGCACCTTTACAAGGTGTCTCAGAGCTTCAGCTGGGTACGGAAAAACAAGACTGTGAATGAACCACCTAAGGAGATCTCCTTTTAAAATTTAGTCACATAAGTGACAATGGTGATGACCATCATGGATGAACCAGCATCCTGGGGCTAAGGTAGGATCAAGGACAGGCAACGATCGGTAATGGATCGGTAGTTAATGTTTAGAAGAGCATATTAGGATTAATCACACTGCAAACTTAAAAACTACACATGGTTTCCCAATCTCACAAGAATTCTGAAATAATATAAAATCTTTAGAAAAATGGCTCTGTTTTAATAACACTGGAGGTGTGTTTGGGCAAATAGCATCATAGAAAGGAGGAGGCTGGAGACAATACTTTGGTGACCTAACTGTAATGGAAACAGTATTGAGAATATAAAAGTTTTCTTACAAACCAGAACAGCAATAGTGCACAATAAATAAACACTGAGGTTTCAACAACAGGTATAACAAAACCTTTGCATACATTTTATAATGGCAGACACGGCAATACACACCTTATTCCTAAAATGTAAGATGATATAAGCCTTGAAATATTAAGAATTTGCATAAAGATAATTATAGCAGAAGCTATCTCCCTTTACTAGCCCCACTTCCTATGCTTCCTCCTCCTTCAATAGCAGCTGTTAATTTCTTATAGAGCTTTCCAGGAACTTTGTATTCATTTTATAAGCCAGTGCAAATATTGTTTCCTCTAATTCTAATTTAACAGTAACTCTTAGTGATCACTCTATTTTAGTGCCTGCAAAGCTCCCTTATTCGGTGTGTAAAAGCTGGTTGTTACTTGCGGTTACTGAGCGAGCAAATCTTTCCCAGATGTTATTCCCCTTTTGTATCCCAATAAAGAAGGGTTTAATTAAATTATGATGTACTAAAGTGTTACAACTCGTTAGAAGGAAGGAGGCCCCTTTCCTCACCCTAGCTGGCTCTTGTTTGGCTAACAGCTTTACATCTGCAGGTGAGTGGTGGTCTTTAATAGCACCCTACATTTTATAACTATGTGCCGAGTCGAAGTTCTGTGAGGGCTGACTCTTTTAGTACTGGGCAGGACCTAGTCATTGGGAGATTCTCAATATATGTATATAGTGAGAGTGTCTTAGTATGCCCAGAAATCTGTAATGCATGATCACAGTGTGTGCCTGAATTGCTATGGACAGAAAGGCAGATACAAATATGATTGGCAGGGAAGTGCTGAAGATACGGCTCATTGCTTCCTATGCGGCTTACACTAAATTAGTTCCCAGGACATCTGAAGCTGTTCTTTTCGGCATAGTTTGGCCAGCAATGTACTTTAAAACTTCAATATCTTTGCCAAATGCTTATGTGTATACTGCATCTAATAATTTGTATTTCAATAGATAAGTAATAACATTTAAATTACAAAACATGAGTGTGAGAATAATATCTCATTTATGTTTTGCCAGAATAAAATATAATCTTCTAAAAGCATTACAGGTATCTTAGAGAGCAGGAACATATAACTTTCAAAAATCAGGTGTGAATCTATCCCAAGGTGATAATTTGACATGTCAATATTTGGGAAGATGGCAGCAGTGATTTAAAGACAGATACTTGAGAGAAAAACTGCCACATCCTGTCTAGAAAACATTGTCTTTCTTCAAGAATGCACTTACGGAATGGATACTTACTTGTACTTAGACTAATGGCCAGCCTGTCTGCAGTGATACTTGAACCAAAGTAGATTGTGAGATTGAACAATACTATTTGAGGAGGGTTCTCAAAAGTCCCGTACATCTAGATGATTGCAAAGGGAAAAATTATTTCTTTACTGGTTAGATTACTTTTGTCCTTTTGATTCACAGGGATAGAAATTTCAGAAGAGGCAAAGAACTTTATAACTGTGTTTTAGATATTTAAACTGACACGTAGAAAGATTAGGGACTGTCCCCAAACTTAGACACCAAGAGCTGAGCCTATAATATATAAGCCCCTTCCCTGAAAATCATGTTGAAATTTCTAGATGGGCATACGGTTAGATAAGCACTATCAAGCTAAAAGTGGACACCACACTTACATTGCTCGTACATACACTGCACTGTTTTGGGTAAGTGAAGTACAGAGAGAAAGAAGGGTGAGCGACAGCCGAGGAACAGACCTGGTCCCTCAGTTTTCCTCCCTACAGCTGTGTGACTCAGGTTTATACTGATGAACAAAGGGACAGGATCTAGAGCCACTGAAGAGACAAGACGCTGGTCATGTCTTTGAGGACTTTTCTAGGTTTTGAAGTAGGAAGAGTCACCCTAAAGCTGGGGTTAACGTACCAAAGGGTTGTAGGTCCAGGCTACACAAGGAGAAGAAATTGAACCAAACTCAAGGGTTCATCAGTCTCTGCTACCTTGCAGAGGATGTTGATTGACCAAGAGCCGTAGGCTTCTGCTTCTCTAACTTGCCCACTAAGGTTGTCTGTCTGCTCATAACACGAGCCTGAATAAGTGGTCTTTCTCTTAAGTTTCTTTTGTCAAGGTATTTATCACAGGAAAAGCCGCTAATGCAACACACAAACTGTTCCAGCTTACTCAGAGGCAAGGGCACTGTAAATGCTTTGCTCTTGGAAGATCAGGTAAGTTATTTAAAGTCCCTAACTCAAGCTTGTTCATAAAGATGGCAAAGCCTCAGGACAACAGAGCCATTCTCAAGATTTGGGGCATCAGCTGAGTTTTGTTGTTGTTTGTTTTCTCCAGATATAATTTCTCTGTAGTTTTGGAGCCTGTTCTGGAACTAGCTCTTGTAGACCAGGCTGGCCTTGAACTCACAGAGATCTGCCTGGCTCTGCCTCTTGAGTGCTGGGATTAAAGCTGTGCTCCACCACTGCCTGGCTACAGCTGAGTTTTTATACTAGTGTATATATGCGTACGTGTCTTCCTTAATTTTCTATACAGAACGTGCATTCATTCTGAAAACATAAAGAAGCTAGATGCATTATCAAAAATAATTAACAGCTTTTCCTGCTGCCGGTGATTTGTGCTCTTTTTTCAGTGTATGCTGTTCAAGCTTGATAAGGAATTTGTTTTTTCCAAAGAACATAACATTCATGTGTTGTACCGGTCTGTGTGGAGAACAAGAGGTCACTGTGCAGTACGAGGCATTTTTATCCATACCAATTTTTAGCAGCTTAGCATTCCAGAGCCACGGAAAATTGGAAAAACTGCAAAAGTGTTCTGTGATCAGATATAACCTCTAAACATTGCCATTTGTAAAACAATAGATCAACAAAACAATACTTCCACATTCTCTTGCCATCACAGGCATTTTCATATCAGGGTAGACGTTATTAATACTTTCAATCTTGTGGATTTTCCCCTCATGAACCCACGTCTAGAAAAAGTTAAAACTGCCGGAAGTCACAAGCAGTGTGAAAGGCAGAACTGGACCTCAAACACTGAACACCTCCCGACACACAAAATGAAGGGAATGAGTCACTAAGACTGAAATGAAAACAGAAGCTAACAACGATACATTCTCTACCATGTGCTTCGTTTTCAATGTCTGTTGAAATAGGAAGCGGCATTGCCAATCATGTAGGTGCTGGCGGTTTCCATCTGCCTTTAAAACCGAGGGGGCAAGGTTTGCCTGTCAACATCAGACAGGGAACGCAGAAGCTGACTTTGAACCCAGGTCTGTCTAAGTTCGCTGTACCCAGGCAAGTGGCAATTTTGCTGTCACCATCTAAAGCAAGCATTTGCTTTTTCCCTCTGTGTTTCAGCCTATCCCTCTGCTTTCCTGAATCCCACTGTAATAGCGATTGCATTATGATATTTTCAATTTTCTTTCCAGACAGATGTCCAGTTCCCCAGACAGTAGTGCAATAAGACAAAAAAACATTGGATGCTCTGACTTGGCTCAGGTTAAAGTTCTTCTTCTGCTGTTTTCCTTCTGTGTGCAAAAATCATTTCAGAAAGCCAATTTTGCTTAAGCCCCATTTCCTGGGAAAATAATACAAGTCAATACTACATTCCTGTCCACTCAGATTTACAGTGTGGACTAAAACAGGTAGCATATGTCTGTTCTAATAAATTATAATTTAAAATTAATTTTTAACCCATTTAGTCCAATAATATTTCATTAACACATCTCTCTCTCTATTCATTACACAAAACACTGCTATTTAGGGAGCAAACTTGTTGTTGAACATGTTATCTTCTCTCTAACAAGCTGGAAAGCAAATAAGGTATTCCATACTTTGTAGATGATGAACCTGAGTCTTGAGTTATTTAACTTGCCAAAGGTCATCATTTTATCAGCAAAAGACCTTCCTTTGCTTTGACAAGTTACTTTATCTTAGCTAGTAATATATCATAGAGATTGACTTGCAACAAAGAGAAAACCCTATGGTACCAAATGCTATTTCATCCCAAATCATATCAGAGAAATGTGATTTAATTACAGTACTGTGACATGGTGCCAGCAGGCTGCTTCTTTCCAGTATGGGAAGGAGATAAGACACGAGCTAGTGTTGGGAGCCAAGACTGGACATTTGCACCAAGCGAAGAAATCAGCTCTTTGCTAGAGGCCTTAACAGAGGATTTTCATCCCGGCTGTTCAACATCTTGTAGCCTGTATTCCCTCATTCTCTCAGATGCCAGCCCCAAATGTTTCCACTGCTTATTCATTAATCCATCTGCATACAAAATCTGTCCTTCAGAAGGGCCTCTTAAAAGACACATTATTAATTTTAATCATGGTATTAATATCATTTGGATTTTGTTTCTCCTTGCATGTCACTCATTCATTCGTTTACAGAGTAAATATTTATGGAACATCAATTACCTGTGAAATACTTGATTCAGAGTTTGTGAACAAAGATATTGAACACTTGGCTGATTTGTATGAAAGGGTTAATTTTATCTACGTAGTGCTCAGGATGAAAAAAAAACTCGACATATCTGAGTCATGAAAAATAAAAAATAGTGCTAAAACTCCCGTGTCCGAACATTGACCCCACATTTTCTCAATTTTAACTATAGCTGTGCGTGATCAGTGGGTCCTAAGTTGCTAGCTCATGAGCTAGCCAGAATTTTTCACAATGTTAATGTTGCAAATTTCTGCTCATATTTACAGAAAAAAGATTCTAAATCACCGAGTGTGGAGTCAGGGCTAACAGCATTTCATCTTCTCTGTGGTTTGTATAAAGCACACACTCTAGCGACCAGTTACTGCATTAATACATTATTTCTTTAAAAGTATAGAGGTTAATACAAACTTTCTTTATAACTTTAGAGCACTTACAGAGTTCCGACAACCAGCTCGGCACATCCTTCATTGGACGTCAGATTGTTTCTTGGCCTAGAAACATTTTTTTTAATAGATGGTGCCTTGATCTGTTAGCAGGGGGTTGGTGGTGAGGATCCCTGGCAGTGGGACTAGGACTTATCCCAAGTGCACAAACTGTCATTCTGGAGCCCATTCCCTATGATGTGATAACTTGATCAGCCTTGATACGGGGGGGAGGGGGGGAGGGAGGAGTGGAGCTTGATCCTGCCTCAGCTTGGGATACCGGATCCTTGATACGGGGGGGGGGGGGGGGAGTGGAGCTTGATCCTGCCTCAGCTTGGGATGCCGGATTCTGTTGACTCCTCAAGGGAGACCTTACACACTCTGAGGACTGAATGAGGAGCAGGAAGTGAGTGGGAAAGGAGGGGTGGGGGCAGGAGAATGGGAGGAAGGAGAAACTGGGGTTAGATGTAAAAAATAAATATAAAGAAGATTTATTAATTATATTTACAGAGGTGTGTACACATGTATGCCTGCAGGTCAGAAGAGGGCACTGTATCTCATTAGAGATGGTAGTGAGCCACCATGTGGTAGCTGAGAATTGAACTCACGACCTTTAGAAGATCAGCCAGTGATCTTAACCATTAGATGAGCACTGAGCCATTAGTTGCCTTTCTTTCTTGTGTAAACTGAAGAAGATATTCCAGCACAGTATACAGTTCAGTATGACAAACCAAGGGTTAGAGGACCAAAGAAGTTCAGTGTAATGCAGACATCACACACTGAGAGTTACTCATTGCTTTTAGATGTATTTTTACTGTGTGTCAGTAAATGATTTGCCTACATGCATATATTCATTCACACTATGTGCAGGCCTGGGAACAGTGGAGGCCAGAAAGGGGCATTTCGTCTCCTAGAAGTAGACTTACTTAATTAGACATGATCTTCTATGAGGATGCTGGGAACCAAACCTCAGTTTAAGAATGTTCTTAAGCACAGAGCCATCTGTCTCGTCAACCCTCATTACTTTTTACAGACGTAAATATCATTTTATTTTCATTTTATATGCAATGTCTAGGAAAAATAACTTCCTTCATTTGCTCCTTGGAAATAAATCTCAACCAAAAATACACTAGTTGTATTTAGTTAAAGCTATTGTGTTGAAGAAAATTGCATAGAGATAGGGGCATGCATGTTTGCATACTTGTGTTTGTATGTGCATGTGTGCACATGGTTGTGTGTATTCAGTAGAATTTCAAAGATAATTAAAGGCAGGCAGAGTGAATATTCGTGGGGCTGGGAGCTCTGTTTCTGAATGCTATGTCTTTTCTCTTGAACTCAAAGACTAAAATTTAAATTTAAGACAGAAGAGAGTCACTTGAGAATATTTCCTTATCAAAAGAATGGATAAGGAAAATGTGGTACATTTATACAATAGAGTACTACGCAACAGATAAAAGTAACATCTTGAATTTTGCAGGCAAATGGACGGAGCTAGAAAACATCATTTTGAGTGAGGTAACCCAGACCCAGAAAGACAATTATCACATGTAGTCACTCATAGGTGGTTTTTAACCATAAAGCAAAGAAAACCAGCCTACAAATCACAATCCCAGAGAACCTAGACAACAATGAGGACCTTAAGAGAGACATACATAGATCTAATCTACATGGGTAGTAGAAAAAGCCAAGATCTCCTGAGTAAATTGGGAACATAGGGACCTTGGGAAAGGGTTGAAGGAAAGGCAGGGAGGGGAGTAGAGAAAAATGTAGAGCTCAATAAAAATCAATTAAAAAATACATGAAGAAAAACTTGAAGCAATGAATGAGATTTGAGACAATTTCCCCCTTATCTTGAATGATAGTTTTTTTTTTTTTTGACAGGGTTTCTCTTAGTTTTGAAGCCTGTCCTGGAACTAGCTCTTGTAGAGCAGGCTGGTCTTGAACTCACAGAGATCCACCTGCCTCTGGGATTAAAGGCGTGTGCCATCAACGTCCGGCTAAATGCTAAAAAAGTTTTAAAATATAAATTAGAAATATATTGTGTAAATGCATTTTGGGCACACATATACTCTGGGTAACTAATAATAACTTCTCTTTTGATAAAAAGTTTTAATGACCAAAATTTTTCTTTCTTGCTTTCTAAAATATGATTCTTTAGGAAATAAATTTCAAGCTTTTTAATTTCTTTAGCAATTTTTTGTGTAGTCTGGTTAATTGTTGATTTATTTTGCATGGTAGAATAATATTTTCAGATAACTAAAATTTTAGATTTTATTGTTACTTTTATTTATGTATGTGTATGTGTGTATGTGTATTATATGTTTGTATTTCCTAGAGAAGCCAGAGAGGACGTTGGATCTCCCTGAGGTAGAGTTGTATACAGGTGGTTGTGAGCTAGGTTGTGCTAAGAACTGAAATTAGTACTTCTGCAAGGAGGTACAATGCAGGTGCTAGGAACTGAACTCAGTTCCTCTGCACCAGCAGCACAAGCTCTTAAATTCTGAGTTATCTGTCTACTCCCCAGATCTAGTTTTTTGATTTGACAGACACACTACACAAATATCATATGGGTGTCACAAAAGGGAAATTAATGAATGATTTGGTGGTTACTCTGTGTCCTTATAGATAAAATAGAACTGTTTAGGTCTACTTCTAGAAATAAAGCCTCCTTTATTTATTCATTAACGAATACAATGACTTTACCGTGAGTTCAGCAGTTAGTCAACAAGTGGTTCAATCAATCCCTTGATTAGCCTTATGGAAGGTATTATGATCTATACTAAGTAGAGAAGCCAAGGTCACTTTCCTCTGGATCTGTGTCATCTAGCATGGGCTGAAGCAAATACAAGAATCAGAGATTAAGCTGAGAAGTGTTCATTATGAGTGTCTTAGATAAATGCGTTTAACTCCATTTTTAGTCACAAATGGCCACAGATGCATAAAGATACAAAAAGGGTTTGAACTCATGCCAAAGTGGTATTGATGAGAGATACCATGGAAGATGAATCCTTAAAGAGTAATAGGGTAAATAGTCTACAAAGTTGATCAAAGTGGCACACTTAGCCACTATAAATATTGAATATTAATTAGGATGAGCTAACATTAAAATGTTTTTTCTTTCCCTGAAACTATTCCCTTTCTCGTATTTAGTTACTAGCCAGCCAGGGTTATCACATCACATGGCGTGAGCAGAGGACATTTCCCTTATCACATAATGTTTACTTAAATAGGGATGGCCTTGGCAAGAAAACAGGAACAGCACTCTGACAGAGAAAACCGGATAGAATATGGAAACATGAATAGATGTTTTCAGCTTCTCTGGACCTCAGTGTTGTGAAATGATTGGTATCAACTGTGAAAATAATGTGTGAGAAATCAAGGAGACATATGAGACTAGATTTTATGTTGTCAACAATAAGTTAAGTACAAAGTAGCATGTGACAAGAAATATACATTAACAATGATGGTATGGCAGTGATCAAGGTTGGCTAAAGACAAAAATCTATTTGGTGCTGGTTTAAGGGTGAGTCGTTCTACTTTTGAGCAAGATCTGTGCAGTGGGGATATGTCAAGGAAATTCAGGACTACAGTACATGTTACCCATCCATTCAACACATATTTCTTGACTATGTGCTCCTGCCCAGCAATTTTCTAGGAAATGCATATAGCAATAAACAACACAGATAACAATTCCTCCTTCGTCCGGGTTACATTTCAGTGAGATAAGGAGGCTAGATGTTAAATGTGTTCACATGCACATCTATTTCAAATGTGGCCTGCAATTTATAGGCCAGTTTATTCATCATGTGCTTTAAACCTATGAAATAGCCAAAATAATGAAGCAATATAACATGATGAGGATTAAACATATTCTTATATTTGTATGTTTGACCATGTCTTGGCTATTTTTAATCTAATTTACATTTGACATATATTTACTATTGTTAATACCCAGGAAAAATAGATTAGTATTTTTATCTTCTTTTAACAGAAAGAGGGGACATTTTCCATTTCTAAACAATTTGTCTAAGATAGCCTCACTGTGAGAGAGCAGAAGGGCTGTTTGAAAAGAGGACCATGAGCCCAGAAGTCACATTCTGATGAAGCACGAATCACATATAGATTTGGCTAGTTCCATAGAGCTTTCGCAAACTGAAAGGAGAAATAATAATATTTTGTATAAAATACACGCAGAACAGAAGAACTCAAGGAAGATTTATTTAGGAAATACAACAATTACCTGTGAATTCACATTGTCTCCTGAGTAAACCATTCTCTTTGCTGCTCTGGCCCTATTAATATAATCCAAAAGATCTGATGTCTTTTGTGTGAATTGACTATAAAATTAGAGGGCAGAGGAGGAACAGGAATGGTTTACCAAAGGCAGTACAAATGAAAGAGAATTGAAGAAGAATGTAGCCTTGCCTGCATTGATTGACATAGGAGATTTTAATTACATCTGTAATTAATCACAACAGGCATAGGTCCCCTGCAGGTTTCCACCAGCATGCCCAGAATGAGTCCTCTTCAGCTCACACTCAAAGGAAATTCTTAGGGCTGGTATCACAGCTCAGTGCCAGACTATTGGCCTAGTGTGTGCAGGGCCTGAAATCCCAACTCTGGGACAATCTGGGAAGCCCACAGATGCTTTTCGAAGAGGAAACTGATCATCAGTTTGCTTTTTATCCTGGGTGAATGACATTTTCAACCATGTACAAATGGCTCAGAATTTCAAAACCCTTCCTTCTCCCTCCTGAAATGTCTGTAGAACAAGAGCTGAAACGTGAGCCATGTAGAGGTCCTAGACATCACTGTTGGGGAACTACCTTTCTGCTACTGCCTGATGCAGTTTCCAAATGTGAGATCTCAAAATTAGTATCTGTCCACCGATCCTTCCCTTCAAAGCCAAACTTCATCAGTCCTAACCCACTTGCCACCCTCAAGTTAACTGGCTTCTCACCAGTCATAGTGACCCACTCTTAATCCATCCTCTTATTGTTTCTTGTGTGCATTACGGCACAGCCTTCTATTCAAAAATCCCTTCTCTCAACTGTTCCCATCTATTCTCCTCATTGCTCCTGATTAGTCACTGGAAGATGAAGATTTTATGTAAATCATGCCATGTAAAATCCTCATTAATACCTGCTAGCTCCCTCTTCTTTGGTCTATGCCCTTTCTCATAACCCAATCCATTTCTCTCCCCTCATGCATCATACTATTTCATATTACATGGTATTGAAAATACTAGTAAGAACCACAATTTTATAATCTGTCGTTCTAGTTTTATTCTCACATATTAATTCACCACTATAAAACCATGTGTTAGGAAACCAAGAGGCACAGGAACCCAATGAAACCTTTGCCACCTAATGGTTAACATATCTAGTTAACAAAAGAGGTTTGAAAAGGTAGCTGTTACAGACACTGAGAGAAACCATCAATAAATGGGACCTTCTGAAACCGAGAAACTTCTTTAAAGCACATGGTCAACAAGACAAAATGGCAGCCTATAGAATGGGAAAAGATCTTCACCAACCCCACATTGGACAGAGGCCTAATCTCCAAAATATCCAACGAACTCAAGAAATTGGTCATTAAGAGAACAAATAATCCAACAAAAAATGTGGTGCAGACATAAACAGAGAACTCTCAACATTGGAATCTAAAATGGCTAAAAGACACTTAAGGAAATGCCCAGCATCCTTAGTCATCAGAGAACTGCAAATCAGAACAACTCTGAGATTTCATTTTATACCTGTAAGAATGGCCAAGATCAAAAACACTGATGACAGCTTATGCTGGAGAAGAAGTGGGGTAAAAGGAACACTCTTTCATTGCTAGTGGAATTGCAAACTGGTACAATCACTTTGGTTATCAGTATGACAATTTCTCAGAAAATTGGGAAACAACCTTCCTCAAGACCCAGAAATACCAGTTTTGGGTATATATGCAATGGATGCTCAATTGTACTAGAAGGACATGTGTTCAACTCTGTTCATAGAAACATTATTTGTCACAGCCAGAATCTGGAAACAACCTAAATGCCCCTTGACCGAAGAGTGGCTAAAGAAGATGTGGTACATTTACACAACGGAGTATTATACAGTGGAAAAAAATAATGACATCTTGAAATTTTGGACAAACGAATGGATCTAGAAAACATCATATTGATAGAAGTAACCCAGACCCAGAAAGACAAAGATGATATGTACTCAATCATAAGTGGATTTTAGACATAAAGCAAAGAAGAAGCAACCTACAATTCATAATCCCAGAGAACCTAGACAACAAAGAAGACCACATACATGAATCTAATCTACATGTTAAGTAGAAAAAGGCAAAATCTTCTGAGTAAATTGGGAGCATGGGGACCATGGGAGAGGGTCGAAAGGGAGGGGAAAAAAGGGAGGAGAGTGGAGAAAAATACATAGCTCAATAAAAACAATAAAAATTAAAAACATAAAAGAAAAGGTAGCTGTCACACCACCGGACCAGGGTGAGGATGTTCCAAACTCTCAACTGTGAATCTAAGACATAAGATGGAGTTACCTAGAGTCAGAATTCTTATTTCTTAATAGTTAACAGGTGTTTCTTACCTATTCACTTCTACTGAACATTCTTGATTCTCATCTTCTGCAACTCATTATTGGAATCAACTGACATTGTATTTAATAACAGGTCCTATTGGTTATTCACCCTTACGTCATCAATATTTTTTCTGGAGAGGGCAACACGTTTCACTTAGTAACTCTCTTAGGGTCATGAAAGGCTCATGAGGTACTAGAGAGCAGAGCAAATAGTGAAGACAGACAGAGAAATCAATGAAATAAATATCTCTCCATCTTCATGAGTTTACTGGCTTTTCTCTCCATGGGGCCAAGCAAAGAGAGAGTCAGAGACAGATACAATTACAGAAAGACAGAGACATTAGGATGTAACATTTCAACTCGAATCTAGTGAGAGATTGGTAAACTGAGCCAATATGTAGGAAGCAGTGTGCTCCCATTCCACATGTAAAAGACTTTAGTGGATTTTTCTAATGAGGTTTTTCAGAAATTCTCCCAATAGATAAATATCTTTAAAAAATTTTCAATTACATATTTATATTTTATATAATTTAATTATTTATATTTATATATAATTGGTACTGATGTCTTAGAAAACATAGTACTTGCATTACACCCAATATGATAATGTTTTGAGTTGTACTTATGAGGGTAGGATTTCTGGAGCCTGCTGCCTCTTCCTTTTGCCCAAAGTGTGAAGTGGACAGCCACTCTTTTCTCTCTTTGGCATTAGTATCCATCCACATGACATTTAGGTAACGAAAGCAGTGTCTCCACCCCATCTTTATTTCTATAGACTAAGAAATACAAGTACAGAAAGGACTAGGGGACCCTGTCTCCTCTTACTGCTACCATTCTATGTTATACCTTTCAAAACTGCAGTTTAGGAAGACATGATTACATTGACTGGATAATTCTGTTTTCCTAAATTGAGCCCCTTTGGGTTCTTTTGATTTGGGACTCATATGCTTGGGGAGTAAAAGCAAAGAAGAAGAGAATCTCTCTGCATGATAGAGAAACAAAGGAAATTGGAGAGTAAGGCTAAGGGAAGCGGGAACAATAGGAACAAAAAGAGGAGAAAACAGAAAGCAATCATGAAAAACAAACAACAAACAGATTCCTTTTTTTCAGGACTGTCCTAATTTAGTTCCTATTGTGAGAAACATCACTATAAAAAAGAAAAAAATTCTAAGGAGGAAAGATTTTGTTTGGTTTGTCCATCTCCCTCATAGTTGATCTCCAAGGGAAGTCAGTCCAGAAACCTAAGCAATAGCAGAAGCAGGAAATGTCTAACACAGCTGCTCAGTGACTTGGCGTGCTTACCTTGCTTTCCCGCATCACTGCCAAGGGTTGAACCTCCTATATCCTATAGTGGGCTGGGCCCGTCTATTGCAATAATTAATCAAGAGAGTGATCTACCTGCATGGCAATCTGATGGAGACTATTTCCAATAGAAATTCCCTCTTCTCAGGTGATTCTAGTTTGTGTTAGGTTGACAAAAACTATCTGTGATAAGTAGCCAAGGTTAGGCACTAGTGAGCTCACAAGGTGTCTCTTGCAATTTCCATATTTTTATGGACATTGATGACTGCCTTTTGTTCTGTATGGGCTGATGTTGAACAAAATGCACCTCCTATGGATAAGAAGTTAATAATGATGATGAATACGGAAATATAGATTCCTGGGAATAAACAAAAGTTTTTTGGGAGGTAGGCTTTGCAGGTTTTCTTGGAACTTGGAGCTGGTGGTTACCTGAGCAAATTGTACTGAGATATTTAATGTGTAAATACCCTGCAGTCGTCATCTGGGTGGTACCCACTGGCTTTGTATGTTCAGGTTTGGCCTTGGCTCAAGCCCTATGTAAAGGATAGGGAATTATTTCAGAGAAATGGTTTAGCTTCACCTGGAGACCACACTGTGAATGCACAGAAGCCAGTTTCCAGGTTTTGATGGCTACAAAGTCTCAAAGAGGAACAGCAGGGAAAATACCCATCTATTCAGGATGCTGTAACAAATATCACAGATGACTCAACTTATAAACAACAAACCTCCGCTCACACTTGTGTGGGTTGTGCTGTACACCACCAAGTTAAAAGAAGACAAAATCTTCTTCTTTTGAACTTCAATTTTGGAGGATGATAGTATTATAGAATGGTTTGCTGCATATCAACCATACCAATGGTTTGAATCCTCTCTCTTTCTGTGTGTATCTCTGCTTCTCTCCCTCCCTCCCTCCCTCCCTCCCTCCTTCCCTCCCTCCATCCCTCCTTCTCTCTCTCTCTCTCTCTCTCTCTCTCTCTCTCTCTCTCTCTCTCTCTCTGTGCATGTGTCGTGCACATTTCCATGTGTGCAGGTACAAACAGACCAGAGACCAGCTTCAAGTGTCATCCCTCAGATGCCGTTCATATTATTTTTGAAATAGGGTCTCATCTCACATTAATTTGGAACTTAAAATGTAGCCTAGGTTGCTAAGAGAGTGTACTCCAGGAATCTACTTGTCTCTGCCTGTCAACCAGAGCAGGGATTACAAATACACATCAACACACTCATTTAGTTGTGTGCACGTGTACTAGAGATTAAACTCTGGTTCTCAGATTTGCTCAGCATAGGTTTCACCAAGTGAGCCATCTCCTTAGGTCTGGATTTGGATTTATCATCTGTGGTCTTTGATTTTTTTCAGGAGTTCAGAGGAGAAACGCATGGTGTATTTATAAAGTAATGACAGATGTGACATTAAACCTGTAGTACACCAGTCCTGTCACCAGACAGAAGACTTTTATCTCAAAATTAAACCAGTGAAAACATTCACCAGATATGACTTTTGACTGACCTTACCCTCAAATTATTCCTACAAAATGTGGTTTCATTTTCAGCTTGAGTGAACACTTACTACATCTTTTTACACACAGGAACTGTTTTTCAGGTGCTATCAAACATCCACGTACACATTTGAAAGTTACAGACCTCTTCTTTGCAAAGGGGAGAACTTTCAAAGAATTTTGCTTCACTTCACACAAGGTTGCTCATCAAATTTATCTTCCTTTGATCTTAGACACTGGGTCTTACGTGGCAAGCTGTGCACTGTGACCTTTGCGACACGAGGGGATTTTTGTCACTCCACAAGAGAACTTTGAGAGATAAAAGCACAAAGGGAAGGGGGCATTTATTAATCATTCAATCTACGGCCAGCATAGCATCTGGATTCCAGGCTTGCACTGAAGAAAAGCTAGTTAAAGAGATCAGTGAATGAACAGAGGGACACAGGATGAGGAGGCACTCTGCAGATCCTTTCCAATTTAGAGCCCAGAGCTGTTTTGCAGGAGACCTACTGCAGCGCTCCTATGTCATTAAGGAAACAGCAATGCCCGTGCTTTCACAGCTGGCCAGAGTGTGGCAAGGCTCATGTGGATCCACTGCTCAGATAGGAAGGGAGTGAGAACTTTAAGACACTTCCTCATGACTATTTAGATGGATTAGCTTTTACCTGATCTGAGACATTATACACTCACAGATAACATTTGTCCCCAGACCGTTGTGTTTTGGATTAGAGACAGGCTGGGATTCTAATTTTGTTACATCATCATTTGTAGAGCTGTTAGTACACTCGCTAACACCAAGGCTCAGTTTTCTTATCTGTGTTATTATATAAAGGTAGGATGTTTTCTCAGGCTTAGAAAGAATGTGCAAGCTATCTCTATATTTTTCACCAACATTCAACAAATAGCTTCCATTGCTATGAGTGTGGATATTATTTAATGAATGGTGGCCTTGACCAGGCACACATTTGAACAGATTGGTACTGTTTACTTCAAAGAAAGTAAAATAGCATAGAGAACCCTACATCTAATAAGAATGTGGAATGTGAAACTTCTGGCATTAAAGACTTGCTACTGAGCTGGAGATAATTATTAGCAGGACTGCCTGGAGTATCACTGGCATGACTTCTGATTTTATTTGGGACAAAGGTCTTAGCAATAATTAAGTAGCTGAAGCCCATTAATGGAAACGTATCTTGTAGAAAGTGTGTGTGTCCCTCATTTCCTTACTTCAAAGTCTAAGCTTTTGGGGGTGCTCGAAAGACCTACGATTTCTGGATCTTCCAGGTGAGCTTTGTTTTAGCTTGATCGTCACAACACGCATGGCCCAGCATGTGCTCTTTGGATCCTCACTCTGATGTGCTCCGCCTGCCTAGATGACCTGGGACTTTTGCTAATGTGATTTTCTTTGCTTAGGTTGCAAGAACGGAAGGCTGTTCAGGTTTTATATTTATGTAACGTAGCTAGCTAGCCTTCAGTCTCTGTTCGTAACACAGAAACACTAAAATGAAACTGTTCAGCAGTATTGCCAATGCAAATAAAATTTGTTTGAAATTGTAGGCTCTACATATATTTAAAAGTAGATGAAAATCGAATCTAAATTCCTTTGCCTCATACTTCAGAACAGTATATAGCAACATTTTCTTTGGTGGAGAATATGATATCTAAAATAAGAAGTCTATGAATTTTAGCTAAGCAAACCACTGCCATCTTCCTTTTTTACCATGACAAATACAATAAGGAAAATACAACTAAGCAAAATGCATCTCCTTTCTGAAGGCACAGGGAGCCATTTAAACTCCATTTGAAGTTTATAGCTATGAATTCAGTTTTACAAGAGTCTTATACAGAACATGTATCTGTCTACTTTTAGAACAAATAACTGTATTTCAGGTAATTCTATGATGCATGTCTCTCCAAGAAATATGTCACAAAGCCATAGTTTAGCATGACCATAAATCTGTTATTTTTCTTTCTATGTCATTCAATGTCCCTGCTGCAATCATACCTGTGTATTCATATTTATGGTATATGAACTCTACAAACTGGTTTCTTCATCTTTAGAATGGACACATGCTAGATTATAGCTAATAATTTGATATACTCTGACAGCAGACAATCTGGTTCCAGTACTTTATCAGCAAGAATCCTTACCACCTCTCCTCTGCCAACACCTGAAATTATAACTGTCAGTCTGGGTCTCTTTTAGTGATGGCAATCTGGATTTTATAACAATGTCTATAACAGCTTTATGCTCTTTCCTTATTAGTGAATACAGCCACAATCTTGGTTCAAGCCATGAACCATGGTAGACACTTTATCAGCGAACACCCTTCACAATTTGTGAATGACATTGATGAAAACCCCTGGCAAGGAATTAAAAGCAGCTGATGGGTGCTGAGAGAGGGAGAGATAGCATTGAAAAAGCCTCTAATTGTTTGTTCAGTATAAAGCAATCAGCCTTGAAACCATATACACACAAACAACCAAGCCAGACTAAGAAAGCTGTATTTATGTATTTGTGCATACATACACCCATAAAAACTCATATATATATATATATATATATATATGTATATATATATATTGCAATGACATATATTATACACATTATAGGTGTGAAAATAGCAGTTGGGAAAGAGGAAGACATGAAAATAGCAGGAAAGAGGAAATTTGAGGAACTGGATATAGAAAAGGAAAGGAAGAAAGTGATGTAATTCTATTTTAATAAAAATATAACAACTATTTGTTAAATTACAAAAAAAAAAACAAAATGAAACAAACAAAACCTTTAGGGAAAGACACAGAGCATCTGTGCTTAGAGGCCTTCGATTCGCTCTCTATATACTGTCTTCAGGTTCTCCTGTCTGGGGCTCTTTTGTACAAACAGCAAGCAGTCAGGCATGCATGTGGAAGCGGCCTGTGATTATGCTGTGAGGAAGACACTGGAACAAGATGGACTTTGTGTTTCTCAGCTCTGAGGAATGAGAACTGTTGTATCTAAACCCCCACCCTCCCTCCCATTTACCCTGGCTCTACTTCTGCCCCATTTGGAAGTTCCAGTAGCATCTGTTGGGATGAGATATGTACAGCTGTGAAAATAATAAAGAAAAAAACTCATTCTGCACCGGGGGGGGGAACAGTGTGTAAGTACATAAGTAGGCACTGAGCCTTAAAATGGAAACATTGCCTTTGCTATCAAACGAGATCACGGTTTCCCTGGGCGTTCTCCTTGGCTAACAGACCTACTCAATAGACATTTCCATATCTCCATTCGTGCTTCTCCCATGATTTTGTTTGGGTTACAAGCATGGAACTCTGCCTCCAACAACAGACGTTTATTATGACTAAGACTGTTTGGCTAATTGTCCATCCCAAGTCATTGCAGCAAATAATCATTAATGGGCGGGGAAGACAAGAATGCTAAGGAATTCTGAGACTTTCGGATCACTCTAAAGGGTACTCTTGTTTCTCCAAGTCCTGCTGCGCCAAGCCCTGGATGTGTACGTGGTGTATGTTTACACTTCGATGATTCAGTTGAAGAGACAATCAAATTATAACAAGGAGCAAAGTTGGAAAGGAAGAAGGGATAAGACATGTATTAAAATCATCCCAAAACTGTTTAGATGTCATACATGAACTGTTTCCATATCCTAGACTTTCACTGACACCCTCTAAAAACCTAAAGCACCTACTTTTTTACCGGTGACCAATAATGATGACTCTGGATCCAATCTGCAAATCTTTGTACATCCACAGATCCTAGTGACTCAATGTCAGGAAACATTCTTCTTACTGATAACCCACAGCTTCCAACAGTGTATGTCTGAGCCTCGGGTTCAATTTGTTATTAGGACCTTTGGATTTGGGCCGCTTGTGTCTGAATTGCACTCCCAACATTTAAAATTATTTAGTTTTGTGCAGACAAATTGACTTCTTTAAGACCCAGTTTCCCAATCTGGAAAAATGAGGGTAATAATAATATCCACTTGGCAAGTCTCTTGCGATTGACAATTTTTACAATGAAGTCCTCAGAGCTATGTCTGTACACAGCTATTTCTTAGTGCCAATACCTACAGTTAATTTATGCAAGCAAGCTAATTATACAAACATATATTCCCAACATTGTACAACAAACCTCACAACGCAATGCAATATCTCTTCTAAAGGACATGTCCCCATGAATCCAGGAGTTTGACTTACTCAGGTTGGCATATTTAAATTAGTCAAGATCATCTCTGCCTCTTACATTTTTCTTTCTTCCTTTCTTTTTAATTCTCATGCTTAGCCCTGCATGTACACACATTTGGGAACAATTTCAGAAATCAGTGTTCTCCTCTCAGCGATCCTTTGCAGTCGGACCCATTTCTGACTCCTCTTATTCCCATCAAAGGGTCACAGGCCCATTTCTTACTTCTGACAACCACTTTTAGTTGAGACAACATGTTCTCTGAGACACCTTGCTTGATAATTAAGAAACACTTCACTTACTTCACTTGTATGCTGTAAGAGATGGATGCTTCATTCTCCTTTGACTGAGTTGACTTTGAGTATTCCTTTGTATAAGTGCATTAAGAATATTTAGTGCAGCTTCCTAGATAACATGGTTCATTTTGTCTTATTAAAAAATGATGTTTCAGCTGTGTCCAAGAAATGCCTGAGTTCAGCTTCTTTTCTAACCCATACCCCCAAACTCAACTACAGATATAAGAACCTACCCTCGCTTGATTTCCCAAATACCAGCAAAGATAAACTTTCAAAAATATCAAGTAAAGGGTACAGACAGTCAAGAATCTACAAAGGAGCTCTCTTTGCCTCTCCCATGACCTTTAGGTAGGATTACTCCAGCAAGTTTTCTGATGTGTGCGTCTGTGTGAGGACAGGATGGCATATATCTTATTTACCCTGGTGCTTTCTAGCATGAGGCCACGTTACTATTAGGATGTAACTAATAAGAAAGTTCCGCTAAATAAATAAAAGTGCTATTTACCCATTAAGATGTATAATATATTGAAGTCATTTTTCCCTCCAACTTCTCTCCCTTCTAACTCTTCCTCTTTATAGTTTTTGGAGTGACAATCATTTTATTGAAACATACTCACAGTTTTTTTTTTCCTTTTAAAAACATCAGTTTGATATGCTAAGAAAAAGATTACATGCTCACAGTTAATAAAATCTAAGAAAAGAATCCCAGTGCTATGCCGAGCTCTCAGTGTTAACTGAGTGCCCTGTGCTATGCTGAGCACCCTGTGCTATGCTGAGCTCTCAGTGTTATACTGACCGCCCTGTGCTATGCTGAGCTCCCTGTGCTATGCTGAGCTCTCAGTGTTATACTGACCGCCCTGTGCTATGCTGAGCGCCCTGTGCTATGCTGAGCGCCCTGTGCTATGCTGAGCGCCCTGTGCTATACTGACCGCCCTGTGCTATGCTGAGCTCTCAGTGTTATACTGACCGCCCTATGCTTTGCTGAGCGCCCTGTGCTATGCTGAGCGCCCTGTGCTATGCTGAGCTCCCTGTGCTATGCTGAGCGCCCTGTGCTATACTGACTGCCCTGTGCTATACTGACCGCCCTGTGCTATGCTGACTGCCCTGTGCTATGCTGAGCGCCCTGTGCTTTGCTGAGTGCCCTGTGCTATGCTGAGAACGTACTTTATTTCAGCTCCTCATGCTCTGTGGCAGGTACCCAGCTCCCTGAGGCAAGCTCAGGAAGGTGAACAGCATGTCCTGTCAGCAATCCCCGCAGATGTTAAGAACATGTATAACCTACCATTTTAAAAATGCACAAAGATGCTGAGCAGTAGATTCAACCTATCAGAACATCCAGAGCACTCAATCACCAAAGTATCCTTTTTAATTTTCTGAATATTTTTGTAATCCCCAATTTAAGTAAATAAATTGCAGCATTTTCCTGATGCTCTACATTACAGCTTTCATTATCATTGATGCTCTTATTATAGCTTTCAGAAATAATGTTTGCAAAGAGCAAATGGGAATAAAACCAATTATTTCCCTAACGAAATGGTAACCAAGTACGTCTATAACAGAACTGTCTAAACACTGTAATAGAGTGTCCCATCTAAGTGACTTCAATTCTTCTTTCCGACTCTGAATTCATCCCCTGAACCATAACTAAGAACATATTCATCCAAACGAAGGAATGACAGAACTAGGAAGCCCTTGTGTCAGCAAGCTTAACATAGCTCACTGTACATCCCATATTTCTATAAAATGCATGCTGTCTCAGAATTCTGAGACCAGGCTTTGTGTTTTCTCTCTCTCTCTCTCTCTCTCTCTCTCTCTCTCTCTCTCTCTCTCTCTCTGTGTGTGTGTGTGTGTGTGTACTGTTTTTTTTTCTGAACTGAATGCAAATGCATTGGGGAGAGGACTATAAGAATGTCCCTCCCTCCTTTAGAAACAAAATAGTCTAAAACACATAGAATTGAGATCACCGTGTACTGTTTTTTTTTGTTTTTTTTTTTTGTTTTTTTTTTTTTGCTCCCAGACTTCCTACCCCAGAGGTGGTTAATTGTCATGAAAGGAATTGATGAATAAATATATAACATTTCTAATGGGAGAATTAAGTCCTAGTGTGTTTATTCCCCTTAGAAAGACAGAGAGGATCTCACCAGTGCAATGGCAATTCCTTAAACAAATGATCACCTGGGCCTTTCCCAGGCATTGTGACCTCACCAGCCCCTGATTTTTCCACTTGATGCATGTTGGCCATAATGTATTTACTGAAGTATGTGTATGCAGCTGAGTGTGATATCCTTGCCCAGTGGCTGGTCTTCTTGTTTCAGGAGAGATGTGCTGTCTCCTAGCTATGCAATGACTTTGCTTTTCCATATAAATACTTACTTTGTAGCTATTTGGTACTGGAGTCTATTCTAAACAATTTCTCTATATAGAAGTTTGTTTAATGCCTATGATGAGGGTTTATTCTCTCTATCAAATCAGTGATAAGGATAAGCTACAGAGTTTCACCTTAACCAAAGCCACAGTCTTAGAATCAGGATTTATCAAGAGATTCCATTCACATGCCCTATGTTGAATGCTTAATCAATAATGGTGGTATTATAATCTTGAACATTCTAAAACGTATAATCTTTACAAGTGTATTTTTTATTTGAGAATTTCATTCAGATCTATGATGAATTTTGATTCAATCTACCCCATCTCTTGTCACCAACTTCTCTGCCTTGCTACTTCACTTCCAATTTTGTGTGCCTTCTTTTTCAACCCACTGAGTTCATTTTGTCCTTCCAGTATGTATGTATAGGTATACTGCCATCTACTAAGGTGTAGGTAGCCTATCAATGGACCTTATCTCAGAAGAAAACGGATGCTGATGGATGCTGTCACTCAAAAAGCCATTCATTGATAATTCTCAACTAGGAGTAGCTCTTCCTAAGCCCCCTTCCTTATCCATCTTGGGAAGTGCATTGCCATGATCTTGTGCAGGAAAGGCTTCCTATCAGCTCTGGATGCAACCCCAAAGAACACATTCTCAGCACAAAGCTGATTTATTTGCCCCAGAGGGGCAGAAGGCAGAGAATAAGCAACCAAGAAAAGAGATGACAAAGGATAAGGGGGAAGGATCAAGGGATAGGGTGCAGGGATACTTGGCAGTCGGGTAGTGGTAGGACAAAGGACTGCCTCTGAATACCGGGGAGACACATGTGCCACATAGGCAAATGGCATACAAGGACAAGAGGAAACCCCATGTTAGCATGAGGTGTTTTACGTAATTGGGCATGTTAACTAGCTGCAGCAAAAGGGATTTTTGATTTCTGAACTTCAATACTTTGATGACAGGAATTTAGCAGTCAGACTCAGGAAGAGAAAGTGGAAAAATAAGGGAATAGGCCTTGGAGGCAAGCTTTAGGACTATAATCTAATGGTTTCTAGCAAAGCAGAGGGAATTAAACAGAAATGCCAGTCATGCTTGAGCTGGCCAGAGTCCCTTCAGGGCATGTGATCACAGAATTGAGCTGTTGATATCATCAGTAGTAAATAGCATAGTATCCAAAAAATAATTCTGTGCAAAATTAATCTCCCTACACACAACCAAAACAGTATCAAGTACAATGACACTTGAACTTATTTTCTTAGAAAAATGGAAATGAACCAAGTGCTGGAGAACGTTGGCTTGGAATAGAATGCAGGTGTGAGGCAGTAGACAGGGTCCTTCCTTCACCCCTAGGAACTCAAAGACCTGCTACACATCTGTCTGCACCTGGAGCATATGACTGGACAGAGCCTGGTGGACTCTGTTTCACAGTGGACACAAGGGGATGCTTTTGATTTGAATCATCTTGTGAGTGACATATTTCTCAGAGCAAAGATATGAGAGGAAGGTT
Organism: Microtus oregoni; assembly: GCF_018167655.1. Classification (NCBI taxonomy): domain Eukaryota; kingdom Metazoa; phylum Chordata; class Mammalia; order Rodentia; family Cricetidae; genus Microtus; species Microtus oregoni. The sequence goes on from NW_024543059.1 coordinate 4,665,859, forward strand.
TCCTGTGTTCAGACATGGGACCCAAGGAAGTATACTAAAGCAAGGGAAGTCCTGATGTTCATCACACAGTGAGCAAATAAAGGACCAAAGAAACTGCAGCTGATGGACAGGACACCTAAGCCTTAAGATTACCCTTAAAAGTCCCAAATGACTATTGATTAAAAAGCCTGCTTTTTCCTGAGTCAAATGAATGGCAGCAGAAAAATCCCCAGTGACTGCAATCTCTAGAGAATCATAAAAATGTCAACAAGAGGAAGCACCATTTGCAAACACCTATAGGTCTGAAGACTAGGGAGCCAGTTAAATAGATGGAAGAGCAAGCTGGGGTACACATTACCAATTTAACTGGCGGCTCTTCTACTAAGTAAGTGAATTAAAGATTAGGTTGAATACTGAATTACAGGAGAGTTTTATTTAAACTTTGAACTGTATGGGGAGCCGAGGAAGCCTTGAGTGAATGTGGAACGAGCTGATGGATGAGTGGATGAGCAGTGTGAGTGTTGACAGTGTGGGCAACTTAAAATGTTCAGAAATGATTGGTCGTCCTTGCCGTTCCACTGTCGTGCCTTTATCTACCGCAAATTACCCTCCAGTCCTGAGCTGTTAAGCTCTGTTAGTGTCTGGGAACTGTGTTGCAAAAGCATTGATGGTGAGCACAGCTTCCCCAAGTTTCATCGCCACTCTCACTCCCTTCTGGTTTTCTTCGTGCAGACATTATCTAGAGGCTATAGAGGTCTGGTGCACATGGACGCTTGCAGAAGAACAAACAATCCAAACGATCAACAAAGCCAGGTGTAAACTGAAACATTCATGAGGATTTTAGGTTTACTAATGTGTCCAACAGGTACTGTCCTTAGGGTTTTGGAAGGAATATTTGATTTAATGTTTCAAATACTTATGCTAGATAAGAATAACCAAACCTACCGATGGGAGAGGAAAACTGAGGCACTGATGAGGTCAGGAAACATTCGTAAGTTATCATAGCATGTCAGTAAAGGAAAGTGTCTGGGCTTTGAAGTGTGCTTAACAGCACTGTGGTTCTTCAGTGTTCAATGGTTTGGACCCCCAACACCTGGGCCTAGTAATCACTTTAAGACATTTCCTATAGTTTTACTTTTTAATACTTTGTTTAGCAGAAATGCATGAATATGTAAGACTACAGTTTGCTAATTAGATGTGTGAATTGGTCACTGGGAACCTTCGTTGATGTAAATATGTTTCCTTTTCAGGATAAAATAAAACAATTATAATCGTGGTAATTATGGTAACACTAATTAATATTGAAATTCAATTTTCTAATTTAGAGAGTTATTTTAAATATCAAAATACTAAACATACACTTTATAAAAATAGATTTCTAAAATACGCATACGTCAAATACTTGAGGAATTGGAAACTTAGTTAAAAAATAAAAGACTGAACCAGATTAAAAGCTATTAGTTCACATGCATTGCTTACATTGTAAATAATTTCAAGTGAAATTTTATAGCAACTTAGTGACACAAATAATCTGATTATATTTGTAGTAAGAGCTGCTTTTTAGTTGGCTCTTGGCTGCCTTCTGAGAACTCGAATTTCAAAAGTTTGTAAACTAATGGAGGCTGAATGAGATCAACCTACACCACCTCTTTAACTACTTGTTGAGGCCAATCATGTCCTTCCTTTTGGACATCTAGAATTTGGGTCTCTCACTATGAGACCACTTTAAATGAAATCATGGCTACTGAATAATGAATGCCTTTCTGTGGGCTCGGGATGTGGCTGAGTGCTGAACTGTTTGCCTGGGAAGTGTGAGAACCTTGACTCTCTTTTCAGATGGAACAAACGAGAGCTCTAATGCACTTTCTTGGGATCAACATAAAAAATGTGTCATTACTAAGTACTGACTGCAGTCTGAAAGCAGACTTGAGAATGATGTCTTATGAGATCCCATCAGCCGAGAACTCACTGAGACATGTCCTCAGGGTAAGGTCAACTCCAGGAAGCCTTGAGGGAGCCTGGAAACTTCCTGGGTCAAGCAGCTCCTTCCCCGGCTGTCCAGTGGATTACAGTGGGAAAACCTATGAAAGCAAAGCAGGTAACATACTTCCACAGAGAACGAGGTCCCTTCTTAAGGACACTGTGCTGGCAGTGGGGCCATACCTCTACAACTTGTCACCAATTCTGTGGAGCAGTAACAACTACCCCAAGGATGGAGAAAGGCAGAATATGATGAATATGTATCTCTAATAAACCAAGACATCATGACATTATCTTGAGTTTATCTGAAGATGGCCCAATTTGGCTCCTTTGTCTGACTTTGAAAACTGAGGATCAAAAGCACACTGCAACACATTGTAGAGAAACAGAAACATTTAGACTTACAACGACTGTATTTGCAACGTTCATACCACAACTACTACTATTTAGCATTTTCCTTTACTTGGTTTCCTAAAAAGCCAGTAGGCCGGGGGAGAAAACAACATGATGTTTTCAGGCAATAAGCATGCTTGCCTACTGTCCTGTGTTGCCGCGATGCCAGGCTTAGGGCCCACGGTGCTATGGCTGCTGAGTGTCTGATGGATTTGTGACATCTATTTTGGAATGAAATGACTCATGGTTATGAAGGTGACTCACAAGAACACACGCTAGACAGGAAGTCTGTTTTAACCACTCTGAGCTATTTCAAGCAACTTTACTGGGTTGTAGTACCCCATTTTGATGAGAAGAATAAATTACATTCATAGGTGCAAGAAATACATGGTTTTGTTCAGGCTAAATTGTTCATAAGTCCTGACCCAGGAGCTGCATCCTTAAAATATAATAACTTATAAAACCACCTTTGAACACCCTGAGAGATTGGTGAGAGACGGACCGGGACTAGGATGAATGTTCCTCACAATCATGACACATCCGAGACTGTGGTATCTTAAATCACCACGGACTTCTGAAACATACTCATGCAAAAACAAACAAACAAAAACCCAAACAAAAAACCCTCTGCCCCTCTCTGTGACTTTCTTTGAGCTCAGGATCTTATTTCATTCAGTTCTGCATCCATGCTTAACTCTTGGCGATCAAGTAGAGTTCAGTAAACACTTCATTCAAATGCATCTGCAATATCACAGCCCTTGGGAGTTTTTTTTTTCAAAATTAAAACAAGATCTGTTCTTCTGAATTTTCATGCCCAGAATGCACGAGTGTGAACATAATTGAAAAGTTAGCCAGAAGGACCGAGAGAGGGAGTGAACACGTGTGTGTTATAGCAGACTAGTCTGTCACAATAAAAGACTTACATATTTATATGCAAATAAATTTACAAGCATCTACTTCATATAACATGTTTTATTTTGCATTTTCTACCTACCACTAACTTTTCCTATGCCAACAAAATGTCATTCAACGCTTTATTTTGTCAAGAGCTATTACTTTTACATTCTGCAGTAATTATAATATTTACAGAGCTCAATATAATGAAGCCCATAGAAGTTGAGTTTTTAAACAATGATATGGATGCTGAGAATCACAGAAATTAAATGTCTCTCTGAAGATTTCATCTGTCATAGGCTCCATGCTAAGGACACTCAGAGTACGAACTATGGAAAGTTTGAAAAGCCTGGTCAAAAATCTTCCCACAGGCCAGGCGATGGTGGCGCATGCCTTTAATCCCAGCACTCGGGAGGGAGAGGCAGGTGGATCTCTGTGAGTTCGAGGCCAGCCTGATCTACAAGAGCTAGTTCCAGGACAGGAACCAAAAAGCTACGGAGAAACCCTGTCTCGAAAAATCCAAAAAAAAAAAAAAAATCTTCCCACAGAAGATAATATCAAATATTGCTCTCACATGAACAGAATTATTAAGATGCATGCTAACCTGCTTGTGAAAACTCCCAATTTACCAAGGACTTCTGTATATAAGAAGGCATGAATTGATTTGAAAACAGGGACTTATAATTTCCCCAAATCAGGAAGGCTGAACCCATCTACCACATAAATGAATTCCCACAGGGAAAAGTTGTATCATCACAGCTTTCTACGGCAAGAAAATACAGCTATGTATCAAATCAAAGAAGAGAGCCATCATATGTCCAAGTGTGCTTGCCTTTTTCTTCAAGCAGAAATGGCTCCTTCTGTGTGTTTATCACTTCCCTGTGCCTTTGACACTGCATAAAATATTTGGTTAATAGTTCCTTCACAATCTGTTAGGTTCTGCTCCTTACAAGCTAAACCACAGTATAGCCTATATTCTGCCAAAAAAAGTTTTAAAAATATCCTGACACAAAGGATGATTGGCATAAAACCAAACACTTTTAGGCTCATCTGCTGTCATGGTGTATCCCTGTTGCCCACTTTATCTTAATAGCCTATTACTTAGCACCACGAATCATAAACAGCTAGTTGTATTTATGTTTATTTACTGGAGACTTGGCATGGACTCTTAAGGTGATGGGACATTGTAGATACTGAGGTATATGTTGATCAAATCTATAAACATATAAATGGCATTAAATACTTGCTAATCAGTGAGAAAACTGTATTGAGGTACCCCCAGGACATCAGTAATTAAGTATTTGAACAGCTGGTAATATCAATAGAGAAAAAATAAATTGTAATTAGTGGGAATGTACAGATCAGAATTGCCTATGTAAATTACACCCACTACTTCCTCCCCTAGTATACCTGCTTCCAGGATGGAGAGTATTGATCTGAATGTAGGGTTCCCAAAATGACCGATAAAGTAGCTTTAAGTTTCCATCAGCCAAACTCAATCTAAGCCTCTTAGCCCACAGACGCTCCCTCTTGGCAACTTCCTTTTCCCACGTGGTTTTCTGAGCGGCAATGTGACAGAGGGAACGAGAACAAAGCCCAGAAGATCACACAAGAAAGTAGTTCAGTTTTGCTGCCAAAGCTTGGTGTTAAACATTCCAGGTGGTCTCCAATACCCAGCTGCTCAAGGGAGGGTGACCCACCATCTGCCTCTTGGAATGTTCCAGCTTTATCTCTCTGAGAGCTCTACATAACAAGAAATGCTTTTCCAGGATGCAAAAAAAAGCTATCGTAGTATTCAATGTTGGGTGAAGAAAATAAAGGGGGAAGAGACATACGCATGCACACATGCGCGCGCGCGCACACACACACACACACACACACACACACACACACACAATGAAAGTTGGCTGTAAACAGCAGACTTTTAGTGTCAAATGCATCTATCAGCGGTCACATTTGTAATTGCTGATGCAGAGTTTTTACTGACAATATTCGAGCTATGATTTTTCAAAGCAAATTGCTTCATTGTGCTGTGTATGTGTCTTCAGTGTGTAAAGGCCGCACACTGCTACCCTGTGTGTGAACAGTTGGTCTCTGACCATCTGCGGATTTGTTGTGTGCTTTATGTGACAATGGTGATAATTTCATGTTTACCATCGTTTGGTTTTTCTAAAGCTCAATAATGAAACTGAAAATGATTAAAATATCAAAGTCAGTTTGACATGGACACTGTATTCATCTCACGGTTGACTGAAGGACACGTATGACTATATTGTAGAGGCACATGTTTCCAAAAAGGTATACTTGTTATTAAAAAAAAAAAACAGAATTTGTCACAGTGGAAAAAGAAGAAAATTTATGAGACTATATCTCAGGAGATGTCTATGAGACAGGTACCTGGCCCTCAAATAATAAACTTCTTTATTTTTATTTATGAGAAAGACATTATAGTAAAAATAGAACATGCTACATCCGTTCTCCGAAGCTGATCACCTCTGAAGACACAGCAAAACACATGGGAAAGTATGAACTTGCTCTACCCACTGTCTATGATGATGTATTCAGGTTGCAAGAAAAACTCATACTCTGAAAAATAACTCATCGTTTGGAAATAACGCTGCTGTAAAACTATAAAAACTTAGAGAAGGCACCCGAGAAGAGCAGCGGAGTGAAATAGTTTTCAATCTCCTTTCGGATGCATAACTTATTCAGAATTCAGCTTCACTTTCATACGTTCAAATTCCCTCTGTGCCTAAAACCATTTTCCTTGAGACAGAAACATTTAATTTAGGATGGCATCCGATGTGTATTTTAGAATGATGAATACGTTTAGACAAGAATGGCAACATGACTAGTGTATGAATGCACAACTCTTGTTTGAAGAGCAGTTTACTGAAAGACGTCTGTAGGGAGGGAGTAGATTCACTGTGGGATTCTTAAACATCCAGGAGTAGAAAGCTCACAAGCCAATTACTAGCAATTAAAATGCCAGCAATACCATTCGCACGTGCTTTTGACTCAAGGTCTCTCTTTATAGCCCAGGCTGGCTTTAAACTCTCTTGTGTGTTTGTTTGTTTGGATGTTTTTTCGGGTGTTTATGATGAAACCCATGGTCTCATCCATGCTGCCTAGCACCATATTACATTAAGATTCTCAACTGCTTTTTCCCCCAAAAGGGGTTCTGTTTAAATGGGGTCCCAGTGTAAAGACACCTGGCAAGGCAGCATGGCGAAGGCCCTAAAGGAAAGAACGGTGCTCTGTAGGTCAAAGGTCATTTTAAAATGTGTGATTGGGAAAGAAATTTTAAAAATAAAAATATCCTATTGAACTACAAGCTAGAAAAAAAACAACATCTTTTCTAGAATATGGGCTATACCTCTTTCATTTATCCTATTGGAGTTCAACTATTATATATTTCATAAACCTTTCAAAAATGTTTCCTCTTTTTAATTAGAAATCCTGTGTTTTATACATTTTAAGAATATGCTATGTAGACAACAGAATTTAAAATTCAAATATATTGATAAAAGTAATTAAATAGCTGAATAAGAAAAAGGAAACCTTAAATTCTGGCCTGTTTTCTCATGCATAGTGTTGGGTTAGTTACTACTAAGTGTTGCACTTGACTATTCCTGCTTGGCCTTGCAATTAAACAATAGCTTCCACTTAGGCGAATCATCAATATGGGCAATGCAGAATTTCAGCTAAACACATTAGTTTTAATACTTTCTGCTGAAAGAATCACATCTGTGTGTATATTTGTGCATTGATTTACTATCATCATGATTTGTTCTTTAGCGTCAGTTTGGAATGACTGTCTCCTGGGTGAATTTTAAATGTTCACGTTCATCAAATTCATCTCCCCAACTTTCTGTGTTAAAGGTTCCCAGACCTGTCCTGCCGGGTTGGTTGGAAATTAAGCCTGGACCTTGGTTTGGAAAGCACCAAAGGGATTTGAGAATGCAGCCTGCTTTGTGTACATCCGTGGTGTTCCTCTGGAGATGAGAGAATTATTAGTGCTTTTTCAGCCTCAGAATAAAAAATATAGTATTTCAGAGCCAACTGGAAAATGTAGAGTTTATATTTGACTGTCAGTTTCTCCTTGTTGAGGATTTACAGTCTCCTTTGCCTGGTGAGGGTTGAAGTCTGGTATATGATGTGGATGGCCACAGAGTGATCGGGACCTTTATAGCACTGACCACACTTCCCTGTATGTGGACAGTGGTCTGAACTGCTTACCATCAGTAGAACTGCAGGGAAGTAGATTTTGAGAATGGGTTTTCTCAACTGTGAAATGCAGACAACATTGAACTCAAAGTTTTCACTAGACTAGAGACCAGAGAGCCATTCATTAAATTCCAGCCACAAAAAGCAAAGACAATGGAGTTTGTTCTTTACCTTCCAGACTTCATAGTAAGTAGAAGTATCTCCCCTTCCCCCCATGGGAAATGCATAGGCCTGGATTGGGGGTATATGGAAAGAGATAATATGTTCTTACTGTCTCTGCCTCTCTTACTTTTTATCTTACCTTGAGCTTTCTGAGACCTGGTTTCAAACACACTTACATGGGAATTTTATTAATATCTTCTTCTCAGAGCTCTTTTGAACCCAAATAATGGAGTACATGAAAAAGGTCCTGATAAATATTGAAATCATAGGGAAATTCTTTTGTGAATTAAAAACTATTGCCAGTAATATAGCCCCAACTCCCATGTATTGGGAATGAAATGCATTATAAAGTTATAAAATTTGACAGTAAAGAAAGTTTTTCCAGAAATTGAATTGGTCTATGTATTTGTTTTATACTTCTTATGCAATATTGAACTTAGCCGAGAAGAGTGAAAACTGTTCATAGCTGTGACTGATGGAGTCCAGTGTGAGAAGGAAGAATTCCATCAGTCTCCCAAAGTCTGAGGGTGTTGTTTGCTTTCACACTGCAACCCCTGTTTTCCTTCTGATCTTGATTGATAATGCTCATTGTGGCTGCACTTCCAGAAATACTCCATGCAGACTCAACACTAATGAATCGACATTGTGAACAGCAGCTTCCCCATCAGCCACATGGATTCAGATTTTTAAACTTCACATATAGAATGCTCACAACTGGATTAACAGTGAAAAAGTTGACGTGCTACACCACTGCAAAGATGATTTCAAAATATCTAGGTTTCAATTTTTTTATATTGTATTATTAGTTGGACAAAAATATTATCATGGTGTTTTGAAAAATAAGGGTCTACTAGAAGCCAACCGTATGCCAGAAAGCATAAAAATTCACATTTGAGTTTTTTGTTTGTTTTTGTGATTGGTGATTTTTGGCTTAATCAAAGTTTTACCTCTGTGAAAAATTATTATATTATACTATAGGAAACTATTATAAATGTTTTCAAAGTACATGCATATTCTTCTGTGTAGTGGTGTGTATGAACATCACACCTACAGTTTCCTCTGTGTGACTGAAAGATAAAAACATGCACTCTCAGAAAATACGCAAGGGAGCAGAGACTCTGGCAATGGGTGAGAAAGCCATTCATGTCTATTGGAACATCTTTTTACAAGGGTGGATGAGAATCTTGATGTTGTTTCTGAATTGGAACTGGGCAGGTACATCAAAACCATAAAGGCAACATTGAAAGGCTGAACCAAACAACAAGATCCATAAGCCCTATGTTAAATAACCAAAGAACTGATTAGATGGCAAACTAGAATTCTTTACAAGAAATATTTGAATTGCATGTCTTGAAATTTGGGTCAGTAAGGGAGGGTACCAAACCTTAGAACATATATTCTGAGTTGGAACACTGTTTTACATAGAAGTAGATGGGTTACCTAGTTCTTTGTATTCTTGACCAAAAGTACCAGACAAAAGCTACTTAAGAAACAATGGCTTGAAAAAACAAAAAAGAAACAAGGGCTTGTTTTTACTTATGCTTTGAGGTTATAGTAGGTGGAAGACATGGCAGAGGGCCAATTTTCCTTTTTAGTCTGTGAGGCTAGTTCACGGGCTAGTACTGACCCAAATTATGGTAGATCTTTCTATTACAGTTGATAGCCTCTGAGAACATGCAACGGTAAGCCTTACTAATTACCTTAAAAAATTCTTAAAGCAATCAAACTGACAATTAAGATTAACCTTCAAGATATTCATTTCAAAACCTTGCTAAGAATGAAAAAGTCTTGGGACATCATTGGTCCCTAAGGAAAGAGACAAGAATGTACTTCTACAGACCAAATCCCATCAACTATTGTGTTAGGTGAGAACAGCTAAGGGCTCATCTGCTCATCCCACTGAGAACACTCTGGTGTGTTTGCTGAAGGAAGGGTTAAGAAGAGACCCAGCTGTAACAAGGAGGCATTCTTTGAAGTTACAGGGGGAATTTGTTCCTGAAATTAATGCCTACAAATGGCCTATAATTTCTGTCACTGTTTTCAATCTCCATTCACCAGGGGGACTATTCTTTGTACACGAGTAAAGTCGTATCTACTATGACTCTCCAGAAGTAGCAATGTCCATCTGAAGAACAGATGTTTTACACTCTCAGTCTCTTTTTTGGGACCCTTTGAGATAGATGGGTATAGAGAATAGAAAATTAGTCTGTGGTATAAAATATACACACAGGACCTAGGTTGTATTGGCAAGTTATTTGTTACATTAAGCTGAGTTAAAAACATAAAGAACTCTTTGTTGTGGCAGAGAATCCTCAGTGGTGAAACTGAATTGCCAGCAGCTAAGAAAACACTGGTTTGTGGATTTATACTTAGTGTATGTCTGCCCCACAGTGAGTATTTAACTGCTGTACTAAATGACTGTATAAGAATCCACTGGAAATGCTCACACTAGGTAGCTAGCTTGATTTTACAGTAGGACGGTTGTTGGGGATGGACCTTCCCTCATCAAGAGCAGCTTGTAAAACTACAAACTGGAACTGCAAGATTCTGATTGCAGGTCAGATATACGGGATCTGTGTTTTACCCCGGGCTCCTAGTAGATATAGGACATCCTCCAAAACCTAAAGGGTCATGAATAGATAAGCAAAAATATTATAAAACTGCTATCTAGCTGGAGGCCTTCTGGGAAGGAACAAAAGCATATTATTGTTCCCACGCATAAGAGTTAATCTAAATGGATATGTTAGTCCCAATCGGGAAACAGCCTTCAGGCAAAGGTATCTATACTGGGTACTTGAATATAATGCCTGTCTGACACATAGGTAGTGCAATAAAATCTTTGGCCATTTCATATTCTTACCTCCTGAGAGTGCTTAACTTTACTCCATAATAAACCCTGCCCATCTCTATGGCTGGTATGTCTCATCCGAAAACCAGGATGCTAAAGAAGTCCAGGGACCTCAGTGACACTTAAACATTATTCTCTTATGATTCCATGTTCATTTGGTCTGATTCTTTAACATCGCCACAGGGAGGCCCATTTTTTTTTTCAAACCTCTCCTTCTCATTTAATTTAAAATTTTCCCCACTGGGAAGTAAACCAAATCAATGGTCTCTATGCATTAATTGCTTGGTCATAAATTGTCAAACTTAGCACAGAGGATAAATATATCATGTTGCATGAAAATGGTGGAGAAATAGAAAAGTGCCTATTTTGTTTTGCATTACTTCATATGTTCCTAAAAACAATTCTTGTATTGCTAGCCTTGACTTATCTCTTGAAAATTAAGAGTCTTGGCTTCAAAATAGCTTGTTCAAGTTGCTGAGGTAGCGGTTTGATAATTTATCTTGGGTCACTGAACCCATAACCTACATTTCCATTAGTTAGTGTCTTCTATAGTGAGTTTTGAAACTAAACTAGAATGTGTGATTAAGTTAAAAACTAAACATGAAATATTGCCAAGTATGTCCAATCCTCACGGACTATTTTGCAAAATAAAGCAAAAGTCATGGAAAAATTTTTGATGAAGTAGAAATCAACAAAATTTATACAGAAAAAGGAAAAAAGTTCTTAAGAGTTTAGTTAAAATTACATTATCACACAGAAAGAAATGAATATCTAATAAATAAGAGGATAATTATATCTCCTTAAAGTTTGAATAGTATATGATATAAATAATGAAGCTTCTTACTAAATCTTAATGTATATCTTCCTATGTTGCCTTTAAGCTTTATTATTTGTGCAATATTCCATGGACTATGGAAACACTAGGTTTCACTAAAATTTACATTCCGTGCTAATATGTAGCCTCTATCTAGAAGCACAGAAGCCCTGGTTGGTCTAAAAAAGTACTTCATCTATGCTGTTTTAGTTGCTTGCTAGTTTCTGTCATAAAGACCTGACTCAAGACACCCACAGATTGATGGGTTTATTATGGCTCACAGCTAAATCTTCCAGTCTATCATGCAGGAGAAGATGATGACAGAAGCTAGAGACAGCTGATCTCCCATCAGCTGGAGTCAGGAATCAGGGCCATTGCTGATGCTCAGCTCATTTTCTCATTATTTATTTAGGATCTGTCTTAGTTACTGTTCTATTGACATGATGAAACATCACGGCCCACAGCCACTGTCACTTTTAGAATGGAAGCATTTGATTTGGGGCTTGCTCACAGTTTTATAGGGTTACCCTAGGACCATGGTGGGGAGCGTGATGGCAGGCAAGAAGGCATGGCCTTGGGGCAGCAGCTGAGAGCTCACATCTAACCTGTAAGTCACAGGCACAGAGTAAGACAGAGTCTGGCATGAGCTTTTGATACTTTAAATCCAATTCCCACACCCCAGTGACACATTTTCTCCAACAAGACCTTGCCTCCCAATCCTTCCTAAACAGTTCCTCTAACTGGGGGCCCAATTCCCAAGCATGTGACCCTGAGGTGGGCATTCTCATTCAAACTACCAAAGAATCCTATCCGATTGATGCCATTCACAGTTAAGGTTACCTTTCTCGTCTTATTTAGCCTAAATAGACAACTCTCACAGAGATGCCTGGAGGCTGGTCTCCTAGGAGATTCTACATCCTGTCAGTGTGACTATCAATATTAAGTACAATTCATACTAATGAAATTTCTCTTAATGAAATCATTAAATGAGTGTCACTAAGATTATTTGTTGTGGTATTTGTGACCTCAAAGTTTAGAACTCAGCTATGATGATGAACAGAAACAATACTTCAGTACAAGTCAGGATGGACACCAGTATCCCATTTTAAACTGTCCACATGTGACAACCATTGTACAATCTAATCACAGATCAAGTTCTATGAATTCCCAAAACTTATTCTCCACAGCCTGTTTAATGTGATCTTCGATCCGACTGAATAAGCTATGCAAAATATTGAACAACAACAAAAATTAACCCAAAGCAAAGAGACCAAAAGTTTACTTAAACCATATGTCTTTTCTCTTGATTAAATGATTTGTTTCCATATGGCACCCCTAATCATTTAACCACTCACACAGAAATCTCCACTGAATGTCTACAATATACTGAGTATAGGAGAAATAATAAAAATCAGACTATAGCTTGCCTGCCTTCATTGAGTGTCCAGTCACAGCAGAAAAATAACCTTCAAATACTGATTTTTCTCATGATCTTTCTATCTTTTCCCTGTCTAATCTTCTATTCAAATGTTTAACAAATTCTGGAATCAGATAGTCAGACAACATGAGGTAAACAGTATAACTTTCCAAATCCTTACTCCCTCAATAAGAATGGAGAGACAGTACTGTGCCTAAGCATCTATCTTATTGATCCCTATAGAACTGAATAGACCATGGCCACCTCCTACAAAAAGCCTTTCTAACAGTTTCAGTGCTGCCTCAATGTTTTTTCTCTCTCTATTGGGAATTCACATAAAATATAACCCCTACTATGCCATCCCTTTCAATCCCATCCATAACTTCTGTTCTTATCCAGAATCACATCCAAAGATGTTGCTGTGTTTTATAAGGTTCTCTCAGCTTCCCCGCTTCCTGCATCTGTTTTCTTGCTCTCTTCACGTTACCAGGAGAAGGTTATCAAACGAAGCCACTTTTTATTAGAAAAAGTAAAGATAGAGGGGGGAAATGCCTTTAACTGAAGTCACATCCTTAAACAGGTATCCTCCTTCAGTAGCTAAAAAACAACTTTAGATACACAGGCATGAAAGACAACAGGAGGCACTTTTTAACTTCTGATGCTAATCTGTGAGTATTGTCTCCAGCAGACAATCCAAAGGAAACAACTTTTAGGCTGAGAATTTAATTCCTTGATTTAGAGATTAGGTCAAGTTTAGGCTGTTACAAATTGCTCACAAACACTGTTTGTTATATAGCCATGGTGAAATGTTTTCCCTCTTAGTTCTCCGTACTAAAAGACAGCCACAATTGTATATTTGCCCTGAGATGTTTTCTTATTGTTGCCCAGGTGATGAGAAAAGGCTGTTAACTGATACCTACACTGTGTTTGGAAGGGCAAGGCACTGATAAGACATACCCTCCCCCTCTAATGGGCATGTGTCTTTATAGGGCAAAGACAGAGTTTGCAATCTCACTGATATAACATGTGAAATACAAATACTGACAAGTTAGAAATAAATTTAGGAATCATTAGTCAAGCCACTTGACTTTATTTGGTTTCATCATATGGGAAGAAATATTGGGAGAATTTGATGTTTTACCTAAAGTTCTCAAATTTGTGATGGCATTTTCTACTCAATGAAGGTCATTGATTTCCTGAGAAGGGTGACAAGTGCTTCCTAGCAGTCCTATGACTTCAAAGGCCTTTGTTGCCATCCTACACATAGACACATCCCATCACAGGTTAACTAAGATGCAAACCATGAGCTCGTGTATGAACAGAAACCGGAGGGAGTTTTCTCCCATTGGAATCAGAAAGGAAACTGATAGGAGATGCATTCACGTGAATTCTGGATGAACTCCCAGTTTCTCTAAGAGGACTTCACCCTTGTCATTTTAAAGACCCAGGTTTTTTCACAGTTGTTTAATTTAGTTTGATCTTGGTCTTTAAAACAAAACCAAGTCTCATGTCAAAGGTTTTAAAACCTAATTTCTCATTTTATATGCAGGAAATCAAGGTGGCAGTGCTCTTTGCTCTGGCTGCTTGACCCTCGTTCAGAATTACTCCTCAATAGGAAGGGGAAGCTATATAAGATTATCTGCAAACCTTCCATCTGTTCAAAATACACAAAGAATGTTGGTCAAGGTCTTAGCTAATCCCAGAACATCCCTGTCATATGTCATGGTTACAGCTGAGGGTTTAAATACAAGGAGGCAATTATATTGAATCTAGTGACACAGCTAGAGAGGGCCGGACCCAGGTGACAAATCACACATTCTTTCTCTACTTCTCAAGGCCAGGAGAGCTCAAGTCGGACGTGCGCTGCCAATTCCAACTCCCTTCCTTCTTTGGCATTTCACTTGAAGAAATATCTTCATGTACAACTTAGCATCACGAGTGAGTCTTTCAACACAAAAGGAATTTCTGGGAATCGTGTCCTACCTGCTGATTCTCAAGCCTCAGCTGTCTCCGAGCAAAGGACACAGATGCAGGCTGGCCCAGAGATAAGCCCCAGTCAGTTCCAGGATGGGGGAACTGATAGCCTTTGAGTTATCAGCCGATTCCAGGCTGAAGACCTCACATAGATCCTTACTCAAAGCGTGTCAAATCCTCGGCTGAAGGATTTAAATGTCTTTTCTTCCTGCAGGGCCTTACCGAGATTTTACTGGCCTAAACTTTACGTCCTGCATCTTTTTCTACTTCTTATCTTAAGAGATGGATGTGTGTTGCTTTGAAGATACATTGAAGATAACTAACAGCAATAAAAATAGAAGTTCTAGCAAAGATTTTCTTATGTACTACCACTTAGTATATATAGTGTATTTGCTTCATGTGAAAGTATGTAACCAGAATTTTCTATATGTACTTATAGAATACCTGCATTATGATATATTTGCTTCACATGGTAATTCAGAGATGAAGACAACTGAAACTGCAGTGATTTATTGTTCATTATGTACCCGTCTGAGTCTGTTAATTCAGTGAAAATTCTGTAAACCAAGAAACAATGGATACCAAGAAAAAAATGCACCGATGGGGTGATGAACTCTGAAGCGCCATCTCTGAATTAAGATCAACTTGCTCTCTTTGATCTCACTTCACTCCTTCGTTTATGAAGTTGGAGAAACGGTGTTTCCAAACATCAAACTTGGCTCTTCCCATTTTACACTGGAGGAACCAGCAACATGGCACTGTTGTTAACGGAGAAGAGCAGGACAGAGTTGTTTTCTCGTGGATGTCAGAGCCCTGGACTTGAGCCTCACATTATCTGTCTAAAGATACCGTGCAGAGACATGCCAGCTGATATCAGGCACCTGTCACAGCATGAACACACTGTGGCCCTGTTAAAAAATAAAGTAGAAGGCAAAATACCAAGAATGAGGCTGGCAACACCCCTGTTCACAAAATGTGGGGAGGAATTCTGAACGAGGTTCAAGCAGTCAGAGCAAAGAGCACTGCCACCTTGATTTCCTAGGTATAAATGAGAAATTAGGTTTTTAAACCTTCGATGTGAGACTTGGTTCCATTTTAAAGACCAAGATAAAACTAAATTAAACAATTGTGAAAAAATCTGTGTCTTTAAAACGTGTATGCATCTCCTATCAGTTTCCTTTCCTATTCTGATGGGAGAAAACTCCCTCCCGTTTCTGTTCATACGCTAGCTGATGGTTTGCTTCTTAGCTAACCTGTGTCTTCTCTGAATATTCATTCTCAGCCTCTCTTCCCCAGAATATCAGAACAGTGATGCTCGGCAAGGTTCCTAGAACACTAGCTTCTCTCGGCACGGACACATCGGTGTAGACTCACGGAGGATGTGTGCTATTACAGTAGCATAGGAATTTTTCAACCTTTCATCTGATTAGCCATTAATTTGCTCCTCATTATAAACACACCAAGAGCTTTTGAAGCTGAGTATTGTGATATTGACACACATGATTTCAGCCTTGGGAGTACTTATAGCCTGTTTAGCCTTACAGCCTGAGAAATGAACAGAGCACACAAGAATCCAGGAGAGCTATGGTGGCAGAAGACAAGGATGCTTGGGAAAATGTCTGGGAAAGGATGGAGAACAGGGATGACATAAAATAAAAAGAAATATGAAAACCTTTTTTTTTAAAAAAAATCATTCTTTTGTTTTCTGAGATTATAATTACACTATTTTCATCTTCATTTTCCTCTCCTCAAGCCTTCTCACATACCCCTCCTTTGCTAATTTTCAAATTCATGGCTTTTAAAAAATTACTTGATGTTTTACACACACACACACACCACATCTTGGACTACTTATCTGTGCAAATGTATGCACACTACCTGTGTGCCTGTGTCTCCATGGAGTCCAGAAATGGGGTTAGACAAACTAGAACTGGAGTTTCAGACAGTTGTGAGTCACCACGTGGGTGCAGGGAACTGAACTCTGCCCTGTGTAAGAGCAATCTGTGCCATGTACCACAGGGCTATCTCACCAACCCAAGGAAAATTTCGTGAAAGGAGTTATTTCAAACTTATATATTGCAGGAATGATCTCTCAACAAACATTTTTTGAGCTCTGGAAATACTTCATGGGACTCCATCAAGATGATTAGGAGACCATAGTCAACAAAAGATGAATATTCATGCTCTGTTGAAATGAGTTTTATATATGGAAATGCAAAAGAGAAATGAAAATAAATAATTCGATAATTTAGTTTGTTAGTAAATCATGTTATTAATGAAAGAAAATGATGAGCGATGGGACTTTAGAATGGATTCAGTGGGTGTGGTCGGGATCTCAATGGTCAGTGACTTTTGCTAAAGTGACATAGTTGGAATAAAAAGGTGGCATGGAGGGATAGATGGGAAACCAGGCAGATGATAATCATTAAAAGTGTGGGACACTGAAGTCCAAAGAATATGTCAATCACAGCCAATAAGGAGTCTCTGGACTTCCATCAATAGTATTTCAGGAGGGGCTAATGCAAGGCTTAGGGGCATAAATTTAAGGAAAATGTGTAAGAAAATCATAGGATGGTGTCCAGGGCCCAAAACAGTGTTACCTCATGACTGCCCTTTAAAGACAAGGGGAACAAGCCAGTATTCTGAGAGGAAAGGTTTTGATGCAAGGACTAGTAATAAATGATACAAATATGGAGTTAGCCAGTCCTTTGCAGTCCCATAGGCAACAGACAGTGGAATTCCTATCTGGAACTTACTCTCTACCCTCCTTTCAATATCAGGCCATAGGCAACAGACAGAGGAATTCCTATTTGTAACTTAATCTCTACCCTCTTACAATATCAGGCCATAGGCAACAGAGAGAGGAATTCCTATCTGGAACTTACTCTCTATCCTCCTTTTAATATCAGGCTGCTGCTCCTCAGAAGTGAAATCCCTCTGACAGCCAGAGCCCCTGAAAACCATGGCAACATGATAGATTTTTGAAGGGACAAATTGAAGAAGATAGTCTAAAGGGAAGCCCAGAAGAGTTGAACATTAGGTACAAGGGACACTTATGTGTTTAATATGCTTAAGAAAATGCTTATTCCGATAAACAAAGAAGGAATGCCATTCTACCTTAGTTACTTTCCTCACTGATATACCGAAGCACATAACTTAAAATATCTAAGCGTATAAGGATTTGTTTTGCTTTATGGTTTATAAAGATCTAACATCCATCGCAGCAGGGCAGTGGGAGTGTAAGGCAGCTGGACACATTGTGTCCACACTCAGGCATCCAAAAGAGAAGCATGTTGACACTTGGTGTGTTTTCCTTTATCTTCCCTTAAAAATGTTGATTTTCACTGCTGATGAAAATTATTGAAGTAGGACTGAGTAGGAAATAACAAAGATTTGCTAAGACTGTGAATGAATCAATGCTTTGGGAACAACAGCAATATCACAGTTGTGCTTCGAAAACTGAAGTGAAATGCTGAATACGTCCTGTTTCTAACTGCACTGAACTGCCAGTATTTCTATTGTGAAGGTTTGAACTCCTCCATATCTTTGCTGCTTTACTCTCAAGAAGGGCCAACCTACACTTCAGCAGGAGTTTAGAATTTAGTTAATACAAGGACGCCCAAGAGTTGTGGTGTGGTCTGGGTAAACCCTCCCTCCTGCAAGGACTAAATGAACAGTATCTAAATCATAGAAGAAAGACCAGTAATTGAATCTGAAGGCAAGGACATGTTGGCTTCACAAGCCGTATTTCACTTGTAACTGACAGGACCCATATTTACTTAAACAAATCAGAGAGTATCAAGCTATTGCTGTGAAATCAGAGCCATAACATAGGTGAAAACAAATGGACCTTGACAGGACACAGACGAATATCCTCTTCCTGAACCAGACTCTGACAACAAACAGAGGCAAGACAATGAAACGTGCCAGAGTCAAATGTCAGAGTAGATCACAGTGCAAAGCTATTTTGTTTTGTTTGAAATCCATGGAAATATGACGCGCATTGACTTTTTGGTCATATTTCCCATTCTGAACTCTTTGGCTTAGCTTCTTTTCCCCCATACACCCTAGAGCATTCTCTAAAAACCACTTTAAAATGCCTGTCAAGACTACCATCATCATTCTCAGTCCTTCGTCAAAGTTGAGTAATGAGTTTACATAAATGATTGAAGGAGAAACTCAGCATGCCATTATACCACATCTGTCAGACAACCACAGTATCGAGAAAAGACCTGTGTACCTGTTTCTCAGTCTGAGCCTGGATCTTTTATCCTCATGACAAAGCCCACCAGGGTTGTGACTGGCTGGAAATCTGCCGAACATTTTGTGAATGTTGATCCAGAAGAAGTTCAGACAGTGTTCAGAGTTCTGACTGAGAAACGTTTCCTACTGACTACTTCAATCAGGAGGTATGGTAGCCCCTTGAATTAAAAGGCAAACACCATCCATATCGTTTATGGAGAAATCAGATGACAGACTGAAATATAACATGGATGTACTGAATAAGATATTATTTGCGAGGAAAAGGACAGGACTCCCCTATTAAATGTAGGTGGGGACTGGGAAGATAATGCCAGCATCTGGCTGGTCCCTGTGATTTTGACTTGTGGGGAGTGCCAGTAGCTGCATATGTACCACATTGTGAACAGATGTTTTCCTGTGGATTTTCAGAATAGGATTTTGAAAGGCTGTGGACCAGAGTGAAAGGACTGATGTAGTGTGAAATTAGAGTTGTAAGTGATTAACAAAATGGAAAGTTTCTGCCCTGTAACTGTTAAATGACCTTGTGAGAGTCTATATTCCATGGTGATATGCAAATATTAACAGCTTACAAGTAGTTAAGCATATCAGATAGACTTTCCATATAAAGCCATACAAATTCGATTTCACGCAGCACGTACAAGGTGGTCTAGCATTACTAATGCTGCTATTTACCATCCAACTATAGCTTCTTTCCCGTTTGAGAATCTGTCTCATGTTGTCTGACTCTTGGAGAAAGGAGACTGAAGCCCTGTCTCTTGACGCTTGACTTAGAGAGCACTGACATTGGTCTGGAAGGCAAAAATGATTCTTTGTGGGATGAAAATTTGGCATCAGGAAATTCACAGTGTGAAGGAATTTTAAGACCATCTAATCCTATTATTTATTCGCCTTTTAAGACTATTTTATAGAAATACTGTTTAACCAAATTATGTCAGGGGATTGGGCAATAACATACTAAGACCACAGTTCAGGGTATACTTGGAACACAGTGGGAGAGAACATACATATCATGAACACCTTCAGGAAACTTGAGTGAGAGAAGACACAGCTGATGCTCCTGTGGTTTTGATACTGGTTCTTGGAATGGTGATATCAGGAAGTGGCATGTAGATTTTAAGAACTGAACCTAGTGAGATTTCCTTTGGTCTTCTCAAGAATGCCATTTAGAAGGAAATATGGGATCTCAGTTGTTCTTTGGATTCCTGTTTTCCAAATGGTCTCCCCTCCCACATGTGCTCTTGTTGTGATGATATCAGCCATAAGTTTCCTTATCAGAGTCAAGTCCATGCTGGCTCCATGCCATGCAATCTACAGACTTGTGAGTATGCAAAATCAACCTTCTTTGAAAAAGTAAGTTTGCCCAACTCAGATATTTTGTTACAGTATTAAAAAGCAGACAAATAGAAACATTTAAACCAATAAAATATTAATAAGCTCAGAGAATAAAAATGTTCTGAAAAAGCAAATTGAAGTATATTTAAACTAACTCTCTAAATGTGTTTGCAATCCCTACCACTGAAATATTTACATACACCAGAGAAGACAGCAGCACAACCAATGCTAGCTAAGTATGTGGCTCGGCCTTGTTCTGGGAGAGGAAATTGTACACTACAAAAGTGTATGGGGAAGGGAACCAGAAAATGCATGTTATTCCTTTACCATCCAGTAACATTTGTGTAACAACAGTGCAGAAATATTAGACCATGCACATGGAAACAGTTTATTGATTACCACTACATCTGTTATCCATGAGCAGAGTAGATGCTCTATATTATAGCTGGTTGAATAAAAACATAACACGATGAAACAACAATAAATACGTTCATTGCTTAAACAAGTCTAGAAAGCAAAAGCATTTATATTTTACTGATGAGAGAATTGGATCTTGAAAAGTAATTTGACTAAAAATACAGAGTAGTGGCAGACGGAATGAAGACTCTAGAGCAGGAATAGCCTCTGCATTTGTGATATGCATTACCCAGTGATATAGGAAGAGGCTACAGAGAAGCAAGGCTTTCAGAAAAGCATGACCTTGTATCCCTTGGCTTCACTTTTATTTGGAAATAATTTCTTGTAGCTTTAAAGCTAATGTCTGTAGACCATCAGTTTAAAGCTGGGGCCCTGCAGGATCTGATCATTTTGCCTACACCTTAACTCATCTTCTATCTACTCATTCTCATAAGCTTCTCCTCGTGGAATTCTTCCCTGCCAATTTACTTTGCCTTGTTTTCCCCATTCTGTGGTTACTCAGCATTGTATCCTAACACATACAATGATTTCTACCCTTCTTTGCTTTATTTATTAATGGGTGGGGGATGGGTGAGTTGGAGTTTGTATATCTCAGAACAAGTTCAATCCTGTGACCCCCTACTTCCAGTTTTCTACAAACCATGCCTATAGCTTATGATATCATTATATATTATGATATACATTATATATATTATGATATCATTATGATATCAAGTTAATTCCTATATTCATCAATCTGCCACCAAGACAATTAGTGATTAAAAGACTATGTATTATGGGACATTCCTACGGGTTCCCAACATAGCAAAAGGAGTGATATAGAATGCTTCATGATAATATCTAATGAATGGATGCTGGATTCTGTGCTATTTGTGTAAGAAAGTCTGAGATGCTGCTGAGGATGAGCTCCCAAGAGGAGGGTCAGGATCACAGATGACTGAAGATTATCAGGACTCTACCAATCAACAGGATTAAGAGAGAAACACGGTGCAGGGGTAAGGTGCTTCCGGTTAGTCAAAATGCATTACAACCTAATCAAATCCCAGCTGCAAAGGTGTTGGAGGAATGAAAGGAAACACATTTTGTATTTGGAAGATTACAAATCAATTGACCTAGCTGAAGGAAAAGGGGAGCAAACCCTTGATTGGGCCTGAGAAAGCTGATACAAGACAGATTTTCCCATCATTCTTCTTTCTCTCTCTCCCTTGCTTTTTTAAAAATTTCATAGAGTTTTTGTTTTTTTCCCTACAAGTTAAATATATTAAACGGAATGGATCTACTCTCACTGAAATGAATTACTCTTTCACAAATTTTGTAGACAGAAATCATCTTTTTTTTTTCTGGATCTGTTCTAGGTATTGATTTGGATTCATACTTATTAAGATGGAAGGAAGGAAAGGAAGGAGGGAGGGGGTGCTATGGAGGAAAGAACAAAAAATGGCAAAAAAGGGACTCCCAACATATTTTGTATTAATTGAGAACTTTGTGGGTTTTCAAGAATAGATTTTGCCTATAATAGTGCAATGAACAGAAAATTAGGAAGGCATAGGATTGAGATTTTTGATCCTTGATTCTTAGGTCATTATGAGTATTGTTAATTTTTCTCCACTCAGTTATCCATTCAACCATGTTTTGGTTCCAGATACTGGTGAAATATTCATCAAATTCAAAGTGACCATGGTAATTATACAATGGAATAGAGTTTGAATAAAAAAGGATAGCCTGTTTTTCTTAATTTGGTTCGAGGACTGGCAGGTGGAGGGTGAGATCTGAGACTCTGGGGCTGGCTCTGTCGCTTCCCAGCTGCCATCTTGAACTAGGCAGTAAATCTCTGTGACTTGGTGTCATAGCCATGAAGTAGACTAGAAGCAGCACATCTCCCCTAAGGATTCTGTGGGACATTAATGCCTGTGATGGCTTAGAAAAGGACCAGTAGCTACTGAAGTCAATTTCCCCCTGAAACCTACTTAATAGGATACAAATAATATACGCATACATATATCTCACTCACTCACTTGTGTACAGAGCTCCTCTTCTAGGGATACTCTGGTCCTTTGTTTTACTAATGACCCATAGTTTTTGTGTTGGTGAAATAGCAATGGGTTTATATGAACAAAATTTCCATAATATAAGTACCAAGACTTTAAATGGTCAGAGATAACCAAGCCAGCATACTTTGTTCTTAAGATATATCTGTGAAGGCCAGTGAAATTTCAATTAGTAAAGTGTTTTGGATAAATATGCACTTGTTATACCTCACTCTATACTGAACTCTTGACTTTGTATAGTCTGAGTAAGGGTCAGATCGTGGAACTGCCAGTTTCCTTTCCTTCCTGTGAGAAAGCAAGCATGACTAGAGCAAATGAAAGGAAGCGTTCGAGGGTCCATCTCACCGTGGCGTGGGCTCTTGTAGTCACATGAATGTACATGTTCTTGTGCTCACTCGCTTTCTCCTCTTTCTGCAATACAGAATATCAGATGACGGCATAGCCCCACCTGCAGTAGGCAAGTCTCCCATCTCAGTTAACCTAATGATGATGATCCCGTGCAACTCTGTTTGGAGACCCATTCTTACGAGTATCTAGA
This sequence comes from Microtus oregoni, assembly GCF_018167655.1. Classification (NCBI taxonomy): domain Eukaryota; kingdom Metazoa; phylum Chordata; class Mammalia; order Rodentia; family Cricetidae; genus Microtus; species Microtus oregoni. The sequence goes on from NW_024543059.1 coordinate 4,689,145, forward strand.
TCTCAAAATGACAATTGCTATTAACCATCACAGAAACAACTAATGGCAGTAAAATTTATAAAATGTTTAGTTTTGGCTCTTCAGTGATTATATTAATGTATCTCATGAATTTTCTGAGCCTTATTTTCCATTAGTTCCAATTAAATAATGTCCTAACATTAATAAGAATATAACTGAAATGATACTTCTCATGGTAACTACATATATATTGGTCACATAAATCTGTAAGTGTTAATATTTATAAAATTTGAATTAATTTATATATTAAATCATACATCTACTATCATCATTTCAGCTTTGCAAGTGTTTTGTCTTTATTTTTATCAGATTAAAATATTTCAAGGAATTTGTCAAGTCACACAACCAAGTGACAGATACAGCACTAACCCTGAAAGATCTGGCATAACACAGCATTCACGTTCCTTCTGACTGAAGAGTTGATTTGAAGATTAAATACACTAATGCATAACATACTTCATGTTAAAGTGCTGCATGTGGCAAATTCTCAACATTTAGATTGTTAGAGAAGTTCAGATTTTTATTAATTATTTTCACTGAGAGGAGGAAAAATAGAGATTATTATTTAATAAATGCTTATTCTGTCTGGAACTCTATCAATGACTGACTTTGTAATATTAACTCATCTCCGTTTATATGCCATCCTCGGAAGGGGCCCTGGTTTGATTTTCTCTATTGGAAAATGGAGGCATGGGCTAGTAAGGTGGCTCGGGAGTAAAGGCGATTGCTGCCAAGCCTGATGAATTTAGCTCCTGGGCTCCTTAAGGCAGGAGGAGAAAATTGCTCTGAAATTTGCCCTCTCACCTCTCTAGTACACCATGGCATACTTCTGCTCATATAAGTACATGCCCTCAAATACTCACTAAATATATTCAAAATAGAGAAAAATGAAGAGCACTTAGGAACTCAGCACAACTGTGATTGCCTGCAGAGGATTTTTATAAGACTCAGCCTATAAACATTCATTCTTTTTTTTTTTTTTTTTTTTTTTTTTTTTTTTTTTTGGTTTTTCGAGACAGTGTTTCTCTGTGGTTTTGGAGCCTGTCCTGGAACTAGCTCTTGTAGACCAGGCTGGTCTCGAACTCACAGAGATCCTCCTGCCTCTGCCTCCCAAGTGCTGGGATTAAAGGCGTGCGCCACCACCGCCCGGCTATAAACATTCATTCTTCAGTGTGGTAGAGACTCATGGGACTGCTCCTCATGCAGAGGAATTAGTGCTGGTGAAGGGCTGCTAGGAGACATCATTGTGTTCAGTGATGTCAACACTGGGGTCTCACTAATGCTCAATACTTCATGCTCATACTTACCAGGACAAGGTTAAATCCACTGAATCATAAAGCAAAAGGGAAGGGAAGCAGATTGAGGACTTGGTGGATGGGGTTGTGATGCTGATAGGCACATGAAGAGGATATTAGAGTCATGGTGGGACAAGGATTTATTATATACTTGTATGAAGTTGCACGACAATAAATTGATAAAAATAATGGAATTACAAATGTTAAATAAAACCCAAGAGAAAACAGAGGCAGGAGTGAAACTTTCCCAGGGCTCATTCTGGAATTGCATGGCTTACTCATACCAAGTAACCACCTGTGTTTTAAAAAGCTAAGCTAGTTAATTTTAGAAGAATTAGCCTGTTCTTTTCCTGCTTCTTAATGCTGTATTTTGTAGTGATGGACACCATATGTTTACCGTTCTAAATTATTGGTCATCTTGCTTTTGACTTTCCTGTCACAGTGAAAAAGTTTCATCATAATCTTTTTGTAAAAACCAAACTTAGATTAAAAAGTAAGAAGCCTTAACATTTTTCTCCTATACAGCAACTGGTCTTGGGGCTAGAAGTCATGTAAGCATTGACTTTAAGAGGAAACAACAGGGAAGTTGTGAGTCCTTGAGCTATATCTTGGGTAGTTCTTCAGTAGTTTAGCTGGCCAGATATCCTGACTGAGGATTTAATTTATTTCTAGTGGAATCTTGCCCTTTCTTTCCTGATTCTATTTGCCTTCTCCACAAGTCCATTGGGTTGGGAACATGTTTTGTGAACGACATGACACTATTACTCACAAGATGCTGTGCTAATGGCATGCCAAAGGGAGCCAAGCAAAGGTCAGGTTCCACAGCCTGGGCTAAGTGCTTTACTCAACACCGAAGTGTAATAAGCATGTTCCTGAATTGGCTTCTTCCATCACCGTTTATATAAGCATCAGTGGTTTCTATTTTCCAACAAAGATTAATCCTAATTTAAACCTAATTCGGTTGGTTGTGTGACTGAACGGCAACGTTGAGTTGTGGATATTCACCAAGAAAACAAAAGTACTAAATGCTGTGCAATCTTTAGAGGACAAGCGACAAATATTGCCTTCCTGAATTTATGAACCTTCTTGGATATTTTTGAGAAAAGCAAATGCTAAATCAAATGCTAAATAATAAGCTGGAAATAGACTGAGTGTGTAGTTAGTCCCACACAAGAATTTCTTATTTGCTATTCATAGGGCAGGGTAGGGAATTTCTGAATTTTGGGGTTCTTTATCTACTCAAAACAAAGCAAAGGTTTAAAAAATTATTTTTCTAGGCAATTATTATAAAACATACTGTGTAAATAATTTATAAATACTATAAAAAATTTAGGGTCCTACTCCTCAGTTCAATGACAATGGCTTCTTGCTTCTTCTTTATATGGTGGGAAAGGCCAAGGTTTCTGCTTTTTTTGTTGTGGTTGTTGTAGTTTGTTTGATTTGTCTTAAATATAGGTTTAAATAGAGGTGGCAATTACATTCATGCATACATGACATCATCCCCTTCCACAAAGGCCACATCTTAATACCAACTTCTTAAAAAATAAAAATTATGTTTTAAAAAATTAGCTGTTTTGTGCAGAGATAGATATATTTAGGTAATAAAAATTATAACATGTATTCCAAATCATGATAGATCGTTTTATCTATCTATCTATCTATCTATCTATCTATCTATCTATCATCTATTTATATATCTATTTATCTATCTACTTATATGAAACACTATATTTAAATGCTCAAATACACCTATACACCTTTGTACACATATATGGTAGTATGATACCTAAGCACATACATGTTTGTATCCTTGACTAAGTTGTTAGCACTTATTCCATGCTTATTAGGAGTTAGTACTGTTATATTAAGATGAGAATGATGAAATAGATATTATCTTTGAATTAACAGTATAGATTTTGGATGTGGAATTCCTCTCTGTATGCTGTGGATACCACTGGTTAATAGAGAAACTGGTTTGGCCTGATAAAGTAGAACAGAGCTAAAGAGGGAAAACTAAATTGAATACTGGGAAAAAGGAGGCAGAGTCAGAGAGATGCCATGGAGCCGCCACCAGAGACAGACATGCTGAAACCTTGCCAGTAGGCCAAAAGCATTGTGGTAAAAAATAAAATAATGGGGATGGAATATATACAGAAAGTCTGAATTATGAATACTGTTGTGTTTTCTTTGAGATTTTTGGCTGCAGAGAGACATTTGATTCTGGGGACTGCTAAGCTAAGTAGCCAACACATATACATTAAAGGTATTTTGTTTTCAAAATACAGATCTAAGGATATGTTACTTTGGAAAAGAGGTTCTTTGTTTCCACAGAAGATGTGAACCTGTGGAATCCTTCCATATTCATGTGTTTTGATGGACAAAGACCCCCTGAAAAGTTGCTATGAACACCCCTAAAATACTACTTCACCCAATAAAAAGCAGCAAGCAGTTTGGCAAAAACTACATTCATATACGGTTAAGTATAAAATAATGGAGATGGGTTAATTCTAGTTGTAATTTGCTTAAGTAATTGGCCAAACAATGATTTAATTAATACAGTTTCTCTGTGGTTATTTCTTGAGTCTGGGGAGCTGGGAAATGAACAGAGGCCTCCTTACTACAGATATTCACAAAAAGTTCTCAAGCAGAAATGCATAAACTGAACAAAAATATTAAAGGTATTTGCTAAATACCTCTGTAGCAAATGTCCTGTATTTAAAAACAAGGCTCTCCCTATTGACCATTTTAATCTTTGGTGTGTAAAATTCCTCACTAAACTGGTATGAAGCTTCTCTTTATGTTATACACAGAATTTTAGGCATTTACCTTTCCCTATGAATTAGAATAACTAATTTTTTATTTTTCTGTTGCTTTCACAGATCTGAATATAGAAAAATAATTATGAAATTTTAACATTCCTGATAATGTTACTCAAAGCTTGCCACTCGGCAGTTTGTCTCAGTGGTGGCAAACTGAGAGTCCAGTGCCAGGATTCTTCACAGATTTGTAAGCTCATATGTCACTAAACTTGTGTGGGACATCCTTGGTTTCATAAAATGGAAAATAAAGTAAAATATCCACCTGAAGGAAAAAAAATTGATTTTCATATGATGTAATGAAAGGAAATATTCTCAGGTGTAGTATAAAAGGCTCATGATATTAGGACAAATGTAGATTAATTTAATTGAATATATAAATTTTAATCAGCAAATATTTATGAGGTTTATGCATGTAGCCAAACCTGAAAACAAACATGTCAAGGGAAATTATACTTACTCTAAATGAAATGGAAATGTGTAGAAAATAAAATTATTTTGCTCATGGATCTTTTAATCACTTATCACATTGCTACAAGGAAGTATTTTGTCTGTGGGGATGTACTACTGTGCCAGTGAGGTCTTGGCTGAAAGAACATGACAGATTTAGATTATGAATTTGGGGACAATTTGCACACAAGATATTTGTTTACTTAAAAAAAAAACAAGTAAGGAAAGAGCAGGGTCACAGGAATACTGAATCAGAAGGGTTTGTACCACTTTAAAATAGGCAGGTAGGAGGGCAGCAACTGGACCCTGGAAAGAGTTGACGGTTCATGGAAGGTTGTGTGGTCCTCAGTCAGCAAGGGAGGATGGTAACCATGGTGACGTAACCTTAGCATCTTCCCCTTCTGTTACCTCTTGCCAATGCCATCCTTTAGCTGAGGAGAAACAAATGTCCAATGACAAAGGGAAAGTATATATGCCAATTTCTTGGCACCATGATAAAGCAGAGAGAAGAGACTTTGTATTCAGGCATATGAACGTTAACATGGACAGAATGGAAGGCACAGAAACAAAAAATAAATAATGAACCGTGATTCACTGGAATATATATGAAGTTCAGTGTGTTGTAAAATGTTGCAAGGATACAGATGAAGACAATTTAAGCATACATTTTACAAGCTTATTTTCTGCACTTGGTTCATGGATTCAGGTTCTTGAGGCCATTTTTGCTATTTCATTTTGAAATGTTCAACAGCCCCATTTTACAGTAAAAATATTCTGCTTCTGGGATTTATAATCACTTATAATATAAACATATAATATGCTGTATTATAAACATTTATTTTAATTAATTCATTTTATAGTATACTAAAATTATAAAATTTATAATGTGGTAATCTTTTCTTTGTGCTCTAATAAATAAAGCTTGCCTGAAGATTAGAGGGAGGAGCTATCTGCTAGTTAACTATAGAGGTCTGGAAGTCTGTGAGACAGAGAGTAAGTGATACGGCTGGGCAAAGAGAGAAATATAAGGCAGGAAGTAACAGGAACCCAGCCCTTTTACGTCTACGATGTTAGCAAGGTAAGAGTTGACTGTGGCTTGCTCCTTTGCCTCTCTGATCTTTCAGAATATACCCCAATATCTGACTACAGATTTTTATTATTAAGACCAATTAGAATTTGCCCATCAACAGAAATTAATATAATAAATACTACTGAGATTCTGAGATAAACCTGTCTTCTTAACATGATTGATTTTCTTGTGTGTCCAAAAGCCCTTTGATGGAAGTAAATAACCAATGTGACAGTTGTAAGTGGAAGAGCGTTTGGGAAGTATCCTTCACGAGTGTTCCAAATTCATGCATGGGATCAATTCTCTTAACAAGAGGCGCTGAGAAGCCCTTTGAGGTCTTTCACCTTGTTTAATCAGAGAGAGACAGGAATTACAGAACACAAAGTTTGCCAGCCTCTTTGTTTTGGACTTCCCAGCTCCAGAAGAGTGAGTGATGTACTCCAGTTACATATAAACAATCTAGTGTAGTGACCCACACAGACCAAGACATCCTACTGTTTGTTATTGTTTATGGTGCTGGGGGTTGAAAGGAAATGTTCACAAATGCCAGGCAAGCATTGGGCATTCTTCACCATGTCATGACATCAGCCTGACTGTATAGTGTTTGCGAAGCTGCTTACTCTTTCTCGTACTCAAGGGAAACCCTTTATACAGTAATTGAACTAAACAGATTCATCTCTAAGATTCAACCTCTATAACTCTCTATTCACATCATACAAATATCTGACTTTGGAAACTGAATTTAAAGGATATTTATGTTTGAGTAAATATGATTGACTTAACTCAGATGGTTTAATGCAAGATTTAGATAGTGAACAGTGAAACTCTTCTAGCTAGCACCCGGAACAGAGACTTAGTGACTTTAAGGGATCAAAACTTCCTACTAAATCGTTTGTGCAGAAAATTTCTCAGGGTAATGAGCACAGTCAAGAATCATTGTAGACCTCCATTCCAACAACTTGCTTCAATTAGCATATTGCTGGTGTGTGTTTGCCTGTACTGCTCTCCTCAGGCCACCTCTCAATCCATGTAGAAGACAATTGGAATTAAGTCTGCAATTAAATTTTTACAAGAGAATGCATCAGGTGCTTTGGTAAAATTAACATGTATATCATTAACAGAACCCCAATTATGCTATCCCCTAACAGAAGGTTAGTCTATCCCACAAGGCTCTTTGCTAATTTTTCGTGGACTTGCTTTTTCCTTTGTTCTGAGCACTTTTGTTCACTACTCCTAAGTTGTAGGCACTTAGACATGTGCTCTCACTTCCTTTATATCACTGATTCTTAGGGCAGTTCAGCAAGGAAAGAGGGATCTTGCTACTTCTCCATGAACATCCGATGTCTTTTCTTTATACACACTGTCTGATCTGTCCAGAGACACCATTCTCAACAGTATCTTCAGGGGATCATATTCCCATTCTCCTTAGAAAATTCATGTTAGATTTAGAGCCATGGTTCTCAGTCTATGGGTTGTGACTCCTCTGGGGTTCTAACAGTCATCTCGCAGGGGTCACTTAAGACTATTGGAAAACATATTACATTTCCTAACAGTAGCAAAGTTATAGTTATGAATTAGGAACAAAAAATTTATGGTTGGGGAGGTCACCACATCATGAGAAACTGCATGAAAAGGTTAAAGGTTGAGAACCCCAGAGCTAGAAGTTGGGCAGCATGGTATACCACTCAAGATAGTGAAGGTAACAACTGTCGCTCTTGGTTACCGCGCAGATTGAGACACTGAGTTCTTATTGAGAAAGACGCCACAACATTTGTACATAAATAAAGATCAAGAGGAAATTGAGCTGAAAAGCCTCTCCTTGTTGGCTATTGTTCATACTGCCTAGGAAGCTCTGCTGAGTGCTGAGTACATAACCTCTCAATGATCTCACCCATCTGCAGACCATGCTTGCTGCAATACCTGTCAGACAAGAATGGTAATTGAGTGACATGATTATTTACAGATTACCATTAGCCTTGGATTGGGGCATAGAGGGAGCACACTTCTGGTATAATAAACGCATCCAAAATCCTGTGACTGGGCCCAAGTTGCCACATGACACCATTGCTTCTCTGCCCAAACATGTTGTAAAACTGCCTTCTATATACTTATACTCATACCATAGACTAGTGCAGGCCCCAGCCATGGAAAATGAAGTTCCCTTTTGTAAGAGGGTGACAGTTAATGCCAAAACCAATATCTGTTCAAAATACTGAGAAAAAGTGAACAAGTAACAGTAGGGTAAATGGGACATCTATGCCAGTTATGGCAAAGCCCAGGGAACATCACAGAAGAGTGGGTGAAAAGAATTTAAGATCCAGAGGATTCAGATGAACATCAGGGAATGCTTCCTACCAAATCTGACATTGCCATTGTAGCCATGAGCACACAGCAGCTGTAGGTACCTACCCAGTTTGAGCTTCTCAAATTCATCCATGGGTGGAGAGATTTTTTTTTCTAAATGACTTTGAGTCTATTTGATGTAATTTACTGTCACAATTCTAGTTTATTAATTTACGTCTTTATAGAAGCTAACATTTCCTGTCCATATATCTTTGTGCAGCAAGTTACAGAGGATGTTCGAGATCATAAGAAAAGATTAGCTGATGGTTTATTTACCCCTCTCCCAAAAGACGTTCTTGTTACGGCTAAGAGTAAATTCTCTCAATCAGCACCAAGTGTTGGAACCCCTCAGGCTGGCTTCAGATTTCTTTGTTCGAACAGCATTCATATTTTCTTTTGTATCATGTGACTAAACAGAATAAGTATTCTCATAGTCAAGTTCCATCCCTTAATAGTAAAATAGATCTTGACAAGGTTATTTGAACTTTAGATATTCCTACCATCCCAGGACCTCAGTTTAGGCAATGTGAGATCAAACTAACTGGTTTATGGTAGGTTCTTTACCCTACCCCGTTTTCATCTGTAGCCTGCTTTAAGACTATAGCCTGGACGCAGTTATCTAACAAGGAATGCTGACTGGTAAGAGATGAGATTGAGCCAATCCAAACTGTGACAATGTGCATAAGTCATTAGGTTTAGAAATTCCCTAAATCATCTAAGACTAGCCAAAGAATGGGATGTTCATAAAGAATGATATGTGGCCTTCAACAATCTTGGCCAAATCTATTATTTATATTGGGGTTTTCCTATGTCTAGGTACTGGCAGTATAGATAAACATGATTCCATATCTTTCTGCCATGGCTATTGACTAACAGCTGTAGTGACATTTCATTTGTATTTTAATAAATAAAGTACTTGCTTGAAGATTAGAGAGTAAGGCAGCCCACTGATCAGCCTTACAGACCAGGCAGTCATATCACACACCTGTAATCCCAGTAGCCACACTAGTTGCCATAGAAACTGGGCAGTGCATGCCTTTAATCCCGGTGGTACCTGACTCTAATCCCAGACCTAGAGAGGTTTTAAGACAGGAGGAGACAGTTCTCAGACACACTTTCATTCTGAGATTCTTGGAGGCACTATCGCCATTTTGGGCTGAGGTCAAAATAAGAGACAGTGGCTGGCTGCTTTGCTTTTCAGATATTCAGATTGAACCCCAATTTTTATCTCTGAGTTTTTATTAATTATTAATTGTTCTTCCAACTGCAATGCGTGGTGAGTGCATTTTCTGGGTGGCACTGTCTCCCCAGGTTTCTCTCAGCAAAGAATGAGCCCTCATCCTCAGACATATTAACATATCCAAAGGAGCAGGGCCTTCTCTGTCAGGGCAAAGAAGTTTGATCTTTCCTCTGCCTTAATACCCTTTGCATGGTTTTCTAATTTGTAAAGTTCTGATGCACAGCCCTGGAAATAACCATTGAAATTCAGGTTAACTGTGTCCTGTGAGGGGTGACTGTCACTCCACACCTGTGAGGGCTTGTGCTTCTGAGGTGGTGGCCCTGTCTTTACTTTACTGGTATCATGAAGCTGTAATGATGAAAATGCAGAACACAGATCCTGAGACTGTCCACTAATATGGTATGCAAACATCAACCCTAAATTTAGTATGGCGATTTCCACCTAACCTCTTCTGTCAGAATTATAAGGTTTAGGATTCTATGTTGATGAGACCAAATCAAAATGACAGTACCCTTCTTCGAACTCTAATTAGACAATGCATAGTTTGCAGTTGTCACTTGTCATACAAGTAGTTTACATCTGATGTTGTGTCCTCCCTTTATGGTCCCAACGCTCACTATAGATACAAGTGTGTCTTTCCTTATTTGGCTGAATTCTTTCCCCCTATAAGTCATATTTAATCTCCCTAAAGGGCTCTGAGTATGATGATGGTAGACTGTTAAAAGGTGATTTGATTCTGCAGTCCCCTCTCTCAATAGAGCTTGAAAGGCCTGTATATTTCGCTAAGGGCTATTGTTCATGAAGCTCTCAACCATCCAGCTGAAGTGTGTGAAACAGCCTGTGTGCACATGGCTTTCTTACCAGCTGACTCTTTTTGGATTATTCATTTTATTGACAAGCTTATTCCTAGCCTTTTTGATTTATAGATGTTGTGGTTGTTTGGATGATAATAGGCCTGATGGGCTCATACAAGTGAACGTTTCGTCACTAGCTGGTAGAGTACTTTGCAAGGATTAGGAGGTTGGGCCTAGTTCCAGGCATGTCACTGGGAGCAAACTTTGAGGTTTCCAAAACCACAGTAGGCTCAGTCTCCCCCTCTCTGCCTTATGCTAAAACCACAGTAGGCTCAGTCTCCCTCTCTCTGCCCTATGCTAAAACCACAGTAGGCTCAGTCTCCCTCTCTCTGCCCTATGCTAAAACCACAGTAGGCTCAGTCTCCCTCTCTCTGCCCTATGCTAAAGGTTAAGATCTAAACTCTCAGCTACTTCTCTAGAACCCTAGAGCCCAAACTACATGACTGCCACCATGCTTCCTGTCATGATGACCAAGGACCAACCCTGTGAAACTGTAAGCCAGCCATTAATTAAATACTTCCTTTGCCATGGTGTCTCTCCAGTCATGGAGCAGTGGCAGAGGTAGATGTCCTCCACTTTGGAGGCTCAGGTGAAAACCCAGCATTGTTTTGGGTATCCTGTGGGCATGAGGAGCCCACGCATCTGTATGAGCTCTATGTGATTACAGATGATCCCTGGGATCTCCACTGTCCCTGTCTTCCAAGGGATGCATTTATTTCATGTTTATCAATCATTATAAGATCTTACTTTCATGAAGACAGAAACATCTTTGGTTTTGGAAAAAAAAATATTTCGTACATCACTCAGCACACAGAAGAGCAAGTACCCCCCCCCCCCAAAAAAAAAACGGGCTTGATGTAATTTTCTATTTTCAGCTTAAAAAAAAATAGAATTCCCTACATTGTTTTCCCCCTACAAATGTGGTAGCATTTGGATATCAACATCTTATTACTTCTGACTGCTAAGTGCCTGTCAGTCTCCTTGATTTAAGCAAACATCTGGCTTATCTTTAGGTTGATTTATCAGATCGCTTCCTAACCAGATGTGTGGCAACCAGCTGGCAGATCCCATCAGTCTGACAGAGCTCTTCCATCTAAGCCTGTCAGTTCAGGTGCCTTTAGGATTACAAACAATAAGCCTGATCAAGCTTGAGAATCTCAGGGTGTGGTCAGACCTACTGAAGTCATTATACATCTGAGAAGTGTTAAAGCTCTTACATTTTTCTTACATGTGGATCCATTCTCATTCTTTAAGAAATGAGCCTGTGGAAGAAGCTAAATGAATTGTTTCTGAAGTCAGCTGCACCTAAATACTGGTGCTAAACTTCTGACCTTGGCCACGTCCATTGGACTCTCTGAAGTGGGGTTTGTCCCCTATAAAATATAGTTTTAAAAATACTGTTTTGAGAATTGTGCAATCAGCTTTATAAAGCACCTTATATTGTATTATACAGATAGCAATCCCCTAACAAATTACATATACTTGAATTATTTTCTTTTATAATTTATTTATTATGCATATCTCTGCATGACATGGATGCAGGAGAGGGCACTGGATTTTCTGGAGCTGGATGGACAGGTGGATTTGAAGTAGATGATATGGATGCTGGGACTGAATTTGGCCTCTCTGGAAGAACATCAAGGTTCTTTACTGCTGAGCCATTGTTCCAGTCCAGCCATTTTTATGGCAAGCATTCACTTTAACAAGCTTTCAAGGCAACAATGCCCTCGGCTTGCAATAGGGATCCGTATAACCTATAGGTGTGCTTTTGAATAAAGAGACAATTTTGTCCTCAAAGATTTCAGTTATTTTTAAAAAATAAGAAAGATAAGCTTTCTTATTCATTTGTTCCTTCCTTCCCTCCTAATTCTTTTGTATATGTTTATATATGTGGTATGCAAAAACTTTCATACACACTTTTGTATGTGTGCAAACGTACCTATATGGGAGTATACATGCTTGTGAAGTGGTGGTCAGAGGTTGAAGTCAGCTGTCTCCCTACTCTGCTTTGTGTGTTGAGGGAGAGTATCTTGCTCAACACAAGAATTGAGTAATTCTGGCTTGTCAAGCTAGCCAGCATCCTCTGGGGTCCTCTGTTTCAGCCTTCCCTCTGAAACAATGGAACTGCAAGTGGGTACCACCTCCTTTGTCCTCTCAAGTTTTATGAGAGTTCTTGGAATCCAGGCTCTTGTCCTTAGGATTGCAAGTGTTTTATCCATTGAGCCATCCGGCAAACCAAGATGAGATTTCTCAAGGAATTTCTAGTGTAACAAGCTGATGGTAAATCATGTCAGAGTTACACCAAAGTTTGAGGATCACATAAGACAGTAAACAATTAGACATGGAAGTGTCCATAAAATAAAATGCATGATACACAGGCCATACTACTCCATGCAATCTGATTAAATTATGTCTAGAGATTGGAAGGGACCCTCATACTCATCCCTCACAAGGTTTAAGAGAGACCATTGTCATGCACACTCTCCATTCACTAACACGGCTTCTCTCATGATACAGATCACCAAGAATTCTGCTGATGGCTTTGTGAGAAACTCCAGATGTTTGCAAGGATTCACCTCCAATATGCTGTCATATTTAATTCTGGTCATGAACTTGACACAAACCTAGAGTCATCTGGGCAAAAGGAAAGTGAACTGAGGCTCTTCCGCTATTCTCTCAGATTGGCTGGGAACCATGTTTCTGGGAATGTTTTATTGAATGGTACTTGATACAGGAGGGCCCAGCCCACTGTGGGCAGTACTATCCTTAGGCAAGTGGGTCTAGGCTGTTGAAGAAAAGTAGCTGAGCAATCCAGATAGAGTGTGCTAATAGGAAGCATTCCCCTGTGATCTCTGCTTCAGTTCTAGCCTTTAGGTTCCTAGTTCTAGCTCCTTCTCTGGCTTCCTTAATGACAGAATGTAACTTGTACGCCAAATGAACTCTTTCCTCCCAAAGCTGCTTTCCTTCATTGTGTATCTCTCAGCACCAGATACCATACTAAAACATAACTTTTTCCCCATAAAATGGAATCTATTGCCATTCACTTTGTGACTTTCAAAGTTTTCCACTTAACTATGGAATTCAGAATCCAGCACCCATCAAAGCTTTTAAATTTTTCTCTTTTAGATGCTCTGGAATGGAATGGAATGCCTGAAGTCTATCTTCGTTGTTTTTATTTCTTTGTTTGTTTGATCTGAGACAAAATTCTCAGTATTTAGCTTTGACTAGACTGGAACTTTCTACGTAGATCAGGCTGACATTGAACTCATAAAAGATATGCCTGCTTCTGCCTCCAGAGTTTTGGGATTAAGAGTAAGCACCACCATGTCCAGAACATCATTTTTCCTTTCATAAAAAACTTCCTCAGCCTCGATGACCATACTTACTTCCCATATGCTATTCTTCAATGGATTTTCTGGTTCTCACACTGACTTCTTGCTACCGGAGTGGGAGGTGGACTTTCTTTTTCCTTATCCCTTATCACTTCCATCTTTGTCACCCCATCCTGTCCCCTGCCCAATGCTTGCTAAAGACAGCTTCTGCTTATTATGAGAACTGACTTCATACGTTTCTTTTAGCTCTGTGCTTGGAAGTGATCTGGTTAGAACTTAGACATTCTACAGGGAAACATAGATCATAAAAGTAGCAAACACTGCACATTAGAATTCTTTAATTTCTTAGAACCTGCCATGGCACACTTGTTGAAATAATACTTTGTAGGATAGTGAATCTTCCCCGTCAATTGGGTTCAGAATCACCTAGGCGATTGTTGAGGAATACCTATGTGTGGGTCAGGAGAGGCTTTTCAGAGAGGAATAAATGAATCAGGCTACACCACCCTCTGGGGGAGGATGTGGGAAGAACAAAAGAGAAAACTGAGAAAGCCAGCAGGACACCCGCTTTCTCATCTCTGTTCTTCCTGTCTACACATGACATGAATTGTTCTTTGTTTTGACTTCAGAAGCCTCAGAATCAGTAAGCAATATAAAAATTTCTACCTTTAACTTGTTTTCATGTATTTTGAGCACAGTCCTACAAACGTAGCTAATAATGCAATGTTTACTCTCTGAAAAGCATTCTGTTGTCTGACAGTTTTCTCTGGATTGAAATCCCTCCTCTAAGGAAGAGGGAGGAATCTGAGATTCAAAATGTAAATGAAACTCATAGACTCATAGGTCCCAAAAAGCTAAATCCTACAAGATTTGCAAAGCCCCTTCTAATGTTATATAGGCAGTGAACATCTCCTTGAGAAGGTGTACTCTGTCGCAGGCTGATGTCTGCAGAAGAGTTGCCAACCTGTGAAGGTCCCTGAAAGTTCTGCTAAGAGCTCCAGTGACAAAGCTCTTGTGAGTTGTCACCTATGCTGGGACTGGCTGTTCAGTGATACAGTGACTTAGAGTTGATCATGCTTCTGTAAGTAACTGACAAACTCATCAGTTTGCCATGTTAAACTTCACTGGAAATGTTAGTTTGGTCTGTTGGTGGTTCCCTACGTGGGGTGAGTAATCAGTCATCTTTTCAAATGTCCCTGAAATAGGCACATAACATATCTATTATGCATCCTTATGAAATAGACACATAACATATCTATTATGCATCCTTCCCAACTGCATTTCTGGCTCATTGTTAGTCTACAATATTACTCTGAGTGTTGGGATAATTTATATAAATGTCCATAGATAATATTCCTAAAATTCTGACAGTTCATTTCTATGACTATAATTCTCTTTTAAAATTATTTTCTCCTCTATGTGACTACAGCCACACGGTACCTAAATCTTCATAAATATTATTTTCTGTAAATTCAATACTCCTAAAGCATCCCATCTTTTGACCACCACATCTTAATTTTTATCTTAATTCCCCTACTATTTTTTTTTGTCTACAATCATTTGAGCTCACAGGACTTTCTCTGTCTTTAGCTACAGACTTTTCTTCTCTTGCTTCTTTGAAGGCCCGTGTTTACTCTTTACATAACATGAACTGCACTGTCAACAAGTTAAGCACTTCTGTGCATACAAGCTTCATATCCTGACCTCTCTCAACAAATTCACTTGGTGAGACCTTTGCTTAAACTCTTTTTGTATTCGGCGGTTGACTATGGATACAGGGACATTATGTAGGATGGATTCATCTGCGCTTATATCATAGAGCTAAGGACTCCAGGCTAGCCCTGATTGTCATTTGAATTCATAAATCCGTGTGGCACTCACTTTTACATTTCTCTAGCAAACCCATCATAACAATTCCCTTTGTATACTAAGATGTTCTCACTGACAAATGTCTTTCTTTCATAGTCAAACGAGCAAGCATGCACACGGCCCTGAACAATCCACCTTCCAGCTTACTGTTTGCCTAAATTCCCTATATAAATCATCTACATGTTTCTCCTATTTGAATGATGCCCACTGGCTTTTACCCCTACCACATGATTGGAATTGCTTCAGTAAGACCACTCAAGACACGTTTGTTGACAAATCCGATGGCTGAAGAATTCTGCTAATGTTCCAGAAGGCTGAAAGACAGCCTCTTTCATAACTAACCCATTTCTTCTCATGCACATTCTCATGCTTGCTCCTGCCCAGTCCTTCTCCCTGACTGCGTAGGACTACAGACCAAGGCAGAGCTGAGTCACTGTTCTCCTGCATCTGGCTGCCCTTGCTTGCTTGTTCTCCTTGATTCTGCACAAGTCTTGAAAGATTATTACACAGCAATGATAGACTATTTTATAGTTTTCACTTAGCACCCTTTCTAAAACTCTGAACTCATATCTAAGTCACAAGCGAAGGCCAGCGAAGGCTATGGGACAACCATTTGGATCTCACATGCTGTGAAGTGGATGCCTGCTCTTAGGGAGCCTTCTCAGGATTAAATGGAAATCATGTTATCCTTGTTCTTCTATTTCAATACCATTCTCTTTTCCATCCATCATGTAATGCTTCATCCTCAAAAAACAACCAGAACCTGATCGCTTGTCTCATTCCTATCAAACCAACTCTCATTTCTTAGTGGGAATACTACAATACCTCTCATTTCATTTCCCAATTCTGTCTCAGTCTATGCAGCTCATGATCTCTTTTGGATCCATAACTATTCTGTTCAAACTCTTGAGCCCTCTCTTTTGCTTCCCAAGGCACAGAGAAAAGACACTGCACCCTGACCTTGAAGTTCTCATAAAATCACCTAAGATATATGCTTATTATCCAGTATCAGCTCACTATTAATAAGCTCAGAGCCCATGTGGATCTCATTTTCTTCTGGAACCTATCTTTAGAGCATGGTTCTTTCCAAGTTCACTATGCTACATTCCCCAAGTCACTAGCCAAAGGGGTTGACACAAATGACCCTCCTGACATCTATGACTCAATCCTGCTGCAACCCTGCTTCAGAAAACTGCATGGTCCCTGCTCTGCTCCTCTCTGATTTTGTTATAACTAGCACACATAGCACTCTAGTATCTCTAGCATCCTAGACGATCTGTGCTCCTCCTGCCTATTGTCTGCTTCCTCACCACTCTCACGGGTAAGAGAACAGGAGGTTGTGCCTGCTTTCCAGTTTTATTTGCTGTATTACAAATATTATGAAAAGTGGTTTGCTATATGATAGGCCCTCCAAAGTATTTCCTGAATTAATAAATAATCCTGAGAAGAAAGTTGCAAAAAATTCCAGAAAACATTCATAGAATGTTGTCTTTCTCTTTTAATTCCAACCTTATCTTCTGTCCTTCAGTTACCTTATTAGACATTCCTCTGCTTGGACTTAGAGCACAGAAAAATCCATGTTTAGAGCTATAGATAAGTTTTCTGTGTTTTTGTCTATCCAAGTTGGTATAGACAAATTTTCTGTGTCTCAGAAACTATTTTCAGAATACAATTGTTTTAAACTTAAAACAGCTGTTTTAATTTAAATTGATTTAAATTCTATCAATATAACTATCTGTCTGTATGTCTATCTATCTATTTACCTACCCATCTATTTATCTATCTATCTTTCCAATTACACACTATGGAGGCTCTCCAGTTAAAATTTCACATAAAATATCCAGAAAGTTTCATCTATGAATGAGGCTAATTGTGTTGCCGATTAGCACTTTTAGGATAAAGTGGAATCAGTGCTGTCATTTGCATATCAGTGAATAAGTAGATCGTGAATGAAGTAATTAATCAGTACATATGAATGAATGAGATCCTGTTCATAAATATTTATCAAAATTTCACTGGAAAAATAAGTAAAATTTAACTATAATTCATATTAAAATTGTTTTGACTTTCACTTTGAAAAAAGTAAAACCTCTTAAGTATAGATTGTTGTCTTATACTTTTTGTTCTTAGGTAACATGAATATATACATATATGTATATATATATATATACATATATATACTATTAGATTGCAATATCTTCTAAAGAATGAAAAAAATGTTTGAGAATGAAAAAGACATACAGTTAGGTATATGTAGAAAGCTTATGGGTGTATGTTGTACAACTGCATCCATACAGATTTATCCACACAGGATAGCTGTGACTGGGGGCAGAGGAATGAGATACAGTCTCTGTGTTATTCTTAATCTAATCAGTGCTTTTTTTTCTTTAGCTCAAATGATTTTCTCTCTCTTCTCTTTAATGCATGTCATAAAAGGTGAATTCTATAGCACTTTAGAAAATTGAAGTACATGACATTGACTAGCAGATAGGCAAAGGGCCTTGCTTAAAACATTCATAATCCCACTCCCACTAGTCAAGTCAAGTAGACCTTGACACTATTGACTTAAAGTACTTAATAATCACAGAAGATGAAACTAGACTACCCCCCACTGTTGGATCCATCAGATTTATTAGATATGCCTATATCAGAGGTCAACACCTGAACTGTGTATGATTGACCTTTGGAGTATTCTTGACAGGTTTAAGTCAAGCAATGTCTCATTCACTTCTATTTCTAATTTGCCTCCCCTGTGCACATTTTTGCTTCTACTTAGATCTTTCTATAATGAAGTCAAGGGCTACTGGAAGACAACAATATATATCTACCAGATCGCCATAAAAATGACAAGAAGCAGAGTTTGTCACACTAATAACCTTTGGTAGGCTCATCATTTGAAAGACCAAGGAAGTCCCTATACTTTAGGAGCTCAAATCAGAACAGAAAGGTGCTCTGCTTTGGTCCCTCATTTTAACACACACGATAAGCCAATGATAGGTGGAGATGGTGACACAGTCTGAGCAGACAGAGGCTGAAGCAGGAAGGCAATGGACTCAAGTATGGGAAAGTTACACAATGAGCTGAGTTACTTCACAACTTTTTCTTTAAGTGGTCAAACTTCACAGAGTGGAGAAAAGAAGAAGAGGAGGAAGACGATGAAGAGGAGGAGCAGGATGAGAAAGATGAGAAACACGCAGCGATTTCAGAGAAATAGATATGGGGAACAAGTAAGACATGAAGTATGTCAGAATTTAGGAGACATTTGCTTTACAGATATATAAAAGCATATACTAGATTTTTAAAACATTGCTTTTATGTGCATGTTGAAACTCTTGACAACTTATATTTAACCAGAGAAGACATAAAAATTCAGTATCTGACCAGTTTGACTTGATGAGAAGTGAAAAGTTGAAGAAAAGAGTGAATTTTCTATCAGACAAACTCACTTAGAATCCGTGTAATACTTTACCTGTGTGTGATCATCTACAAGTGACTGCCCAGCTTTAAAAATCTTATTCTCCTTCCAAAGTCATAAAAAACCACACAGAAATAAGTGCCTATGTGCCTATCTCTCGTAGTTGAGAGGTTACATGGTAAAACACATGTAAATCCCTTCAGCCTATGAGTTAGTGCTGACTCTCATTCCCAGCATCCCAAATTTCATTTCCTTACCCCCAGGATTTCCCCACCACAGAGGTTGCAAGGTTAGATGCTCACGTATCGCTGTTATGAAAATGACATGATAAACAAGGCACCTATAAACCTAGTGAACTCCTCCTCACCCCTCAATGCACATCTAGCCAGTGAGTTTCATCGCTCCTCCTGGAAGAAGTAACTCTCTATTTTCCTCCACAGGAGAGTCTTTATTCCAACCGTTGCATGGATCATTTTTAATTAATTGCTTTAATTGCTAGCTCTTCTAGTCAGATATGAACATTTAGTGAGAAAGGACCGTCACTCATTCATCTAAATATTTTCACTGCCTGGTGATTTGCTTGGTAGAAGATCATTTCTCAGTAAGTGTTTACAGAATCAAACAGGATTAATCATATCATAAGGACATCTGGGGAAAATAATACATCATTTATAACTTCTGGAAGAGTAAACATTAAAGATGATAAAGAAAGCATAAAAGAGAAAAAGTATGTCAGACAAAGTATGTGCAGATAAATTCAAGGTTGTTGCGGTTTTCTGGCTCCTGTGAATAGAACACCAATGAGCGTGGATAAGCAAGTGTCTCTGTAGTAAGATTTAATGTCCTTTCGGCATATGCCCAAGAATGGAATAGCTGCATCACGTGGTAGATACATTATCTGTTATATGAGGAATCTCCAGGCTGATTTCCATAGTGGCTACTCTAGTTTGCACTCAAACATCAGTTCATAAGTTTTCTCTTTTACACATATCCATGTCAGTACTCACTGCCATTTTTTTTAATTTAGCTATTACTACTGGCTAAGATGAAATCCCAAAGTAGTCTTAAAATTGGTTCCTTTATGAGCTGGAGAGCTCAGTAGTTAAGATAACTGCTTGCTTTTTCAGAAGACAGGGATTCAATTGTTTTAATTGTCTTTATTGAGCTATTCATTTTTCTTCACTCCCCTCTTTTCCAGTCTGTAGCACCAGTTATGGGAGACCCATCACCTTCTTCTGGCTTCCTCAGTCACTGCACAAATGTGGTGTACATACACACAGGCAGGCAAAGCAACCATGCACATAGAGGAAAAATAAAATTTAAGTGTTTCTCAGGTGTTTGTATTTCATCTGTTGACAGCTCACTCTTAAGTTCTACATTTCATTTAAATTTTATTTTCTTGATAGTGTTTTGAGTTCTTTGTGTATTCTTACTCTAACTCTTTGTCAGCTGAATAGCCATTAAAGACTTTTCCTGTTCTGTAAGCTACATTCTCAACAAAATAGTTGTATCCTTTGTTGTGCAAAAGCTTTTTACTTTCATGAGGTCTCATTTATTAATCGTTGGTCTTAATACATGCACAACAGGGTTCCCTTAATAAAATTATTTTATGTACCAATGAGTTCAAGCATATTCCCTACTTTTTCTCCTTTATCAGAGTGAGGGCATCATATAAATTCAAGCACTTGGATTGAAATTGATCATTTTTAAAATAATCCAATGTTTAGCTGCATAATGACAGTGATATCAGCACAGCGATTGGAGCGTAAGGTAGGCTTTAGCTATATAATGCTAGTGATAGCCATACAGTGATTGGGGCATAGGGTGAGCTTTGTGAGATCAGACTTCATCTCTACCCACTTAATCCTTGCAGGGAATTTGGTTACATATATGTTTCTAATTCTTTACAGCTGTAAAAGAAGTATACAGTATATAAAGTACAGCAGAACCTACCAGAGCGTTGAAAGAGAAGTAAGGCAGGTTGTGATAGTTAGCTGATAATCTTAATATAGATCTCAATTTATACTGAGAACTTTACATAGTAGCTTAAAATCCTGGCTACCCTCAGGGGCAATAAAGTATTGTGAAGGACAGAGTCTCATGGTGTAACATAGCAACACACACATATACACCACCCAGTGCTGGACATATCCCCCTCCTCATCAGGAAGGTGAATATGCACTTACAGTCCTATGGTAAGGCAATTATTTGATTCAGAAAATGACATAAAGCAGACCACGATGAGCTAGGGTTAACTTCAGGACAGTAAGCTAGGAGAGCAGTTAACATCCCGAAGAGCTAACTCCCTTAGGAAAGACTCCTGGGTATAGCACTTACAAGATCCTTCAGTGAACACAAAAAATAGACACTCCACGCAAACACTGGTAGTGGTTCCTTAGTATACACTAGTCAGAAGTGATAAAAACAAAAGGGGGCAGGGAGATGTACTACAATGAAAGACGAGGAAGTCCTGGACACTCTAAGAATAAGTAAAACAGAGGATTGAATAGCGAATATTCTCTGTATTATATCTAGAAATACACCCTAACAAGGCAGTCTTAAATCAGGGACTATGGAACACAAAATGAAACCAGCTTTTACCAAAGAGTCTGCTCTTTCAAACATCCCTCTCAAGTCTTCAGGAGCAAAGTAGATGCCTTTCATGAGCATCACAGTACCCTCTCTTTTGGGTTTGCTTATTCAACAGCTTTTCCATTTGTTATTTGTTTACTCATAAATAAAGGAATATCGGGTACGATATGTGAGGCCTGGTTGCTAGGCAGTAGGAGGTTACTGGCATATAAAGCAGATACAAGCCCTTTATTCAGGCCTTTTCATTCCAGGGCCTGAGATGAAGAACAAATAAATCAGCACACGGGAGACACAGACGCTGGTGGGGGTTAAGAGAGTCACACTGGTTAGTGGATAAATGGAGGATGAGCAGGTGAGTTGGCTCAGAGTACTAGGGAAGGTTTCCTTGCAGAGATACTGGTGAATTGAGAGTTGACAGATGCTGTCTATTTGAAGAGTTAAAAGAGCATACTCCATGGTGAACAAAGCAAAGGCCCAGGTGAGAGAGATTTGAGTGCATGGGAGACACTGAAGACACAGTTCAACTGTTCTGGATCAGGGTTTCTGCTGGGTAGAGTCCAAACAGACCCTCTCCGGTTCTCCTGAGAACAAGCATTAGCCTTGTACTTAATCACACATCTTTAGCTTTCTCCCCCTCATCTGTGATTGCCTTTCCTGTCATTCAGAAGACCCAAAGTTTTTGCTGTGTCTTAAAGGACTGTGCTTATTGTATGTATGGATCATTGTTTCATTGATTGCCTCACTTTCCCCTTTGAAATTTTGGTTCCAGCCACAGTTGTTTTTACAGCTCATCCGTTGATATCATGAAAGCTTTCGATAACCACGAGGCCCATATTCTATCCCAGCTTTCATCTTAATTTAGCTTTCACAAGTAGACTCCTTAAAGTACCTTCCATAGGTAGGTTCCCTTGAAGCATCCTATCTCTGTGTAGGAGCCCATAGAAATGGGCCCACTCCTCCTTGACTGAAGGTCAGAGAGTTTCAGTCTACTCTTGCTCTTTCAAGGTTATTGACAAGAGGTCTGACTTAAGGAGTGGCTACAAACAAGATGTCTTGATCTAGTGTGTGGTTACTTGGTGTTTGGGGTATTGAGTTGGTCCACAGAGAAGTGGATCCATTCCACCTTATCAAAGGTCAGAGAATTCAAGCCTATTCCTGCTTCTTCAAGTTCACAATAGGAGGTTTGACATAAGGAGTGGCTACCCACAGGATGCTTGGTCTCAGGTATGGTCATTGCATCTCCTGCCTAAACAACAGAAGCATTTACTCAGGACAGAGTTGCTAGATGTTTCAGGTACTGAAGTGGGTAATTGCTCTGTTTTTATCATGTAAAAGCAGTCTTTGCCTTCTTCTCCCCTCTTTTGGATTGGGGTATATAAGTGTATAAAAAAATAAAGAGGGAAATTTAGTATTCATTGGATTGCCTTCCTTATTCTATTCTGCATTTCTGCTCATTTTCTTTCATATCTCTGTTCTTCCTACCTAATATTTCTAATCGTCATGCCCCTACCCTGAAACATATGAGACACACTGAGGGACACCAACAGATGTCACCCCAACAAGGGCCCCAACATCTGTTTCTCTTTATTCTTATAGTTAATTCTAATTCACATGATGCCTGATGACATGGTATTTAATTATACATGCCAATTTTCACTTGTTTATTTTTAAATTATAAAAATGAACACATTTTTATAATTGAGGCATTTTGAGATCACAGTTTTCTCCACCATCCTCTCCCAATGTTACTTGCATAGAATGCACGTGCCAT
Organism: Microtus oregoni; assembly: GCF_018167655.1. Taxonomy (NCBI): domain Eukaryota; kingdom Metazoa; phylum Chordata; class Mammalia; order Rodentia; family Cricetidae; genus Microtus; species Microtus oregoni. Next base: position 4,712,209 of record NW_024543059.1, read on the forward strand.
ATGCTAATAAGAATTGTTTATATTTTTAATAAGCTACATGTGACATGGGAGTGGGGCTTAAACAAAGGACATAGCTGGCAAAATCTGAGAAAGACTTCAGCGGAGAGGAAACCCATGAGTTAAGTCTTGGAAAATAAAAGGTCATTCACAAACTATGAACAAGAGGGAAGAAAATTAAGGTAACAACGTTCTCGGAGGGAAAATAAACATTATGTGAGAAGGTAAACAAATGGTCACCACAGTGGCTGGGAGGTGGCTCAGTGATAGAATTGCTTCCATGCAATCATGAGGATCAGGAGCGGACCCCAAGAACCCACAGAAACTGGATATGGTAGCAAGCATGTCTAACCCTGGTACTCCTTCAGCTACATGGGATGTAGAGACAGGAGAATCCTTTGAAACTCCCCAGTCAGATGTCCTGGTGTCCATGGTGGCAAGATATCAAAGAGACCTTTCTTCAAACAAGGTGGAAGGTCAGCATCAATACTCAATGTTTTCCAGACACGCACTTACACCTATATACACTGAGACCACACACACACACACACACACACACACACACACGCACGTGCACACACACACACACGCACGTGCACACACACACACATGCACACACACACACACACTATGCAAACACATTCACAGACAAAGCGAAAGTAATAAACACATGAATAAATACATAAAAGACTTTGCTGTCACTGTGGGTCCAAGTGAGATGCTTACAGAGGGTGGAGCCTAGGGAATAAAGTCTAGGAGAAGCAGGAACTTTACAAGAGGGAGTCACTGTAATGAGACAATGAGATGCTTAATAAACTTAGCAAATAAAATTTTGTGCACGCATTGACCTATCTATAATACAAACCATATATAATACGGTTTCTCATGGAGGAAGAAAAAAAGACATTTGCTGTGTGATCAGGAATTACCTTTCTTGTTTATAGATCTACATCTTTGGCCACATATCTGCATATAAGGATGCAATGGGATCCTCATTCCTGTCGCTGTCTGCTAGTTCTTCACCTATGATATCCAAGAGAGTGTGTTCCTAGTCTAGGCTTTGGCGGTTCCCTTTTTATCAGAAACCCGGATGATGTCATTTTTTTTTCCATGCAGCAGGATGAGCTGTGCAGCGACCCCTTCCACTCGATCATCATCAGTAATGCATACACATGCTGCATTGTTTTCCCACTTAGCCATGGCAACAAGGTAATAAGGACATAATGGTGATATGCAAAGTCTGTTTGCTCCTCTGCTAAGCACAACGAACACTTCCTCATTCTTCCTTTTCTTCACCCATAATGGCTATTTGACTGCCAAGGAAGAGAGCAACGGGAGCTGGACCCACAGATGGCACTTTGATATCCAATCAGCCTTCATCTCTCTGCCCACCGAAGGACTACAGATGTTCTAGAATGATGTGGATAGATGCATAAGAAATATTTAAATTGAAATAAAAATGATGAAAAAGAGAAAGATAAGGCTATGGCAGATGTTAGGCAGTAAGATGGAAGTTTAGTTGTTTTGAAAGCATATTTAGGAATAACATAGAGTGCAGACAAATAACACTATGACAATGTAGTACTTTAGCATTTTTCCCAAGATTTATTGTATCAGCTCACTGGCATGATGAGATACAGCTACTGGAGTAAGCCAAAGAGGAATGCATATGAGGCTTGATTCTACCACAGACTAGCTACATGACCTTAAAAACATGCTGTGGTTCTCTATTCACTCATTGCCTCATTGATAAAATGTGTGTATTATAGCAATATCTACCTCATAAAATTGTCCAGCAGCCAAGCAAGATAATGCATCTTCTATAGTTCCTATAATGTATGACCACCTCTGTCCCTTCTCTGCTCTCTCCACTCTTCTCCCGAATGGGCTTTTTTGGACACAACAACCACTCAGCATTGCAGATACTAATTTCGATGAAAGAAATCAAAGCATGGTTTCTCTGTTCTCTGCTTTCTTATAGTGCGATGACAGCAAGCCAGACAGCTATGTCTTCTATCTAGAAGCCTCTCCAATACAACCATAGAGAAGGGAACCTTATGTCCTAAAATCATTTCAGAGTCAAGGTACCAATGTTGAAAAAAAGAATATGGGATTTCTTTTCAGTTCTTTCAGTCTATATCAATAGGTAACAAAAATTGGAAGGAAGTATGTGTAGATGCATACATCAGGAATGGCAGATGAAGCCAGCCATGGTGGTAAACATTGCATTTGGGATTTGGAGGCAGGGAGATGGGGACAAGAGAATGGGCTACATAGGGAATGAGTTCTGAGCCTGAGCTACAGAGTGAATTTCAAACTAGCTTTTAATACATAACTTTAATACATAGCAAGAATCTGTTCAATGAATAAGACATATATTAGTGCAGATGAATTTACAGGTAAAGCTCTGTGTCTGGGGAGTGCAAAAACTGGTAGTTCTATAAATCACATCTTTCATATCAGTTAATTTCTATATACCCATGTGCCACCCCAAATGTGATTATCCGTCTCCAAATTTATTACTTCTTCAATTCAGCTGGTACTTGTGCACTGAGCACTGGCTTCATATTAGTTCTAAGTGTTAGATTTGTTGATTCAACATGAGTCTTTAGCTTGTTTAGTTCTGGGAAGGAAGCAGACAGGATTATGCGGCATCATGGTAGCACAGGAAACAGAAAGAAAGAGGCATCTCTTGACATTGAGCTTAGTACTTTATTGAGGTGAACATTCACCTGCTGCATCTAGAACTCTGGCACCAGGATAGACAGTGGATTGTTTGTTGCTTGCTTTGAGGACTTCTCAACTTTGGGCTATGAAATGCCAAGATTAATTCAACCAAAGGAAATAATGAGAGGGGATGAATCTTCAGACCTCTTGTGTCTTATCAGTTTTGTCATTATCCTGCCACACCCAGCTGACCACACACATGCAGAAGCTGAATCTAAATAGCATGGAATAATTTCCCCTTGCTCTTTTAAAATCCACAGTGCATGCTAAGAAGGGTGCAGATTGTAACAACTGTATTCACTACTTCATGACATGATTATGTAAATCAATGAATTCATTTTTGTCATTTTTTTAAGCTACAGATACGGTCTATTTGGGGAGTATATAGTACTCAGGTGGAATAGGAAACACTGTCAGAATTATGGATAGTTCATGGTCATGCATGTTTATGCATTTTATTATGGGGTCACTGCCATCTCTCCCATGTGTCACACATGTCACTAGACATTGAAGGTAAACAAAAGTTCCTAACCTCTAAAATACTGGTTTCCAACCTGTGGATCATGACACCTTCGGAATCACATATCAGATATCCTGCATATTAGATATTTATATTACAGTTCATAATTTTACCACAATTACTGTAACAGAAAACAACAAATTGTTGTGCACCACAACATGAGGAACTGTTTTAAAGGGTTGTAGCACTGGGAAGGTTGAGAACCACTGCTCTCAACAATTAGCAGTTTATGGATGGGGATGTGTTGCAGCTGGTAGATTACTTACTTACATGCAGGAAGCCCTGGGCTTGATCCCTAGTATCACATAAACGAGATAAGATGGCACACGCCCTGCAATCTAGGGGGTAGAAGCAGGGGCATCAGATGGTAGACATCGTCCTTGGCTTTATAAACTTTGAGACCAGCATGAGCTATGTGAGGCTTTGTATCAAACCATGACATGCAAAAGAGGCAGAGGGGGAAGCAGACGAAAATATAGAGCTCAATAAAATCAATAAAACATAAATATAAAAGGGGGTTTCTGTGGTGAGGTATCAGGTTATTCATAGGGAAAATGACAAAAGATATTGAGGGAACCCAAGAAAAGAAGGGGAGGGTCTGAGCTCAGGTGGACACTAGGAAGGTGCAAAGTGTCCACTCTGTCACTGAAGGAAAGTTTGGTGATTGTTCCTTCTAGGCAGGGAGCTGCTAAGGGAGAAGCGGGGCGGGGCAGCAGTGTGAGAAAGCCCCTGGAGTCCTTCGGCTGTTAATGAAGGCTCAAGCACGAGCTGGGATAGGGCAGAGGCTGGAAATAGGGGCACAGGCATGACACTCATCATCCTTTCAGGTTGGGCTCAGTGTGATCATGTGAATTATCGAAAACATTTTTTTTTCTTCTATCAGCTGGGGAAGTATGTTAAAAGAAGAAAAGGGACATGACTTGCTGTTTTACCTTAAATAAAGAAAACTGAATTTGAACTCAGTACTGCCTGAAGCTAAGCCTTGTAATAGTTTCCACACATTTGCCTAGGTCCATGGAAGTTTGAATCTAAATAAGAATGAGATAATCTAATACTGCATATCTACACAGAGCCCAAACTTCTTAATCGTCAGACTCAATGAATTCGGAGAGTCTCCTCCACACAGTCATAAACTCAAGAGCTATAATGGATTCAGGACTGCTCTTCATTTAGTGATTGCTTCTGTTGAGAATTGTTATTTAAAAGAAACAAGAAATTAAAGAGAGCTTGTATTCATTCAGCTCTAACCGCTGTAAACATGCCAGTCCATGCATGAGAAGGTGGAAACTTAATGACCTGTGGTCCTTTTCCCATCAGTCTAGTCTATACGCCATATCCCATTCACTTTAGTCACCCAGAAGAGGCGAGGCGTGGGGACACGCCTTGACCAAGTATGCACATTCACCATCTAGCTCCTTCCCTTGCCAGTATGACAACAAGATTTGTGAAGCTTTATACCAAAGCATTGCAACACAGAATGCCAACCTTTATATAGGAAATTGAAAATCAAAATCACCTTGTAGTCAACCCCCCTTTTTATCAGATAGTTAAGGATGCCTGTCTTTCCAAAGTTGCCCTTTTCAAGACCTGGATTTAAAATCTCAGGTTTTACAAACAAGATTAAGAGGAAAATGACAGAGGTAAACTTTCCTGTCTACATTCACTGCATTTCAGACTTTTTTTCTGTTTTTATTATTGGCGATGCTATGTTGTACCTTCATATTGATGATTGATCTTCCTTTCCCTGAAACAATCTTAGCAAACTTTGAAGTTGACAAAGTCTCAGTAAAGAATGAAGGGATTTTATTCATAGATGCTTCACCCATTCAAATCAGAAAAAGTCTTCCTTCACCTCCAGAGTACCAATTTTACGTCACATATTGTAGGCACTAAGATGGACCAGAAGGAATGCTTTCATTCTAGAATTCCTCCACTGTGGGAAGTAGATACGTAAACAAACATTTCCTTCATGAAGTTTACACTTCATTACTTCCCAAATCGTAGTTTGAAGCACACTCGTTCCATGGTCTGTTAATAGACCTTTTTAAAAAGTTAAAATTTAATCCACAAAATTTATATTTCAGAGATCCACATCAAATAGAGCATATTGGAGAGTTAACACTGTTACCTTTACAGAATCTAGAATCAGTCAGGAGACAAACCTCTGGGTATTCCTGAGTCCGTTTCTAAATAGGCTTTATGGAGGTATGAAGACACAAACCAAACATAAGTGGTACCATTCACTGCAGGAGTCCCAAGCTCAATAAATGCTAAGGAAACTTGAACACCATCATTGGTGCATCTCTGCGTCTTGATTCTTTGTGCTTGACTGGCTACCTCAAGTTTCTACCCTCCATAAGAAGATAGTCTGCCTTCTTAGGCCCCAAAACACACTCTCCTCTCAGTTTCATTTGTCAGATATTTAATCACAAGAAAAAAATAGCTAATACAATATTATTATTATAGTAATTATTAGATTATTTGATAAAATAATGAGCTTTAAATATGTCTAATATAATATAGAGTATTTTTAACTAGCTCAATGTTTTAAATGAAATGATTTATATTTGAGATTAATTTAAGGCATACAGTTTCTAGACCAAATCTTCTAGAAAGTATCACTCTGCATCATTCTACTTTCTTTTACAATTTTACCAATGAATTTAAAATTTATGAAACATGTAAAATAGACTATCCATAGTCATTATCAACAAGGTTAAAGGACGATGTAGAAAGAAGAGCTTACTCAATAAAAAAAAGTCTTTGGATCTTGGTTTAATCCATGTGTTCAGAGTGATTTTTGCTTTTTTACTCCTTGGGCCAGTGAAGTTTTATCTCCACACACTGCTTCTTCCTCATCTCATTATTACAAGTGCACAGACTTTTAGCTTGGTGATGAGATCAAATACTCTCAGAAAAAAAAAATCTTACTATCCTGCAATTGCTCTTGTTGGTGTCCTTGCCAAATAACTTGTTTTTCTACTTTCTTATCTCTGCTATTCTATCTACAATCTTTTGATTCTGATCACTGTACTTCCGTCTATGTCATACGCAAAAGTCTTTTGAGAATAGGATATTTGTGCTTCAGCTCTATACACTGTAGGAAAATATACAGTGAATTATTGAGAAAATCGATAAGCCAATCAATGATTGAGTCATAAAATGAATTAAACCCTAAGATGTGTTCCTTTTGTGTTTTCATTTATTCCATCTGACAAGACCTCATTGGTCTGGTATGTTTCATTTTTCACAATTAAAGATTATCTTTCTTTATTTCATTTTAATTCTCACAGAGACACAGTTGTCCCCCTGCCTCTGTGCTCTCTTCCTATCTCAAAAGAAACTGCACTGCAACCCCTTGTTGCTATGTCACCCACATAGACAAGGAGGTAGTGCCGACGGGGTCCTCTCTAAATCTGAGCTGGAAACACAGGGTGTCCCACGCCCTTAGAAGGAGTACCAAAGCCATTCTCAAGATGCTTGTGCCCTTGTTTGTCTCCCTGGCAAGCATTTGATGGGACTGCACAGTAGAAGCACACCGCCTGCCCTGAGTACCCAAGGGTGCTCCTCATTGGGTTCTTGATCCCTATCTGTGGATCATGGCTCTCATGGAATCTTTCCAAACGTCCCGGAGGCAACTGTTGCAGTGACTAGGGTTTCCAGATCTGCATCTCTGGTCACTGTTCCTACTGCAAATTCCTCTCAGATGCAGCAGGTCCACTGGACATCTCCTGAGAGTCACAAATAGCTATGGAAACCGAACCAATAGTGACTGACACAGGGTGCAAATGGCTTCCGAGTTTTACAGTGAACAATTGTATTGCAAAGTATTAGTATTCTGGATCAGATAAGTCATACTGTTGCTTGAAGCAGGGCTCTGGAACAGATGAAAGGGATTTTAAGTTTGCACCTTCCTGTAGAACACGTGTTGTATTTAACAAAAAATCTGCTACCCAACTTCAGTTGATGGTGGCCATATGTAAATGAGAGCCCTCTTAGAATCATAAAAGTTTATACAGACTCTAGGCTGCATTGTTAAAAATTTCATTCCATATGCAATGTGTATGTTTGTCTATGTGTATGTGTGGGTATGTGTGAACTAAACTAAATAAAAGTGAAATAAACCTCAAAAGGATTCCCTTTGTATTCTTCATTTATCTCCCCCCCCCCATGAGACCTCATTACCCTTATAGGCTTAGATTTTCACTTGTTAAAGTTTTCTTTTTTATTCTTGCTGAGACACAGTTGCCCTATTGACTCTGTGCTCTCTTCCCAATTTTTAAAGCAATAATTCTTTGTCATAATAGTCTATATACACATATATACATGTATATATACACATATATACATATGCATGTATCTATGAATTTTATGATCCGTATTACTCAAACACCCTTGAGGATGTCCTTCATGTGAGTTAAATGTTACATAAAGTTAATGTATGAATATGCAAAAGCATGTAAGGCGCTTGAGTATCAGAAACCACACACATCACTGATACCACTCAGAAAATTCCAGGCCTTTAAGAAAAATATTGTGATAGTTTTACCACAGAAAATAGAAACACAAGAGAGAATTACAAAGGAAGAAGAGTGACCATGGTCAGATTTGTAAGCGCTTCAAAAAAACCGTGCTGCATCTCAGGGCTACAGGATAAATGAGCATAAATATATGCTCCTTAACCCAGCTACGTGCCTTTGAGACAACCCTGACAGCAAAGAAGGTTTAATTGCAGTGAACACAAAGTCAGTCCAATTCCTAATTCAAATTCAGGTAACATTTACTGAATATTGATATGTACCAAGTAATATGCTAAAACACATTTACTTTTTAAAATCAGGGTAATACATGTACATATTTCAAAATAATTTTGCAGAGTTTCCCATTCAACGCTTAGACACACTTTTACCTTCCTTTCCTCACGAGGCTCTCACCTTCTTATCTCCCACTTTAGCATTGTCTTGAAAAGAGCTTAGAGAGTGTTTGGAACCTAGCATGGATGAAGCATATGAAGGTTTCTATTTTATTGACATTATTACTAAATAAGCTTGACCATGAATACAATGTAATATAGTAACAATTGCAGGATTTTAAAGAGCCGCTCATTCTCTTTTGTCCAGTGCTGCTATTGAAAGGCCCACAGGGATTTCTGACCTGACAACTGTCGCTCGCTTTTTAATTTCTCTGGAATATTTTAGAATTTCCTCTTTCTCATCTTTCTGAAGTAGTGGAATGCCGTAGCTCTATATAGATCAATTTCATACATATGCTGGTCTGTGACCAGATCTGAAAAAGTACGTTATTCAGCTCTAGGAATCAGCTTTAAGCTCTGAGATAATACATTTTTATATCTTACATAATTCATTCTTTCTGATTCCCTTTCTAGACTTGGCTCTAATTTGGATTGTGACTGTGTAATGAAATTTATCTTTCATTTTATTCCTTGACAATTTTGTCTACTTAATGTAGCATGTCCATATCTTTAGTCCTTCCTCAAGCACTAAGTCTTCTATGGTTTTCACTTCTGTTGACTTAGTTTATTTCAAGTCCTTCAACTTTTTCTACAAGTCTTCCTGCTGTTACCAGAATGTTCTATAGTGCATGCCAACCAACACAGTAGATTTTTGCCAAAAAATATTATGTGACTTTTTGTTTTATTTTGTGAGACAGGTAGCCCTGGCTGTCCTGGAACTCTCTCTGTAAACAAGACTAATCTTGAACTCACAGAGACCCACCTACCTCTGTCCCCAGACTGCACCACAACTCCTGCCTGAATTTTACTTCTTAAATGACTGTGGTCACTGTGTTAGGGATACATAACCCATTTTGCAGCCATAGGAAATATTAGGGATAAATTTTCTCACATTTCCTTTTGCTGTCATTTTCTCTTATACTTCATTTGCTGCATTTTTCTTGTTCTTTGATTTGTTCCTGGGTTTTACTTTGTTTTTGGTTTGATGCTTCTTCACTTGATAAAAATATTCCCATGTTTACTGAGCTTCTATGATCTGGCTTACAATAATTGGGAGCGTAATAAGATGTTTGAAAATTCTGTGTGAAGGGTATAATTCTTCAGCAGAGGAAACAATGTAATCTACTTAAATTTTGAAGGGAGAATTCCCAACATTAATGTATTCAGGAATTTCTCCTGACCTAGTACGCTTTATTTAATGGTAATATATAATAAAATCTTCCAAGACCATGAGTAGAAGAATAAATTGTCTGTCTAGATTCTGAACTAAGTATGGAAAAGTATTTGACTACAACTCCACTTTCTTAGGAATCATTTCACTGGAAAGAGTTTTGGCATGGCTCCAACAACAATTGTGTTTGATGTCTCCAAATATAGACATCTTCTGTTTATTAAAAAAAAAGCATCTGTTAAATTTCTGAGTTGAAAAGCAGGAAGAGAGATACAGTATTATTTAGGCACAGAGACTAGAGAAGGGCCTATGAGAACCTGGCCATTCTCAAAGAATTTTTGTACCAAACAGACCCTCTCTACCCAGTTCCACTTTTACAAGTCTCTAACAGTATGAATTTTTGAGTGATTTGGGCTTCCTGACATAAGTAGGGTGACTTTATTTTTTTCCACTGAGGAATTGAAATTATATTTATCACTCCAATTAAGTCAACTACTGCAAATCTTCCATCTTCTATGTAGATTTTTTTTTTAGTTTTATGTTCTCTTTACTCTTGCAAATTTATTTATCATTCTACTATTTCAAATAGCTAACAAAATGAGAATAATGATATGTTTTCCTTTTACTTTTAAGACTCCTATTGCAGCCTCTAGGAAGCAGAAGAAAACATGAACAGCATGAACAAACCAAAATGGAAAGAACCCTGGATTCCTCCTGTCTCTACATCATGGTATCTGACCACTCTCCTGGCTGGCCAGGCTATACAGTAAAGTCAAAATTCCAGGTGATCTCCATTGCTGAAAGCACTGCGATCCGCATTTTAAGGATACCTTATGATGGAGATGGAGAAGCAGCTCTAATTAGCAGTGTAACGACTGAACTCAGGATTCTACTGGTCGGCATAGGCCATCTTTACTGCATAAATGTAAAGATGCCTGTGAGCTCTTCTATGCACCTACACCTAGCAGGTGTATAACACTGTCGCCAAGACGACTCGCCTATGCTACCCGTTTGTGTTTGATCTCTAATCCAGACCTTTGGTTTTGTGCTCCCGCCCCACTTTGCTGACAGCCTTGCATAAGTGCGAACACTGTGAGTGACATGTTTATTTATGTACCTCATCTGGAAAGACACCCTGACAAGCAGCAGGGAGGTATTTTTTTTTTCCAAGCAGGCTTTCTACATCACTTGTCAGCTCCTCATTATGAGGTGTTGAACTTACCGCATTTTTAGTTATATTTGAATGCTTAATCATCCTACAGCACATTAACTATAATTTGTGGATTATATTTATCTTCTGAGAGAGTATCAATCTCCTGGTAAAACAATTTTTGTGACTCTACCTACACCCCATGCTGGGATTTTATTACCTGGAATATGGTTATACCAGTCACCATTTGCCTTTTAAATCTCTGTAAAAGTACCCTCTGATTACGTTTATCAATATCTGTCTTAACACATTGGCCCTCTAGGAGAGCTCTTGTAGCTTCTCAGTCATGGCAGTCTGGTTGTTCAGAGTCTAGAGGTGGTGTGGGAGGTCCTTCTGTCTATGAGTTGTTTTTATTGGTTAATGAGTAAAGAAACTGCTTTGGCCTGTTGATGGGGTAGAATGTACGTAGGTCGGGAAAACTAGACTGAATGCAGGGAGAAGAAAGGGTAGAGTCTGAAAATGCTATGGAGACGCTGCCAGAGTCAGACATGCTGAATCTTTGCTGGTAAGCAACTGCCATGTGGCGATATACATATTAGTAGAAATGGGTTGAATTAAGATGTAAGAGTTAGCCAATAAGAAATTGGAGCTAATGGGCCAAGTAGTGACTGAATTAATACAGTTTCTGTGTGATTATTTCAGTTCTGGGCAGCTGGGATGAACAAGTGGCCCCCTCCCTCCTACACAGAGGTAGCCTCATTCTCTTATATTTTGTATGTCTAGAGGAAGGCTCATTATCTCCACCTCTTGACTCTGCTCAAAGTGGCATTTTCTGCAACCTGTTTCTTAGTAGAACCTTAACTCTTACTGCTTTGGATAAAATGTCCAGTTGGTGCTAAGAAAGATGGTTCAGCAGATAAAGGTGCCTATCTATCTTCAAGTCTGGAACGAGGAAATCAACTCTCACAAGTTTTCCCCTGACCTCCATATATAGGCCTTGGCATGCAGCTCCCTCCCTCTCTCCCTCCCTGTCTTTTTCCTCTCTTTCTCTCTCACTTTTTCAAATATAAAGTAAAAAAAATATTGAACACATTCCCTGGGCTGCCTTTCTTTGTACCGCTCTACCATCATCCTCAGTGAATTGTTTCTAAACCTGTAAATTTTGCCTTAGAAATATGATTACTTTTCTTCTCAGTCATAGAACAGTGACTTTTCTTTCCTACCCTTCACTACTAGGTTCTCTTTTTACTGATCAGCTTGTTCACCTTCTTAATTTGTTCAGTTTCTTGACATTAAGGGCAATTCATTACTGAGAAGCTGTGAGGCATACAGAGAAAAAAATTACAAGATGAAAGTAAACTTTCCCCACTTATCTGCTGCTGGCATTAATAACTAGCTTCATGATATTTCTATATCCTTTTTAAGATAAAGGAGGCCATGGGAGAGAATTAATTTGGTAATTTGATTACCAGGTAAGCATAGGTCCCAAGTGGAATCCCTTTTACTTATATAAAAAGCTCACATGGTGGTCTACTCTTGTAATATCAACATTGTGGAAGTCAGTGGATTTCTGGCACTAACTGGGTAGCCTAGCCCAACTTACTCAGCAAGCCCCAAGCCCCAGTGAGAGATCCTGCATCAAAAATCAAGATGTACAGGACCCGAAATACCACACTTAAGGTTGACCTCTGTTCCTCATGTGTACCCCTGCATACTGACACACACATATGCACCAACACAATATAAACATGTACACATACACATGTCAGTTAAAATAGATGTGAGGCTGTAGCAGATTCTATCTTGATATGTACACACTGTGCTTAGTAAATTGTTTTTAGTAATTTTGGATTTCTCTAACGAATTGCCCATATACTGACAACTTAAATAACACATTGTTTCTCAAAGTTTGGAGACTGCGAAGTCCACTATTAATGAGTCAGCAAGTGTAAGGCACAGAGAGGACTCACTTCCTTGCTCACAGGTTTTCTATAACCTGTCTTCTTTTATATAAATATATACCCTGACCATCCTTATGAGGACACCAATGTCACCATGGGGAATCCACGCCCATGAATGAATTCTATCACACTGCATGATGTTACCAACTTACGATTTTGTCATATGAGTTTGGGGATTCCATAACATCTACTATAAAGTGATAAGACTATTAGGAACTACTTATTCTTAGAATTAACTATAAACTACAATGTGATATTTTCAGATCCCACTCTTTCACTTAAAACCATTTAATGATGTGTCCCTAACAAGAATAAATTCAAAACTCAGCAGGTAATTATGTCCTGAAAAATTAGCTTTTCTTGCTACTCTGGCCTAATTTTCTACTATATTAATTTAATCATATCGATTTATTTGTGACTCACATAGGATTAGACAGATATTTTGGGGATGTCAACGTTGTAAGGTCGGACTCCTGCCTAACCTAGCCTTCCTCATGGCCCCTGTGTACTCTGACCTACATCTATCTACGAGTTCCTCTGACTTTAAGTAGTTATCTCACACCTATCTGTGTGAAGCTCCATTGACTTCTAGCCATAACTGATTTGCCTTCCTTGAACTTTCCCTGCACCGCTTGAAGAGTTATTGATTATATATACATCCCTGTTTGGGATGATGATCCAAGTCCCTTTGAGTACTAACGTCCAAAATGCAACTCCTGGGTTTGGGGTTCCATCAATAGCATTATCTTGAAGCATTTCAGCTAGTTGGGACTTTTACAGAAATCTTATGTGTCTGATATCTGTAGGCTACAAAAACTAGTTCTTTTTATTATGGTTATATAGCTTAAACCTGCCAGTCCATAGTCACAATACGATCTTTTCTCTTATTCCTGCGGCATGCCATGGTCTTTTTACACAAACATGCCACTAAAACTAAATTCCTTTGACTATGATAGGCATTTCTACTCATATCTAATCTGATTGCAAATATGCAAAGATCTAGTTTGAATGAAATTGAATTTGTAGGTAATGGTAACCAGTCAATGATATTTTTTTGGTCTCTAAACATACATGTCTCTCAATAAAGATGTAACTACATCCAAACATTCTTCAAATTTTATGTAATCCCAAATCTAACTTTAACTTCAATTTTATCTAAAGGTAAAAATAAAAAAAAAAAATTAAACCTCATCATTGAAAGTCTCCTAACAATGTACCAGTAAGACTTTGGTTATTATCTATTCCAGGACCAAATTTATCTCCATGTCTAGACCCATGGGATTCTAGCAGACAGCACATTTTCTTCTGCAACTGCTTGTCTCTTGGTTGTTGTGATAAAACACTGATGAAAAGAAATGACTGAGGAAAGGATGTCCTTGGCTTATCGCCCCAGCCCCAGTCTACCAGACAGGAACTCCAGTAGCGCCCGAAACTGAAAGCATGGAGAGATGGTACTTGGCTACCTTTATTACACTGCCCAGGCCCACCTGTTTGGGGATGACTCAGTCCACAGTGGTTTCAGTCCTCACCGCTAGGCTGCAATTAAAGAAATTGCCTCAGAAACAAGACCACAGTCCCATCTGATTGAGACATTTTCTCTACCGAATTTCCCTCTTCCCAGTGTGTCAAATTTACAACTAAGATTAGACATCACACCAAGAAATGTGCAAGAGAAATAGGGAAACCATGAGTTATTCTAAGCAGCAGAGGGCCACCACCAGGTTTCGATTTATTTCTTTTTCCTAAATACACTGTTATATTGATATTCCTATTCCAAAATGGAAGGGAGGAAAGAACTGAACCAGGTGAAAGATACCATCAACCGATTTCTGAATTATCTGTCCTCTGAATCCACCAGGGGAAACTCTACCCCATCTACCCACTTTCTTCTTGTAGTATCTTGGGTGTCCAGTGGTCTTCCTTTGGGAATCCAATGTCCACTGCTTCATTCCTCTGGCAATAGACATTCTCCAAAAGCCTGTTTCTCAGTAGGATTTGTCTTCATGTATGTGATGGCTTGAGTAAGAATGAGTAAGAATGGCCCATACAGGTTGATGTACATGAGTCATAAAAGAATAGAGCTGTTTCAAAGATTTAGAAGGATTAGGCGGCGTGGTCCTGTTGGATTAAGTGCTTCACAGGGGATAGGCTTTGAGGTTTCAAAAGCCTACACCAGAACAAGCATCTGTGTGAGTGTGTCTTTCTGTCTCTGTTTCTCTCTGCCTCTATCTCTCTCTGATATGAGCCAGTTGCTCTCATGTACTATTCCAGTACCGTGTAGGTCACCATGTTCCCTGTCCTTGCTGTTATGATAAAACACTAAGCCTTTGAAACTGCAAGCAATGGCACAACTAAATGTTTTGTTTTTATAAGAGTTGCCTTGGTCATGGTGTCTTTTCACAGCAATAGGACAGGGACTAAGATAGTACATAAGACTTCTCTACAACTCTTCAAGACCTTAGAGCCTCCTTTACCCACTTCTGCTTTGATGGAGACGGCTCTTTGCATCCCCGAGTGGCATACCTCATCTCCTCACAGATGGTCCATTAATTATGGCACTTGCAATCTCTGGATTTTCTGAGTGTGATCCAAGTTATTAAGCATTGCTTTGTTTTTGCTGAGCAGTTTCTACCCTAATTTACTCTTTGTTCCTAATTTATTTAGTTGTAGACATCTTCTCTACTCCTTCAATATTCTCGCGTGAACACCAAAGCTCTTCACTGGCAAATTTGTCTACTTTCCCTCTCACTGTAAACATCAGAGCAAAAATCTGATACTTTATAGTTATGATTCCCTTTCCCCTGGTAGTCATTGTATCCTCATATTGTCATGAGTCCTCACTAAAAATGCCATTAGAGCCCATGGCCCTCCAATCACCTTGTCCATAACGATACACATATCAACTAAGATGAAAGATTTATATGTTTTCTTCCTTTCCTTCTCAGGCCTCACCTGATTCAATTGACTTCAGCAGCTCTGATATTTACCAGCAAATTGTTTATGGCAATCTTGGCCTTTCCCATAACCAGCCTCAAAGCTCATTAGCTCATCCAGCCAACACTTCCATATGCTGAAGTATTTGTTACACACCACCCTTGTTATAGGTACTGATATCGGCATTAATATCCTGGGATTACTAAGACAATTTACCACAAACTGGATACCTTAACGGAGTATGAATGGTTTCTCTTAGAGTTCTGGAGGACGAGAGTTCACAAAAAGATTCTATCAGGAGTACTGCCTCTTAAAAGGGTCTCAGAAACACAACAAATGGCTCTTCCACCTATTTTTTCCTAGAGTGCGGTGGTTGCTGGCAGCCCTTGGCATCCCTTTGCTTATTCCATGGAGTGTGCCACTGCCATAGAGTAGCTTTCTCTCTTGTGTTTCTCTAATGTGTTCCGATGGTTTTAAGAAGTCCAACTACTGTATGTGAACCCTCTGTAAGCTCTTACTATTCCACCTTAGTTTGACTATATCTGTAAAGATTCTGTTTCAAATAAAGTCACATGTTTAGTTATTTGGTACTGAGACTGAAGAAAATAATTTTGTGGGGGGTTGAGGACGCAATTCAGAGCATACTATACATTATCACCATACTTTAGGAGCTGAGACTGGAAAGAGCTAAACAGAATGAGATAATTCAAGCTTCACTTGTACTAGGACCAAAAATTCCTTACAATTATTTTAAGTAAGAATTGAGAGTTTTTCTCTGCAAAACAATGAGGAACTTGCTTTTTGAAAGAAAGATAGATATCATATATATGTTCCTAATATTTGATAGTAATAGTGAAAAAAATTAAGATTTCCAGGGTTTATAGTTTTCTCAAAGGGGCCAACGGGGAGTCAATGCAATACAGCCTCCTCATTACAGGAAATAATGTTTTATAATAAATATCTTTGGTCTGCTCCTTTGTCTACTAGTTTCATAATCAAAATGAATAAAGCTGGCCATTTCTGAAAATTTAAGCATATTCGTCATTAGTGAGGACAGAAGTTGGATTATTTGCCTTTGTCTCTAAAAATTCTTCATCTGCATTGTGGGAATTGTTTCTGGCAAATAAAATTTTTCTTAATTGATCAAATTCCTAATTGAATGTGATCATTTGTATTGCTACAGAACATAAAATGCCTTCTAGTTTAGCCATTAAAGCAGCTCCTTTTATATATGGAACTTTATGGTACAGATAGGCCAAATGACCTACTCAATGCTAAATAATGAGTTCACAGTAGGGTCAAATAAACATCATGAGAACTTTCATAATTGAAGTCAGTATAATAGAAGTCTAAAAGCATCCATATATATGTTGAGTGTGAGTGCACACATTTATATGCCGTATTTTTGATTGTTTCTCCTGTGACAATATATGATGGCTAAAACCAACATATAAGCCACTATCCTTTACTTAACACCACATTTTAAAAATTCATTTAAGAGTGTTCCTAGAGATGGTGAATGCGTATAACACTATTACCAGACAAGAGGAGCAACAACTGCAGTATTGCTGTGCTTGTCAATTAGAAGGCATTGGGAACAATAGGCTTGGTTCCAGTTTCTCATGGAAGGATTCCACTGGCTCAAATCATATTAGTGACACAAATTGTCACAATATGACAATGACAATTAGAAAATACAGGAGAATATTAAGAAAGACTAGCCATATGAAAACACAAAGTGGTCTAGCTGTAATTGATATATCTACACTGAAAAACACAGAGGAAGGGACAGAGAAATTATAGGAACCTGAGGCCCAGGACATCTGCTGTAAAATAGTGTCTTCTAAACACAACAGTGAAACTGCTCCCATGAAATATCAACAATATGGCCTAAACAAGATCTGATAATGGCATCACCAGTTGAGTTTCCAATCTGAATGGGGGGATGTTTCATAATGTTCCACTCCTAGATAAACAGATACTGGCAATCAATCTATGTGTGCTGATGAAGGGAGAATCACTTTTCTCCAAGGAGGACAACCCTGATAGATTATCTAATCCAAAATGGTGTACCATAAACACAAAGACATACTTAAAACATTAAAAGAACTCAATAGGATCTATCTATCTATCTATCTATCTATCTATCTATCTACTATCTATCTATCATCTATCTATCATCTATCAATCATCTATTATCATCTATCTATCTTTCTATCTTTGTGTCTGTCTACTGACCTATTATTTGACTACATAACAATAATAATTGAAAAAGAAAAGGTCAGAAATTTCAAATGGCGTGGAGAAGATGGGAAGGAGATTGAATGGGTAGGAAGAGTGAAAATGGTGTAAATATAATATCCATACATGAAATTTCATAATAAAGTAAAAAAATTAAAAAGCACAGCACATAAATACTTAAATTTACAAAGACATACACACTGAGATTTTAATTCTAACACATTTAACTTTACATGATATTTGAATAGTGAATTTTTTAAAGTTTCTCATAGCTTTCCTCCTGCTTTCCCATCATTAACAAAGTCAGTGCTGTCTATTTTTAAGGTTACAAAGTCCCATGAATAGCTTTGCCTGGCATTCTTAAAAAAAGCAAACCAAAATTGTATGCATTAGTGTGTGTGTGTGTGTGTGTGTGTGTGTGTGTGTGTGTGTGCTTGAATGCATCCCCATAAAGCTATAACAGGAATATAGAGGTCAGAAGACAATTCTCAAAAATTGGTTTTCTCAGCCAGGCGGTGGTGGCACACGCCTTTAATCCCAGCACTTGGGAGGCAGAGGCAGGCGGATCTCTGGGAGTTCGAGGCCAGCCTGGTCTACAAGAGCTAGTTCCGGGACAGGCACCAAAGCTACAAAGAAACCCTGTCTCGAAAACCCAAAAAAAAAAAAAATTGGTTTTCTCCTTCCATCTTGTAGGATCTCAACATCAACACTGGTCATCAGGCCTGTGTGTAAAAGCTTCTACCAGATGAACCATTTCACCAGATCATGAATTTGGAGTGTTGATCCTTCTTCCTCATCTTTCCATGTCTGGAGATTACAGGTGGGTAGAGCTATTTCCAGTTATCAATTGCCACAAGCCAAGACTTCATACATATTAGGTAAGTATCCTATCAACTGAGCAATAGTCTTATCCATCAATGAATATCTACCCTATGTTTGACTTCCTAGACGTAAAATACTCAAAAGAAATTACTTTTCGAACAAAATCGAAGCTTGTTAAGAACAATTTCAGTAAAGCTTCAAGCAAGGGCATTAGCAGAGAAGACTCAAGGAAAAGAGAGTCACATACACTGTGCAGTGATCAGGGTTTCTTCAGAATACAGCTGAAGGGAATTCTATAAACGCTATATGTAACACAATCTTAAGAATTTTTTCATAATCAGAGATGTTCTTCATCTGTGGCTAACACATTGTTCATCTAAATAGAGATCTGGGGTGACCAGATCTGCTTTGCTCTCCTCTCTGTTTCAACAGGCACTCTGGAAATTCTCACTACCTCACTGCTGTAACAAAAGGATGCTCTCCCAGGAGGACTGGTGTGAACATTTACCGCTCCATGTTTATTCATCCAGGATATGAGTTTAGGCTCACATTTCAACTGATATTTTATTCTTAGTTACAAAGCATAGATTATAGGATTTGTAGATAGCTAAAGAATCCACAATGGTTCTCAGTCATGCTTACTGCCTTCAAATCTCCTCCCAATAAAGAATTTTGATTTTGCTTATTAATAATAAACAGGTTGGGCTAGATTTAAGGTGTAGATGAGGTGGTGGGGTTGATTACCATGTTATATGTAAAGTGTTAGTTACTGGTATTATTCAGAGATGAATGAAACAATGTCCTGGTTACCATGGAGAATATAGGCCTATGCAGAACTGGTCCTTATAGTGGAATCTAAGGTAAGCTCAAAGGCCTGCACACAGTGAATTATGGGTCTTCTCTGAGACATCTGTGACACATTGCAGGGGAAACTTGACCACAACTGAGGCAGTAAGCATAAGGGTGATGAAGGGAGAGAGGGTAGTTTGTTCCAAGTGGGAAAGCAGGATGAATTGTGGCAAAGGCTAGGGAGAGCCCCGGCTGTGAAAAAGGGGAAGCTTTTTACAGAAGGGACTTGGTGATTGGACAGTGTTATTTCTTTCAAATACAAGAGATAGAGTCGCACACTCTGACTCTTATTTTACTCATAATATTTATATGTCAGTGTGTGTACTTGCAATCATATGATATGCTCACTGATGACTATGCTTTTAAAAAAATTCTCCCAAGAGAATGAGTTGCCAAAAATGAGGAAAAGTTCAGTGTAGAATTTTTAAAAGCTCACATATTTTTAAAAGAGCTTAATACAAAGCCTCTTGTCAGGCTTGTGCCACCCCCAGTCACTTTCCGGAATGATTATCAAAATACATATCTCAGTCATAAAGATTTAACAAAATATTCTCCTGCCATTTATAGCAATGCTACCAAATGACAAGTTCAAATTACATGTTGTGATTACTCTTCATCTGGGCAGAACACATGTTGTAACATAGTCGCAAGATGCAATTACATCGATTGCAGGGGGATAGCATAGCAATGCTGGAACAAAGCTAATCATGTACAATACACACACTGTTTAGATTTCTCCCAATCACGTTTACTTTTTTTGTATTGCAATCTGTTCGCCATTTGGACTAATCGCTAACTCTTCACTGCATGCAAGATGTGGAAATTATCAGCTGCGTTATACAAACATGGAAAATATAAGAAAATAAAAAGGATTAATGCATCGTCGGTACACTTTAGAGTTCAAAGACAGCTCAGCAAGATAAGGACCTTGCTGTGCTCACTAGTAATGCCATTGGACCTTTTCTTGTGGTGTGATATCTGCAGGGGATTAGCTTCAGGAGGCATCAAATCCCTCTGATTCTTACGTGTCTTGTATAAAATGTGACAGTGTTGGCATCCAACCCACACACCTCCTTCTGACAACAGTAAATAATGTCTACGCCATGTATAATAGCTAATAGAAATGACTGTGATATTGCTTTCTTTAGACAACAATGAAAAGAAAAATCGTGCACATTCAGACAGTTTTAATTGGTTATTTCTTTTTGGTATTTTCATTCAAAGAGTGTTTGCATATAAATGTAGAATCTACCAATATGGAGAGCTGACTACTGACAGAATGATGTTATGATGATTACACAGGACAATTACACTGCAAAGAACAAAATTTGCTTTCAAATATGCTTTTCATGCATAATTGTTAATAAGTAGCTTTGACCTTACACACCCATAAACATTTACACGTGCGTGTGTGCACACATGTGCACACACACACACACCCCACACACAGGCTAATAGAAGAAAGAGACAAACCACATTAAAAATGACCTACAAATAGTTGTCTCTTTGAATTCCTTAATTAACCTTCCTTTTCACTTGGTCTTTTGGGGGAGGTCTCATCTGCCTCTCTTATTTACTTACAATTGCATGATTCTAATTGTATCTTGTTTCTCACAATTGTGAATACATGCATGGCAAACAAACAGATGTTTCTACCAGACAGATGTGTCAAAATCTCTAGGCACAGCTTGGAACTTAGCATACCTGCCCTGATCCCCGCCCTCTTGCCAGCTGAAATGTGCCCTAGGCTATGTGCTTGGTCTTCACTCAGTGGATCAGAAAGGGAAACATGTCTGAGTGACACCTGAATCAGGGTTCTTTCTCTTAGTTGTCCCTCACAGAATACCAAACACTGGTAATCATACTTGTAAAGGTATCTCATGTTGGTATTCTTACCAGTATAAAAAGTATATCCTAATCACATTCTTCGGAGATTTCCAAGCAAAACATTTTTGAGCAACTTCATACTCCTTAAATAAAAACTAGCAAATTACTGAAATAGGCTCCAATCCACTCCTTGCCGTCTAACCTGTGAATGGTTAATGTGGCCTCATGAATACCTCTAATAACTCATGTCTATGAGTTCAGACTCTCATTATTTATCACATAAAAATCATAACATAATAACTATTCTTTATATTTTTGGGGTTTTTATTTGAGACAGAGTTTCTCTATAGCTTTGGAGCTTTCCTGGAACTTGTTCTGTAGAACAGGATGGCCTCTAACCCACAGAGATCTGCCTGCCTCTGCCTCCTGACTGTTGGGATTAAAGGCATGCACCACCACTGCCTGGTTAACTATTTTTCATATTTCTACACCCAAAATCCCCTCATCTATTTCTAAAGTTAGAATTGTAATTCTGTGTAAATTTGTCAAACATTTCAATGAATGAAACCAGGTAAGAATTATGGACTTTGGAAGTCTGAGAACTTAGGATCCAAGAGCCATGAGTTGGAACGTGCACTTGCTGTTTGAATAGTTCCTCACAGGGCTTCTATTTCTACTCGTAACAAAAGGCAGAGGACAGTAGATGAACACACAAACCACTGATGACGATTATTGGGAGCACTGAGACCCCAGATCCTGAATTTCTTGTAATCCCCTGATCTGAGTGCCTACAGCTGCTCTGAGCACGAGACCTTCAGGAGTTCCTGATGGTAGGAGAGTGGTTTCTGGTGGGTTTGGCTGGGGAGTGGCCATCTCTATATAATCTGCCCCTGAACACAATAAAGGGGGGATTCTTGGGGAATTCAAGGATGACCCGTGTTGCTGTCTCTCTGTCTCTGTGTATTTTAACCTCCAGCCCCCTTGCCCGAAGCTCGCGAACTGGGTGCCAGCACACAGATCACAGACATGGGGACGCGGTGCACAGTAATTGGAGGTCCCCACCGATATTTTGGCAATTGAAGGTCTCCACTGAGATAGCGCCAGATGATAAAGTGGAATATTACACGTTCAGCTATCTCTTTGATTCTATGAGTTTCCACTTAGCTCCTAACATTCCAGTAACTCACAATGACCAGGCAATGGGCAACTCACAGTCATGTACACTCAGATAAAGGAAACACCTGTAGAAAGACATATGGCCTTCCCATATGCTCCCTCTAGAGCTTGGAGTGTAGGGTGTGTTCTTCAGTTGGAGGTAGTGAACTTTTCCTGTTGTTCTTCAGTTGTCCTGATGCTCATGCTGGCATGGCAACCAGCTCTGTCCAAGCAGCTCCCTTCTACAGCCGCGAGAATAGCACACACTACATTCCTGGTTTATGGTTGACAATCTTTTGTCTGTTTTAATTTTCAAGACTTTTATACATATATATGTTACTTAGATCCTTTTCATCTCCCTTCTATCTCTAGGTTCTTCTGTGAGTACTGATCATATTTATATACAACTGTTTTAAAAAGTATTGTGTATGTTCTTACATGTGCGGTTGTGTAGATAGGTACACACATGGAGGCAAGAGGACAACCTCAGGTGTAATCAGTAGGAAAACCATCTACCTCTGTCAACAAAGTGTCTATCACTGCTTAGAGCTCACCAAGTATGCTAGCAGGCCTAGCCAGTGAACCCCAGTAGTCTTCCTGTCTATTCATTATCAGTGCTGCAATGAGAAGCGTGTGCTACAATACATAGCTCACGTATGCAGTTTCTGGGGAGTTGATTTTGTATTCTCATGCTTGAAGGCAGGTGCTTTACCAGCTAAGCCATCCCTCCAGGTCAAGCTTGGTAATCTTTCTGAGTTAAAAAGCAAAATCTTGTAGTTGATGTTGGAGAGATTGGAATTCTTGGGGATGAAATTCTGGAATAAAGAGATGCATCTTCAAAAATAAATACATGAATACCTTATAATTTTGAGAGAATATATATGACTGAGCTACTTATGTGTATAGAAAAACTCTGAAGACTATAAATAAAAGAGCTACTGTTTTGCTAGGCACTAAGTGGAAATTAGACTGATGCAGTACACTGAGCTGCTTCAGGTTCTAGCTGCTACAGATTCACTGAGCTGCTACAGGTTCCAGAGGGATACTTGTAGTGCCCAATCAAGAACTCTTCTTCATGACAAAGTATGTATCAAATGATTGCAGCTTTTAAATAAGCTTGACATTAGAAACATCTTTTTATATTTTTATAGAACCTGTACATATTCATAAGGTACAATGTGATAATGTAATGCATGTATATATTAATAATATTCAAAGTAGCGTAAATGGCAGTTTTAGCTACTTAAACATTTCTCATGTTTTTGGAAAGAAATTTCAAATGATTGACTTATCATTTTTATAGTGCAGAAATTATAATAAGTTTTTGTCTAGAACACTAGATTGCCCCACTTCTTATTGCAACATGATACCCATTTCTTACATCTGTTGCACCTTTTCTGATTTCTAATGAACGTATTTTAACATAGTATCCTCTAGTTTCATCTTCATGCTCCAAAATAGCAGTATTAAGTCCTTACCAGGTTTAACAACAAGATTTTGATAAATCAGTCTTGTTTTCTTGTAACATATCCATTGCGAAAAGAAAATCAACAATTTCTAAAGCAAAATACTAATTCTAGGCTTTTATCAACATCATACCCAGATGCTCAGATATAATGAATTATTAGAGTTATTAAGAGACAGGGATTTTATAATCTATAATAATTAAAAAATTAGTATATAGAAATAGACAAAAGACCTAAATTTAGCAAAAAAAAAAAAATGTGATGTTTAAAGTGGACGGCATGGGGCTGGTGAACTGGTTCAGCAGGTAAAGGCATCTGCCTCTAAGCCTGGTGACCCTAGCTCAGTCTCCCTGGGACACATGCAGCAGATGGAGAGGAATTCATTCCATCTCTGTTCTCTGATTTCCCTATGTACATTATGGCACACATACGCCCACATACATACACAAACAGATAGATAGCTAAATACATAAATGTCTAAAAAAGGAATGGATGGATAATGTTAAAAAAACAAACATTTTCTACTGAAAAAAGAGCTAATTCATTTATAAAACTAAAATACACAGCGGGTTCAAAATCAGACCAGCCACTGCCCTGGCATGGTAACCTGAACTTGTCTCTGCAGATTTATACAAAGGCTATAAAGTACAGAAAGAAAAAATGTAGTGATGAACATTTATATTCATTATTGATTACAGGTGGCGTTATAACAATCAAAAACACAGATGTCAACTTTTCAAGGTCTGTGAAGAGTACAGAGAAAACTACGAGTTATGGCAAAGAAAATCCGAAGCACCCAAGTCCACAGTGACCCACGGTGTTCATTAGTTGTACCAAAGTCATAACATTGTCATGCGGCCAATGCTTTCTGTTTTAACTTGCATCTGTCATCACCTCCCTGCCTGTCTCCACATTAGGAATTACATTCCCTGAAGGTATATTTGTAGAAATCAATAACTTTCCAAACATTTATAGGGAAAGACGCAGAATAAAGAAAATGTTTTTGAGATTTCTGTCCGGTGCTCCCGTGTGGGTCTCTGTCTCTGTCTCCTTTCATCGCCTGATGAAGGTTAATATTCCTGAGGATGCCTATGTGTTTGTCTTTGGATTCACCTTCTTATTTAGCTTCTCTAGGAACATGAATTATAAGCTCAATGTCCTTTATTTATGGCTAGAAACCAAATATGAGTGAGTACATCCCATGTTCCTCTTTTTGGGTCTGGGTTACCTCCCTCAGGATAGTGTTTTCTATTTCCATCCATTTGCATGCATGGGGATGTTCTATTGGGATCTCACCAAGGCCAGCTGGCCTAGGTCTGAAAAAACATGGGATAAATCCGGACTAGCTGAACATAGCGGACAATGAGGAATACTGAGAATTCAAGAACAATTGCAGTGGGTTTTTGATCCTACTGCACGTACTGGCTTTGTGGGAGCCTAGGCAGTTTGGATGCTCACCTTACGAGACCTGGATAGAGGTGGGCAGTCCTTGGGCTTCCCACAGGTCAGGGAACCCTGATTGCTCTTCGAGCAGATGAGGGAGGGGGAATTGATCGGGGGAGGGGGAGGGAAATGGGAAGCGGTTGTGGGGACGAGGCAGAAATCCTTAATAAATAAATAAATTTAAAAAAATAAAAAAAAAAAAAAAAAGAAAATGTTTTTGACGCTTGAGGAAAGTTGGAAGATTTAGACTCTAAATTCTTCTTCCAGGCATCTTTTAGTAATCAAGACAGTAGGATATTGACAGAAAAGGAGGGAAGCCAATCAATAGAACTAAACAAAGAGATCATAAATACAATACTTTACAGTTGATGGGCTTCCTACTAAAACCAATCAATTTGTAAGACACAATCTTTCCAAAAAAATAAATGAAACTGAGTTGGGAACATCTGGGCACCCATATTTGATATGAGGGAGTAAACTTGATAGTTACTTCAGAGCA
The DNA here is from genome assembly GCF_018167655.1 of Microtus oregoni. Classification (NCBI taxonomy): domain Eukaryota; kingdom Metazoa; phylum Chordata; class Mammalia; order Rodentia; family Cricetidae; genus Microtus; species Microtus oregoni. The sequence continues at coordinate 4,737,943 of NW_024543059.1, forward strand.
TATGAGAAAATTATTTTTAGATCAGTCTTGCATCGCAACAAAAAGCTAAAATTATAGAAACATATAGGAGACTCTTTTTGTAATTATAAATATGTAGAATATTTTAGATATGTACATCATTAAAATTAGTGTATAAATCAGTGTATTAAACTTTATAAAAATTTAAACTTTGCTTATTATAAAACATTGTAAGGAAAATCACTCAGAACTTCATAATCTCAAAAAATGTTTAACTAAATACTCATGTTATATCATACATATGAACACGTGCATGCACACACATATGTGAGTATATATAATTTTTTACACATAAGGTATAAATAAAGACAGTCAAAATTAATCAAAATGTTTGAATGGATCAATAAAAAGGACTGAAAATCACCATTAATCCTTTAGAGGAGGTGAATAAAATCAAAATGAGTTATCATTGTATACTTGCAAGGCTGAACAACTAGTTTCCATGAAATCATACTGTCTTCAAGTATGTGATTTGATGACAAAAATAGAAGTTAAAACTGCTTTCTCATATGTATCTAGCTATAGCATGCACGACCAAACGTTTTTCTAAACTTGGAAACTATTTATTAGGTCTAACTGAAGCTCACAGAACTTTCAGCTGAACATCACTCAGCTCTACAGCAGTTCTTAAAATTCACTATTTATTGATTTTCTCATTATGAGTGAGACTGTGGCTCCCTAGAAGCGGTGATACAATTACCACTTTTGTGTAATTCAAAGTCAGCAAGTGATAAAAAAGCTGGCTGCATTCAAGTCATATTTGACGGCATCTACGTATTAGAGCCTACCACGCGTGTCTAATAGAAACAATCCAGAAGACATCGGATTATTCTTGAAACAAAAATATATAAGCAATGCCCATCCACATATGTGGCTGCCATTGGCCATCTTCCTAGCACTTGTTATTCTTTGGATATTTTTTGTAAGCTTCTACAGTAATTTCAATATCCTTGTCAGTGATTGGTTAGTAAAAGGCATATAAACCAATCCTAATCAATGAGTTATTAAGAAAAAGAACCATCATTCCTAACAAAGTGGGAAAGGAAGAGGTATTAGATGAGAAATCTGGAGGTGCAGAAACTATCTTGTTATCCTGTGAGCATGGAACGCCTACCAGTGAGTCTGAGAAAACTAGTAGGAAGACGGGAGGGACTGAAGACATGCTAGCACTGTGAATTGCATCATGGCTAGCATTCTCCTAGCTCTAACGTGGCAGAGGGAAGACTAGTAATTGCCTTATCTGTCATTTGGATCAGAATTTCACTTACGGGTAACTAAAATCTTCTAGAGAAACATACAAGTAAGCAGCAGTGTAAACATGAGCCAGATACCAGATGTGACAGGCTTTCCAGCCAGCCTGGTATCTTAGGCATCTTTCTTGTTACCTTTCACCATATACAAGGGCCTAGAACCTCGAGTGGGACAGAGGGGAGTCACAGCATTCCAGGCTGGATGAGAGTCACCGGGAAACAGACCATTTAAGATGGTCTCAGAAGGCCGCCTTACTAAGTCTTCCTTGCTCCTCTTTGAACTCTGCAGACCTTGGGTACTGAGTACTCTGGACCAATGAGACAATTGCACAGGGTCTTGGAAGAAACGGGTGCTTGAAGTGAGTTGGCTTTCGCTAACATAGGAAAAGCAATCTTGAGACTGATAAATGTGAATCAAATAAAGAACATAGTTATGGGATGAGTTGTACCTGTGGATTTTGTGGACTTCAACAAGAACATTTGATGGACCACATGGTTTTGAAACTAGATACAAGGCTAAGCAAGTAGACATAAAAGAAATGCAAATTAGCACAGTCATATTATGTAATATAATAATATACAAATATTCAAATAGCATGGAGAACTGGAAGCATGATTCCCCAAGGCTCTCTGATTCAAAACCTAATCTTTGGCTGACTTTACTTTTTTTTTCCCCTTTGGAGACAAAAATGTGTTCAAAATACTCAGTTATTCTTTATCACCAGTCAACCTTTCTTTTTATAAAGATAGTTTAGCAAATAAATTCGGCCTAAGGGCTTTCCATGTGAGCTCAGGTGTCTAGGACTTTGCAGAATGGCGTTAAGGTGTTTTCCCCATCCAGAACAATGGGCACTCCTACCAAACTCTATGAGAATGAAAATGAATCCTTCTCTCAGAGGCTGCATGAGTACACTCTTATGAACTTGACATAGTCTGCATAGTGTATGCACGAGTGTGGTCATTGCCAAAGACAAACTTGTAAGAACAACCATCTTTTCCAATCTTAAGTGTGAATGTGAGAGTTCCCTCTTCTATTTCAATAAAAAATGCAGCCCATTGTGTGATTACATTTTGCAGTCTCCTGGAGCTGAAGACAATGCAAGAAAACCTTCCACCCAGCCTATCTAGAGGGGCACTGGGCAGCTGGGGGGCAGGGGGGAGATTGTAATCAATGTTAGACTACGGTTGTGTCAGTTCATGCCCTGCAGAACACTTGCTCAGCTGCTGGTGAGTGGAGAGGCTTCTAATCACAAAGATATCCTAATATAGGCACAGATGAGTTATTTTTCTTAAAATTTTCCTCAGGGAGAAAAAAAAATGAACTCCCGTTGACCCCTTTAATCAGCTGAGTTAAATCAGAGCTATTGTCAAAGTGGCTTCAAGCCTTCATTATTTTAAATGTATGCCAGAGAAGAAACTTTAAGCTTCCAATAATCAGGACTCGTTATAGATTTTTTTCTTTAGCAAAATTTCACCAGTGAAGCTTGGTTACAGAGCTTTCTTTTTTAAGTGTGCAATTCTGAATTAGGATCCAGTGTTAAAGAAGGGGGAATCAAACTCCCATCTGTCTCCATTTTAACCCTTGATTATAGAGAACAGTGACACAGAACACCTTGTTGTGTGGCTTTATAAGACAGAAGACATTGATTCCTTTGTTCTACATGTTCTAGATATTACAGTTGAATAAATTTCCTGGGGTGAAGAAGCCATTCATTCATTCATTGACTCCTTCCCTCCCACGAACCAATTACAAATTTATTATACACCTTTTTAGTCCTCTTCCTGTCTCAGATAGGTTTGTCATATTAAAATAATCTAAAAGTCACTTAAATAAAGAGCCTCAATGAGAGATTGCCTATATCGGGTTGATCAAAGGACATGGACATGGGGTGGATATATTGATTACATCTAGGTGTATGTGCATATATATATGAATTATGCATATACAAATCATATTGTTTCTTTTTCTCTTGACAACCATGATGCAAACACTATAATAAATAATATATAATCAAAATAAATTGTCTTGTGAAAATATTTAATTTTACTTTTTGATTAATAAGGTAGTTTGCTATCTAGTTATCTAAGACAATAAATATAGAAATAATAGAGAAGTTCCCTCATAACTAGTATCTTATATATAGTGTGACAGTGACTTTACTTGGTACTGAGTTTGGTGCTTTCAGTTGAAATTTTCTTATTATTTAAATACAAGAATAAAATGGATCCAGTCAACATTTTCAATCTTTCATTTCTCATTTGTACAATGGACTAATAATAGCCACACTATTATAAAAGTCAATATGTGTTACAACAAAGCAAAGAAAAGTAACAATTTTTATGAAATAACAACAATAAAAAATTCTTTCCCCTCATGATTCAGGTACCACTACCATCATCATCATCATTATTATTGTATTACCTTATTTCCAAAAAGTTGTTAATGGTCGAATAGCCCTGCTGCCCATTTCCCATAGCAGAACTGAATTCATAGCTTCATAAATGAATTTCAGAAGTTTCAAATCATTCAAAAACCAATATTTACTTCTTAGATGCTCTAATGGGTTCAGTGCCAATGGTTAGCCATATACACCTGTAAATGTTCATGCACAGATACCATTGCTACATCCTCTCTTCTTGTTATATAAACAGGCTTTCTAGTTTTGTTTTGTGGTCAGCCTCTAGACAGATTTTTTTTTACTGTGCCATATTGTTGTAACATTAGTGTGTTGACTACTTTTGTGACACAGAAATTTATAGTCAGCTATAAAAAGGAAGAGTCAATTCAGAAAGTGTGCCCACTTGATTGACCTGCAAGTAAGCCAGCAAGTAGCATTCCTCTGTGGCCTCTGTATCTGTTTGTGCCTCAGGTTCTTGCTTTTAGTTCCTGCCCTGACTTTTCTGGATGATGGACTACAAACTGTAAGATGAAACAAAACCTTTCCTCTCCGTGTTGCTTTTGTTCATGGGTGAGGCCATCATTAAGACTGGCAGGTCCTTTAAAAGTCGCTTTATAATATTTACTAAATCTGTTCTTTGACAGTTTCATGCATTCCCATTATCTCACCTACAAAATAAAAACGAACAAAGATACATTTCTAAAGATTTGGTTTGAGTGGTCTCTTTTGCTTGCTTTAAATCTTCCTCATGAGTTAAATAGGCAGAGCGGCAAACATGAAGAGTGGTAGATGGCAAAGGAAGCTGTTCCAGCAGGAGGAAGGCTGCAAAGCTCCTGTGAGCAGCCAGGGCGAGAAACCATGGAGAGCACAGTAAGTGAAGAGAAGGATGTCAGATACATGGAGAAGGTGGGGAAGACATAAGGCCAAGGGTGGAGAAAGGTGGGACACTTATGAAGAAGGTGAGAAGTGGTGAGTTCTGCGCCCTAGAAAAGTTCAACAGCACATTAAACCCTTAAGGGTCAGTGCTCTCTAGACACCTGACCCAAGAACTATAAGAGCACCCGCTTTCAAGGTCTGAAAGCCCCAGTGTGCTCTACTCAAGATGTGTAATACAAGGCAACAGAGAAGCTAAGGATTCTAACACCCAAGGTTCTCAAATGCTATCTGCTGCTTCAACACACTGCTACTGGAAGCTCTGGTCATCAATAGATACCAAGAACACAGACCATAGACATTTATAGACTGAGCAATACGTCTCATTTTTGGCTCTCAATGCTGTAAGCCACTGGGTTTGGTGATTTAACCTTTAAGCACTGAAGGTTCACTGCCAAGGGTGGAACTGCTAATCCTCTCGGCTGAGGAGATCTGTCCATCTATCTGGACAGAGCAACAGGATCTGAGTCAGTTATTTGATAACAATGTGGGTCATCGAGGAGATACGGTTGCTACCTAGAAAAGCAAACCAAAAGGAGCCTAGACAATCAGAGCCAGACACCTATCAGCTTTGCTTGCAGCTCAGAACCTCTCACTTGAAACCGTTTGAGCTGCATTTTCTATTAAGCCAAAGACAAAATTATTCCAAAGTTATTTACTTTGAGAACGAATGTGTCTAGAATCTTATGAAAAAGAGAATGAATGCTCAGTCACCTCATGCATTTTAGAAACAAGAATTTATAGTTTTGAAGAACATCCTGATAAACCATACACACTTTAGACCTGGAAATCATTTGGATGTGATGAACCCTTATTGAGGCCAGGAAACGTCCTTGCTTTTATATGGGCTCATCTCTTCCAAATATATATTATATGTGCATGTGTGTGTGTGTAATTTAATTTTCATGATACACTTAGAAGAAAAGGGTATAGGAAGAAAAGACAAACAAAACATTTCCATTTACCCCTCTGAAGTCTATTTGTAGGACTCCTGACTGCAAACAGTGTCAGACACTGATATACTGCACAAAAAAGACAGTCTCTGTGGAACCTCTGTAATAATGCCGGAAGCATGCGGTAATTAACCCAGATTAATTACCTCTATACCAAGCAAACCGCTCTGGAGCTGGCATGTGGCTTAGCTGCCAAGCACCATGGTATAATAAGGTCAGAACGAGCAATTTCTAACATTTTGCCCATGGTATCTAAACCCTTAATGGAGCCAAATGCCAGTCATCTACACACTCCTACAGTCAAGGTCAAGACAAGTGCAGCCCCACAAAGCTGTTCTCTTATTAGTAATTTTGATCTTTCCCTCATTAATTATTTATATGTAAGCCATGAACACCGTAATAGAAGATGAGGAATTGAAGACACATAGGTAGTCATGAGAGCTAGCCTATGTCCCAATATAAAGTCCCTCCCAAAACTACACACACACACACACACACACACACACACACACAAGCAACTCAATCTTTTCCACTCAAAACCTATACCTACCAAGGAAGCAGTGTTTAGAAATCTAAATGCAAATATAGAGTCAAGTGTGAATCAATGCTCGTCTCTAACTTTTAATATCTACATGTAAAGCACGTAATCATGAATGTCAATTCCCCATTTACAAAAAAATACTTTGCTGTGATCTTATTCACAACACGTTTTGACATAATATTTTGAGTTGAATGGGAAATTATTATCTCCTCTTATCTCTATTACCATCAGAGTTTTCCTGAAACTATAAAGCATAAGAGTTGGCATGGAATTATCTTCATTACCTATACAAATGCATGGCCCATGCCACCTAGCAGGGACTGTATAGAATGGACTCATTGGGCTTATCTTTCTCCTCAGGAAAAACACTACATGACAACAGATGTGAAACCTATGACTTAAAATGTGTCTTACGCCCTGTGTTCATGTGAGTGAATCTTGACATTGTTTAGGTATCACCCATGACTTAGTGGATGAATATCTTAAGCAAGGGAAGTCTTTGGTCTTAAGCAATACTTAATCCAACAAGAGAGTTAGATTAAGGTGTTTCATTGACTGTAGTTCACAGAAATGTTGTTCATACATAATTGTGAGCTCTTACTCCTTCAAGCATTTCTCTGCCCACTCAGAAGTCTACAAATATTTTATACATCTGGCTACCCCAATTAAAACAGGATCATTCAGAATTGTTCTTGGTAAAACTGAGAACAGAGAGCAAACATGCTACGCTGTCACCTGGCTGCTGCACATCAATCAGAATGGTTGCAGCTGTGAATGCCTGTATCGCAGAGTCAACTAATGGTGTCCATACTTCATAAAAACCCTTCACATAGTTCTAGATTGCATTTATGGTTCCACTGGGTTTGTGGCTTAGACTTGTCACTTAAATGTAAAGCCACAGCTTTCCATCTGTGAGGCTGGTTTTATGAGAAGGATTTGGTGAGATGACGCACACGAAGCATCAACATAGAGCCTCTGTGCAGGACTCAACAGTTCCGTCTTGTCTTGCCTTCCTCGGCTGCCTTTTCTATCCCCAACCACTCCACTGGCACAATGGCAAGTACTCAGTGGTTTAAGGGAGATACAGACCAATGGTAAGAAGAATCCTCTCCTCTTACCATCTCTGACAATCATTTGACTGTGGGGGTGAGGCCTGGTCCATTACCTGCCAATTAGACTTCACCTAAGCATGGGACTCATCAAAGCACAAAGGGAACCAAACTCCTCAAATCATTATTGGGCAACTACTGGAGGCAAATGAGAATAGTGGACACACACACATGCGAATGCATATGCCTGCACACACACACACACACACACACACACACACACACACACACACCACTCCGATCCCAGGATGTATTTGAGCCAATGTGTGGAAAACAATCTCCAGCTCTTTGCTGTATGTTGGCTTCCAAAGTGAACTGAAAATATTTCATGAAGATGACTTGTAACATTTATGGATTTCATCATGAATTCTTTATGGCTAGGAAAGAAGTGTGGAAAGATTTCTCCATATCTTTCTGCCTTCCATTCTTTGTGCCTAATAAGTCAGTTTGGCTATAGTCACCTTGGCTACACCTACACACACAGAGACAGAGAAAGGAGAGACTCTCGGGGAGAAGAATGTTTTGCTTTCCCTCCTTTCTTTTCTCTCCTTAATTAGCTAAACTTCAGGTAGAGGGATTCCAGGGACCCAGGGACATAATTTAAAGCTCCAGAGAAGGCCAGACATTGGCCTATTAGAACAAGCAAATCAAAGTAACTGAATCAATTAAAGCTGAAAACAGACCATATTCCGCTAAATGTACTCTAATTGGCAGAGAATGTAGAGTGTGCTTTTGAAATGCCATTTTAATGATCCCAGGGAGCAAAGCACTCATTTGAACTTACAGTTTCTTCACCCACTGCCTCACACTCTCTATTGGATAGCTACCAGTTTGGGCAGCTTAGCTGGTGAGAATACCATGGCTGTGGAAGTGAGCAAAATGGGCTGGATTTATCATTTCCTGGCTGTCTAATCAGTGCTGATCTGAACTTGTCTTAAAGGCTATGAGATATTCTCTATAAAATGGATATGGTGTTTTTAAAAAAAGGCTTAACTACAATAATTCACGATAACATGACAAATAGCCGATGTGGAAGAAATTGTGTTGTTACTAGAGATAGATTCACTGTAACATGTGACTTGCATTCTTTTATTGAATAAGTTAAAGTACTTTGTTGTCAAAGAGAAAAAGATTAGCTAAGTGGGATCTAATGTTATCAAGCTGTTACCTAATTGTTTATATGTTAACATACATATTTCTGGATACAAGCATTCATATAACATATATATGAGTAAATATATAATAAAGTGTGAATAATAGTGAAATGTTGCTATGGAAACCACTATTTTATATAGTATACACCAATAAAACATTTTTTTAATGATAGGCTTTAGAGTGTCCGCAAACTATTGCTCTGAAGTTGGAGAACTTAAGTTAACACAGGCTGAGTGTTCTGAGTGACTGACTCATCCTAACAAATTGATTTATCACAGACTTTGGTCATTTTTGTGCAGTTAGTCACTTATCTTTGTTTGAGGGTTAACTAAAATACCAGTGTGCTTGTCTAAGATAACAGAACTATGCCTTTAACACTCTGTCGATAAAACATTACTCTCCTAGTACCATTAAACCTGGCGGATAAGAAATCTCTTATGTCAGTTCTCTGTGAATCACTGAAGTATAAATTTGAGGAGTATAGAAAATATTATACTTGCCTCTGATATCTAATTTTATAAACATATCAAAGTATACCCTGGGAAATACTCTGGAATTACAGCATATTAATGTAAGAATATTTTGTACTGTCAGTAATGTAATCATATAGATGATGTAGGAAAATTTGGTCTCACAGAAAAAGTCGTATAAAATGCCAAGTTTCTTTTTCTCTGTTATTGGGTTGGGCTCGGTACTATTCCAGCTTTATCTTAGGGGTAGTTCTCTCCTGGGTCTGAAACCGACTTTCCTTGTCAGTGCTTGATTTCCTGAGAGATCTAAATTGGATTCTTCTTAAGCAGCTTCCTTTGATATTGGAGAGTGTCACTTATGTAAGATGGACTTTCTGTTAGGGAGAAAATGCTAGGAGAGGCCACACCTTCTGCTTCCCCTCCACATCTGTATGTAGTGCCTCTAAACACACAGTGGCCAGGCTGGGAGAGGACAAAACTGACTTGGGTGTGGTTGCTCAGAGTGAAGAAAATGCTTGATACTTTACCTTTGGGACTCCAATTTTACCTTTGGTAAGAAAGTACTTCTGCATCACTAATGAATAGCCACAGAGAAAAGCCTGCCATTAATTACATGTCCCTGTTCGTGTACCTGCTAATAATACATGAGATAACTGGCCACACATGTGTTAGCCAGTTCTGGTTAGTGTTACTTTTGTTTGCTTGCTTTCCCTGAAGGCAAATTGTTCCAGGCAAATGTGGAAGGAAGAGAAACATCAGGGAAGATGGAATTGAAAGTAGTTAAGAAATGCAAGATATCCCAATAGAACATCCCCATTGTCTTAGTGTGTGGGTGCACCCCTCGTGGTCCTGAGTTCCTTGCTCGTGCTCCGTCTCCTTCTGCTCCTGATTTGGACCTTGAGATTTCTGTCCGGTGCTCCCGTGTGGGTCTCTGTCTCTGTCTCCTTTCATCGCCTGATGAAGGTTAATATTCCTGAGGATGCCTATGTGTTCTATTGGGATCTCACCAAGGCCAGCTGGCCTAGGTCTGAAAAAGCATGGGATAAATCCGGACTAGCTGAACATAGCGGACAATGAGGAATACTGAGAATTCAAGAACAATTGCAGTGGGTTTTTGATCCTACTGCACGTACTGGCTTTGTGGGAGCCTAGGCAGTTTGAATGCTCACCTTACGAGACCTGGATAGAGGTGGGCAGTCCTTGGGCTTCCCACAGGTCAGGGAACCCTGATTGCTCTTCGAGCAGATGAGGGGGGGGGGCTTGATCGGGGGAGGGGGAGGGAAATGGGAAGCGGTTGTGGGGACGAGGCAGAAATCCTTAATAAATAAATAAATTAAAAAAAAAAGAAATGCAAGATAATGAGTTACTATTAGAGACTGTTAAATGGGAGGCAGGCTCAAGTATAGACTTCATCCTGACCTGCATCCTAGATCTGCCTTGACCAATGACACTGCCTTGGGGGATATTTTCTTCTTCCTGTTTCCTCCCGCCTTCCTGGGTAGTAGGACTGCCATGGTACAATACCCTTTCCCAGGAATCCTAGTCATCTCCCCTCCTGCTGACATAATAGACTGTGCAAGAGGCCATAGACACTGTTGTCTACCCTCCACAAACTCAGATTTTATTTCAGACTTTTGCTCAGAGTCTGGTGAGTTGTGAAGAGAACCACATTTTTTTTTCTCCTGGTTCTTCAGACCTCTTCTGAGAATCTGTGGTCCTCTGAAAAGTTGAGTATCTTGAGGTTACTGGCTCAGAGTCTCCATTCTCATGTTGGCTGTCAGGTAAATGCTACCCTCAGCTAAACTAGGCTGTCAGCAATTCTTCGATAATGAGAATCTAAAGAGAGACATACATAGATCTAATCTATATGGGAAGTAGAAAAAGGCAAGATCTCCTGAGTAAATTGGGATCATGGGACCTTGGAAGACGGTTGAAGGGGAGGGGAAAGGCAGGGAGGAGAGCAGAGAAAAATGTAGAGCTCAATCAAAATAAAAAAAAATAGATTTCAAACTTTTTCATGGTCTGGTGTTTTACTCCTTTAATTGGGCAGAGGGATCTTTCATCCAAGTATGTGCAAACCAAGTCTTATATGGCATAATACAACACTGGAAATGTTTTTCCCTGCTGCTTTGCCTATCCTACAAACTGGCACCTAGGTTCTGCTGCACTGGAGGGAAGAGGGTTACTGCAGGGGAATGACTCGCTGGATTTTCGGTTAGTGTGTGTCTACCAGAGACCCCATGACCTTGGTCACTGCTTTCTACCTACTAATCTATAATCAATCACCCAGGCCCCTAATAGGCAGCAATACCTGGAGATCCTATGCACTGGGGGGATATCTGGAAGATTGGAGGGTTTAAAGTACTTGGAACCAAAGTCCAGGTTTCTCCTAACAGTGTATTCCTTTGTAAAATGTAAAGTAATTTGTATTAAAATCTTCATAGGACTGTAGGCAATATGAAAGAAAAAATACACACTTTAAACTTAATATTTAATGGGATCTCAAAGGAGGGATTTCTGAAGATGACAGTCAACGTGCTGGTTAGATGGTTCAGGAGTTTAATAGTGGTTGCTGGAAAAACTGACAGTCTGATCCCAACTCCGAGACGCACATTGTGGAAACAGGAATGGTTCCCAGAAGCTATCCTCTGGTCTCCCCATATGACACATGTGTGTGAACACACACACACACACACACACACACACACACACACACACACACACAGTCCAAATGTAAAGTAATTTTTTCAAAAGTAAAAGTCTATAATTTTGTGCTCACAAGGTGAACCAGTACTTCTTAAGAAACATTTTGAAGCAAACTACCCCTTTTAAAGTTATCTTTTATAGTCTCCTAGTGCTCTAAAAATTTTAACCATGACCTTAAGGTTCCAGATTCCTCCCAGGGCTCTGTGCTTCTTCTCAGTCTCTTGGCTCCTCCCACCTCTGTACTTTTGGAAACTACAACCTCAACTTTTCACCCCACGTTCATCCTGAATTTATATTCAGGCTTATTTGTGTAACCCATCTAGTAACCTGCCCTATAAATCTCAGCTTCAAGAAGACTGTGAGAGAATATGAGCCATTTAAGAGGCTCTGCATTCACAGGGTGGCCAGAGATTTGAATACAAGGCACTAAGCTCTGAAGCCTCATTTACTTCTCTGTTGAGATGGACACTATAAATATTAACCCTGTGACTTGCTTGCAAAATTAACCATGTAAGATACTTTTAGCAATACAAGTGAACTCAACATTTCCTATCTGTGCATACAATGTGTTTCCTCCAGCTCTAGGTTTCTTGCAGGAACCTGCTTCAGATGGAATGACTTTTAAAAAATCAAGTGGGAGGCAGCGGTCCACTAGGACTCAGAATTTGGAATTTGGATGACAGAGAATCATAACTTTAAGATCATGTTTGCCTCTATAACAAATAGGAGAACAGTCCGGAATACATGAAATTTTACCTCAAACACACACCCACAAGAAGGCATGCACGCATGCATGCATGCACATACAAAACCAACAACAACTGGACTAAGTAAGGGCCTTTAAATACCATACAAATATTTTGATTGTAGTATTCATTCAAATATATATAATAAAATATATCATAAAAATAGAGCTTTTGTGTGTATTTATATGATCCTTTCGGTGTCATAGGAGAGAAATTAAAATGCCTCAAAGAACTAAATTAGATCATGGATGTGTGGATATAAATCAGCCAGAATAGTGCCTCGGCACATGGCAGCTGCTCAATAAATTGCATCCTTTGAAGTTTGATGCCCTGGGTTGCAACTCTCACATCTTTACTCATTATCTGGGTATCTGTGGACAAGCTGTTTTATCTTTAACCTCTCTGGGCCTTTTCCACATCTGTAATATAGAATACTATCAATATCTTCCTCACTCAGGTGTGATGAGGGACAGGTGCATTAATTTACAGAAGAATTAGGAGATGGGAGTATATGAAGGATGCAACGTATTTATTTTATAAAACATTGTTAGCCATTTAAGGAACAGAGTGATTTGATTGAAAAATCTTTTGCAAACCACACACAGTTATTATCCCCACACAGAGAGAGTCAAAGGCAAAGAGGAAGACGGAGACACGTTTACACTAAAGTATCCTCATGAAGGTTGCAGAACAGCTTGCAAAAATAAGTTCTCTCCTTCTACCATATGGGTACCAAGGTTTGAATTCTGGTGGAAGTCTTGCTAGCACGCAACCTTACCAGCCTATGTAGCCATTTTGGTGACCCAAGAATGACGTAGTTTATTCTAAACTCTGACACGTGTGTCACATATATGACTCTGATCAACATCTTTGAGACAATTTTATGATATCTCATTTGCTTCTCTTGATACTTTCGTGCCTCCCATTTATTATCTAACTTTATTTTAAGGGACTTAGTTCAGAAGATGCTAAATGTTTTATACTGCCAGTAATTAATTACTCAGGGGAAAGACCAAGGGTGTGACCTTGTAAAACTTTGATAAGGAAATAATGTGGAAGGAAGATAGACGTTATTTATTGGAGTAGTTGAAAATACCCCAATAAATTATTGAGTGGGCCTCACATCAGACAATGATTGGCTACTCCCACGTGTTCTGTGCAACCATTGTCCTAGAATAGTTTTCAGCCAGAAAAGATTGTAGGTCAAGGTTTAGTGACTTGGTTGCTGTTCAGGTTTTTTGTTGTTGTTGTTTATTTTTTTGTTTTTCAGTAGCCTGCAGAGTACCTTTCCACATCAAAGAGACTAGAACACAGGGGCAAGGGCTCCACCTTGGCCCCAGTTTGACTTCACCATGCTTAATGAGTTATGTTGGGATTGTCCTCAGCAATGGGGCCATGCTGTCAGTTCTTGGAGCACAGCCTTTTTGTCCCTAGCAACAGCCTGGGTTGTTTAGGGATTTCCATGGAATCCCTTGGTCAATAACCTAACCAAATATACCCCAGACCCACCACTAGAAGCCTTGCCTGGATGAAAGAGTTGGCCAGCTGAAACTCTGAGCTCCTCATTACTATGAGGGCTCACCAGGATCACCTTCACAGGGGAAGTTTTCTCTGAACTAGATTTCCACATGCCCCCAAAATGCCACCCCCCCAATTCCATCACTGTCTTATCCCACACATTCTCACTACACCCTCCCTCACAGTCTCCCATATAATCCATATCTTTCTGCCTCCTCTTCCATGCTATTCCCTGAATTCTGGAGGACAGATTTAATAAAGACCTTCAAGTCTGACTTTCTCCCCATGTATTGTCTGGCTGCAGGTCTCTGCATCTCCTCCTATCCACTGCCAAGGGAAGCTTCTGTGACAATGACTGGATAAAGCACTGATCTTTGAGTATAGCTGAAAGTCCTTCGGAATGAAGGACACCAAGTCAACCACACGTCTTTGGCACATATATTATAGCTATTAGCTTCTATTTTTATGGGACTCCTTACTGTGAGAACAAGTGGTTATCCAAATCTCATGCCGACTCTTGGGACTCTTTTCCTCCTGCTGGGTTGCCGTGTCCTATTTAGATATGAGAGTTTTTTCTTTATCTTATATTTTATTTTGTTTTTTTTTCCCTTGAAGGCCTGTACTTTTCTAATGAGAGACAGAAAGAGAGTGGTTCAGAAGAAGACGAACTAGGGAAAGTAGAAGGGAAAGCTATAATGAGGATATGCTGTGTGTGGAAAGAATTTTTTTAATAAAAGAAAGAAGAAAGAAAGAAAGAAAGAAAGAAAGACAAAAGGAAGGGAGAAAGGAGGAAGGTGGGAAAGAAGGAAAGAAAAGGAGGTTCATAGTGAATGGGTAACTCCCCCAAGGTCACACAGCTGGAAGAAGGCAAAGCCTGATCCAGAGGTCCCACATCTAACCCTTTGTCAAATATTCTTCTTGGCACACAGAATTCTATGGTAGAATTCATCACAGTGACTTAAATCCTCAGTCTGTTTAGATTGAAGTAATTCCCACAGACACAGGAGGATTCGAAAATAGGAGTCTTTTCATTATATATTCAATTGAGGAGGTAAATTAACTTGTGATTTGATACCATGGAACAACTCATTTCCTACCATGGATGAAGTTTACATCAATTTCAGACCTGCAAAGCAATGGAGAAAGACTTGAGATTGACTGGGTGGCTTGTTTGAAAGGGAGAACTGGTACCACTGGTACCATAACTTCATATCTGCAGGCTGCTGTTGTGGCACGACACTGATCTGCAGTCCTCTTTTTCAACTTGTTTTCAATTATGAGCTAGTGAGGGCTCCAACTCGAAGACAGTGCTTTATTTTCAAACTAAGTTTACCTGCTTGGGGTCTATGTATCCTTACTTTTAAGAAAGATCTCAGCTGCATCATCAGCTAGGAGGATGATGCTATGCCATGACCTGTAGGTTGGGCAGAGCTGATTGACTCCAAGCTCCAGCTTGATACTTTCCTCTTGGCTACCTAAGACATATTTTAGGAAATTGACATTAGATGCTGGCTCTGCCAAGTTTCATAAGTTCACACCAGAACATTTCTTCCAGGGACAGAAAGTCTGTTTATGACTTAAATAATAATAATAACTGTTTATTTTACATACTTACGTGTTTATATATTTTATATATTTGTTAAAATTTATATTTTAATGATTTACATCTGTGTGGGGAAACATCCCCACACAGGTTAGACAAGGTAACTGGTAGCTCTGGAGGTAACTGGACTGTAGGAGGTTGTACTACATCTAACATGCACTCTAGGAATTGAACTCAGGTCCTCTGCTAGAGCAGTACCTACTCTAAACTGCTAAGCTTTCACTCCAGCCACAAAGATAAATATTTGAAAATGCTTTATACCTCCATTATGATCCACCAACTCCATAACTATTAACAGAATCATAGAAAACGCAACAAGATTCAATAGCATTAAGTCAAAGGTAAATATTTTTATCTCAATCAAGAACCAGTACTGGATTAGAGGTCTCAGACAGGCACGGCCCTGCCTGTACATGACTAGGTCTCTGAGCTGACTCTTCCTCACAGTTACCTCATCACCGTGGCTTGATGATCATGGAGAGAGTTCTTGAAACCTGTTCTGTCATCTCTCATACACGCCATGACTTTTTCTTGAAGTGGTATGGTTCAGTCAGGAATACAGAGCCCATGAAAATAATTTGTCAGTTGCAAATGAAGTATAGTATCAAACTATGACACCAGAGTTCATCATGCAAAGACCGTTGCAGGGCTTTGCCAGGTCCTGCTTGCCCTCGTGGGAGTCAAGTGTGCTTGTTAATCCTCTGCCTTTCCATCATTTCCCTCATTCCAGTGCAAAAATGCCACAGCACAAAAAAACCATGTTTTTACTATCTTGTGTGCTTGTTTGAACACAAGTATGCTTGGGACCAATTTGTTCTCAAAATGTTTTTGACACCATTTCTTGGCTCAAGGAAGGGAGGAAATATTTCTTGCCTTTTTATATCTTTACCATTTTTTATATCTATCAATTTTTTTGAGTTTTGCTATTTTTTTATTTTTTCTTTGAGTTCTTTTTTTTAAATTTATTTATTTATTTATTTATTTATTAAAGATTTCTGCCTCCTCCCAGCCACCGCCTCCCATTTCCCTCCTCCTCCCCCAATCAAGTCTCCCTCCCTCGTCAGCCCCAAGAGTAGTCAGGGTTCCCTGCCCTATGAGAAGTCCAAGGACTACCCACCTCCATCCAGGTCTAGTAAGGTGAGCATCCAAACTGCCTAGGCTCCCACAAAGCCAGTGCATGCAGTAGGATCAAAAACCCATTGCCATTGTTCTTGAGTTCTCAGTAGTCCTCATTGTCTGCTATGTTCAGCGAGTCTGGTTTTATCAAAGAAAATTCTAACCCGACTGAAGTGGAAGGAAACAGCATAGACAAAAGTCTCCATCATCCATCATGTTTCCTTCACAGACAGCCAAGTTCATTTCCAAAACCATACACTTACTCCTTCCTACTCTGTCTCACACTTCACCCCTAGACAAAAGGAGAACGTGGTACAGCTTCCCGACTCTTAGGGAGCTCATCATCTACACCAGGAGACAAACGCTTGATTGGAATGCAGAGTGATACACCTTCTGAGACAGCTGTGTGGAGCATGGCAGAGGAGCACAGACTGCAGCCATCTAGACAGCAGAGGTGGAAGGAGGCAGCACAGCTTCCTGCAGCTGCACTCATACCAATGAGTAACTTAACAAATAAACACAAAAAATCTTGAAATAACTACCTAGCTGTAGTCCGAGCAAAACCCTATTACTCTAAGAAATAATTCTTACCCTTCCTTTCTATTTTACTCTGCTTACATGAATACAAATTCTTTTTTATTTATTTCAAAGGCTGAAAACTAATTATTTGCCCACTGATCTGCAGAAATGTCTCAAATAGGGAATGTTGGGTGTTTTACATCAGCTAATTGTATATTCTTAAGGTTGCTAATGATGTTGGAGATGGAATTTTGGGTTTCGAGTGAAGATAACTAGCTTGATTGGCTGCATTTTGAAACCCAACATTGTTAAAACTCATTTGAGGTGTGACTATTTTCTTAAGGTCCTACGAACTGAAAAAGAACCTTGGCTTGGCCTGTAGCTAGGTTCCACTAAGCTCCCCTGTCTCTCTTTGTCTCAGTGACCCTCTTTCCTCTCTGAAGTCGTGCATTTTTACTCTGTCTTGAAGGGGAAACATCCTTTCAAACTCCTCAATTCATAATTTAAGAAGTTTTGTTAGATCAAAAGGAAAGAAAGAATGAACAGAAGCGAAGCGGGTGGAGAGCTTTAATATTTGAGGCACCACACTGTATCTAGGGCAGCTTTTCTGCTGGCCGCTGTGCAGCCCAGGCAGAAAAAAAAAAAAGTGAATCCAGAGTGATTTATTCAAGGTTGCTCAGTGTGAGTCAGAAAAGATTGGACATTTCAATGCCAGGCAGAGCTGATATCTTTCTTCCCTAAAAAGGTGTTTTTGTATGTGATTGGTTTCAATCCCGAAATGTAAACACAGTTCATACATTTCAAGTTGCTCTTTCTTAAGGAGAGAGGTGTTGGGATGCTGCAAAGGAAAAAAAGATGTTGGCAATGTAATACAAATGCAACCATGGCCCTGATTGGGACATAATATGACCCTTTTTAGACCATTACAGGGGTAGGACAATAATGCATAGGGGAGGAAATGTGCAGAGGACAAGAAAGTAAGCACTGGAGAGATCTCCTATCTGAGCCTTCCAGAACCTTCCTCAACTACTTTATCCTTACATATGCATAAGCTCCTTGTTCTTCTGCATCCTTTCTGGCTGCCCCCCACAAATCCCATAGCCATAGTTCAGAATCTATTGGTTAAAATCCCAGTATGTAGAGTCAAATAGCACTGCCTTCAAACTGAAAGCTTTTTCCAATCAGTCAAGGGACTCTGGGCAAGCTCATTTAGCTCTCTGAGACTTGGGTTTGAAAAAGAATGAATGTAATCTTGTCTCTTGCAGAGGTTGTTATGAGATTAGATGAGTGTCCATGGATCTGACTCATCGTGATGAATAAATTGTAAGAAAGATTATAATATTCATGATATATTCCATAGATTATTTTCCTGTTTCCCTTTACATAAAGGAAGTTGGGTGTCTAGAACACACTACAAGTGAACATGGAGGTCTCTTTAAAGTCCATTCAACAGGCTTTGCTATAAAACTCAATTTTCTATTAATCAGCTATTGCTGTGGGATAAATGTGTTCTTTCTGCAAAATGACAACATTTCACTTCTTCACAAAACATATTTTCTTCAGCCCTAGCAGGACTCTGAACATAATAGACCAACATATCGCACATGGGAACTGAGAAGATGGCAGAAGCAGAAAGTTGTCTCTGACTCATCTCAAACCAACTCTCTGAAGCCTCTTAGGAACCACAGGTCTCATCTTTTCAATGGAGGCAGAGATGGCTAACATCTCGGGCACAGAGAAGAAGCTAAACAAACAGGGCTTGTTAAGCTCCCAAGTGTTGGGACATGGAGCCTTTATTCCTCTCCAAATATATAGAGAGCCATCTATAAAAAACTAGCTTTTCCTCTATCTTTTAGTTTTCATCACCAAAAGCTCCTATTTTATGATGTGTTTAATATATGTTTTTATTACAGATATTTTAAAACTCTTCCACTGTTAATCTGCTTCTTTGGGGGGTAGTATCAACTACGAAACATCTGAAGAATTAATCTTTTTATCCCACACTTCTCTTTTGTCTCCCTCAGGATGTCTCAACTTAGAGAACATTACTCCTAAGGTCACATGCTTTTCAGCTCTTATACACAATTAAGCCCTAACTATTATGAAGTCCATGTGATGATTTTCATGTGCTTTCATTCACTCCATGTTTCAATCAATGGCTTTCAATAATGGAATAGAGTTGTAAAGCTTCTTTGGCAGCAAAGGCTCCATTTGAAAGCGAAGTCCCCATTGGGTATCATCACAAAACTCCCTACGTGAGGCCATTCAGTTTCCCAGCAGATAGGGGCTTTGTCACATCAGTATTTATCTCCCTTTTATAGTCAAAATCATTTGAATCGTCCAATTAATTTTGTAGAAGAGTAGAGCTCTGGCTTTCTGACATTGAGGCTGGAAAGTTTCATCAGAAGTGATTAATGCTCTAATTGGAGACTGAGGGGGTAGGGCTTCTTAGAACGAGCCTAATTTTAAGCAGGTGATCTGAAGATCCAGGAGAGAGAATACAGAACTTGAGTCTAAACACAACAATCTGAGGACATTATACAGAGATAGGGCTGTAACTCTGCTCACACCTTACTGTGTCTTACTCTTTAAATACCTCTTCCTTTGAATGCAACCCTGTAAGAGATTGTCCAGAAGAGACAATACACCTCCAACATTGATATTATGTAAAACTGCAAGGGTTTCCGAAGAAGAACAGGAGGACCAAGAAGAAAGAGCAGAAAGGGGGATGATGCAGTTTCTTGAAAGGAAGGCTTTGCATAAGTAGGAGGAAAATGAGTTGTTCTCAAGATTTGCAGACTAGCAAGAAGCCTTTCCAGGTTTCCCAGGCTTCAAGGTCACGGATCACGTCAAAAACGTGGCTTTGGGTCTCAGGAAGCAACATACTGGTAATACAGGACTGAGCAAGAGAATTCTCTTCCTCGACACACATCAGCTGTACAGCAACTTTGAGAGACTGGTAATATTGTCTTCATTTAGCAGAGCAGAAATCTTGAGTATGGGGAGGTTCAGTGAATTGTCCCAACCCACAGTGAAGGGCAGAGGATTTCCTTAGATCTAAGTGGATTCCTGGCTTCACTGTACGCAATTGCCTACATTTCCCTGGATCTTATAAAGAGATTGAACATCTGTAGCATATTTTATTCATGTTAATGGGGCATATACCAAGAAATTCCGGAAGACTCAGGATAAGGGAGGATTTCATGTTGGTGAGAGGAAAAATTTAGATTTGATGTGAGCATTTTGGACTGCCAAAATCATTTCTGTAGAAAATGTAATACACTACAATGCAAATTTCTAGTGTCCCTGGGGATCTAGAAGTTGTCTTAAGGCATCAAAGACCATTTAGAATAAATAATTCTCAATAAAGTTAATTTTGGAAGACACACTGTTTATGAGGACCGTCACACATCGGAGGAATGGACTAGAAAAGCTGAGAAATGTACATGTAAGTTAGAAGTGCTCATCCTGGACAAAAGTACAATTTTACATCACTCAGTAAAATTCAGAAAGAAAGCATAATACTTTCTTTTCAATCTGAAATGTCACCAGCAGTTCAAAGATTAGTGTTATTATATGCATTACTCACAGAGAGAAACAGAAGTATGCCAATTATGACTAGAAAATACTGTTAATTATAGGTTATATACTGACTCCATTAATGTATACATGAGAATATGCACGACTCCTAGAACCAACCAATCATAGTGTTTTTATTCAGTCTCATTTCTATTAGGCCATGCCTCCTCATAGCCATCCTCAATACTGTATATTCTACTTGATACTTGGCTTCTCTATTTCCCCTCCATTTTGAAAATGTTTCACTACCAGAATATTTAACTCATATACAATACTCCAATATATTTGATAGTGACATAATTTGACATGTTATAAATTACTGGGTAACTGGGATGTTTCCTTTAGTGTCTCGCTAAACAATGCCATAGTAAAATGTTTGATGATAACTTTTTGAACTTACTTTGATTTTTTTTACAGGAACACTCCACTCCCATCATAAATTGAATAAATAGATCATCAGGCTTAAATAATTTTAGAATTTCATCTGTATATTTCTTAACTAGTTAAAAAAAGTTAGTCACATCGCTTATGTGAGAAAATGGATTTAAAAATCAGAAACCATAAGGATATGCTAGAAGCTTCTTCCAGAATCCAGACCCCACTAGGAAAAAGCTCCTATAGACACTGCACGTTATTCTGGTCCTGCTGGGTCCAGCCTCCCCTCCCTTAATGCAGAATTAACTGTAAAGCACGTGCTGTGTCTAGACTGCTTTGCTCAGCTGAACACAGACATCTTCATGGCATCTTTTCCTCAACAGAAAGGAAGGAGCTTGAGAGCTCAACCTCCCGATATCTCCCTCCAGAGGCCATCAAATCCATCTCTACACAATCCCATTACAATCGTATTTCCTTACAATTTTACCTTTACTTTGAAATATCCTATCTAATACCCATCAACAATGCCCATGACTATTCTCCATATCCGGTTGTCACCTCACTTGACAGAATATAGAGGACAGACGACTGAGGGAGCCCACTCACTGGTTTGCTCTGTTGAACTCAGGTCTGGCTAAACAGAATAGGTCTTTAATACAGGAACCTAGTTTGCTAAAATGTATACGCATCCCACGAGTTTTGGATTAAATGTGTAGGTATGGACAGTGGCTCCTGACATGACTTACCTGCTGCCACTTTGCCAGCCAAGCCCAGTCAGTCCAGTGGGAATGCTGACTTATCTAGGGAAAGGAAAATAAAGGCATATGAAATAGAAGGGAAGATGTGTGGCCTCAAGGAATTCAAACAATTCCTCACTACATGTAATATCTCTTTCCTTCATACTTCAGGAAAAGAACAAAAATGCAGTACATGAAGATAGTACTCTGAACTCGGCCACCACCTACAGAATTTAAACCCACACAGAGTCTAAACTCAGAAATGGTCTGGCAACATGAAACGAGATTCATTCTAGAGTCCGTTAATCTCTCACTTTAATTTTCTGAATGCAAAGAACCCCAGCAAACCTCAAGCTCGTTAGCCCAGGGAGGGGTCTAGCAAGTGAATCCAGTCTAATTACAAAATGCCTCTGAGATAGCAAGTGCAGCACGCATATGGTCTTCCGTGATTTGACTGCGCCAAAGGTGTAACCCACATGTTAATAAGCAACTTTAATTCATGCTGATAGGGAAGTGATGTGTCTAACCCTGCCTGTAATCATATACTCTGGCATAAACGGTTTTCCTAGTATGAAAGAATACTGAAAACAATATGATACAACAGGATTTCATATTTTTAAAGCCATCCTAAAATGATTTCCTTTTCACCATATTCATTATGTTTTCAGGAAAATGCATAATTACATATGATTGATATGCTCGTTAGTTTTCTTTAGGAAAGGATTAAGTGCTAGAGATTTCTGCCAAAACTTTGTGGCTCCATTAAGATATCAGGACTCTATTAGGACCCGAGTTCATTACTGTTTCTGTATCCTAGGAATGTTAGACATAAAGATGTAAATTCTCATTCACAAAGGTCAAATAAAAAAAATCTCATTTATACGTATTTTAATTATCACTGTAAACCTTTTGCCCAAATATATGTAACTCCCACTCACCTTTTACCCTTTTTTATTCTCAATAGCCTCTCAAGCTTTATGCAACATTACAGTTATTTTGTGCATTTTTAGTTATAAAATCACTGGAACGGGCCAATTAGAAATCACTCCTCTTTAAAATCCCAGGATAAGCCCAATTAGCATAAGAACTTACATTAGAATGAGGAAAAGGAATCTTGAGATAGCAAAATACACCGCCTGCATTGCAATCCCGATAGGTTGACATTTTTCCAATACCACCAGTGTAACATTTCTCACTAAAAATATTGATAACACATTTAGATGCTTCATGATGGATGAATCTTGAACTTAGACTCAACATCAGATTTAGCTTCTAGGTCCCAATTCACATTTACGTGAAATCATCCAGAAAATGCAAAAGTTAAAATTACTTATTCCAATCTATAATCATTTCCTAATACTCTGCTTTGAGTTTTCTCCAATCTTGAGCAATCTTGAGCTCTAGGACCTTTGGCAATGCTCCTAGAGCATCTTGCATATAATTTGATCACAGTACCTAATTTAGTACATCTTTTCTGTCAAATGTTAAGGTAAGAGAAGTGTCCATAAAAGAATAACACATGTGGTGAGACACACAAGGAAGACAGGGGTCTGTGGCAGCAGAACAGGACAGAGGGATTAAGGTAAGGCTTTTGGGGTTGGGAAAGGGTACAGAGAACAAGAGACTTTCTAGGTTACTGAGTAGGAGATGCTCAAGACAGAAAGGGGATGCCTAGAAGGACAGCAGAGGATGTGTTTAAGGATTTCTGTTGGTACCATGTCCACTAATCTACTGCGCTGGTCTCTGATTTCTTTAATAGACACATTCATAGACTTGTGTGATGCTTCTTTATGCTCAGTGATAATAGAGTCACTTCTAAATCTTCATTGTCCTTCACAGTGTTTCGGGCAAGTTTTATTCCTGGTAAGAATCAATTGCTTAAAAAGAATGTCTGAGTGAGTAAGATTTTGTAGTCGCCTAGAAGAAGATATTAAAAGACAAGAATTTAACATATATGCAACAGATCTAACAGTCAATCATGCATGCGCAGTAACCTTGTTCATCATTCTTTAATCAAGGATTTTAAAAACTGTCCACAAAAGATAATTAAATGGACAAAATGCAGTCTGGCAGTAGAGTAGAAGTAGAAATAATGAACTATCAGGATTCAAATTAGGAAAAAATGAAAGTTTCATTAATTTAACAAAAATTAAATTTGAGGCAAATTGTCCAGGATTTAAAACAGAAGACTTACAAAGAAGGCTAGGAGTGGTCTTGCAATCTGGTGAGTGAGAGAAGCTAAAAGCAATCCCACTGCCATTAGCAGAGGGAAGCCAGGTGTGCCAGAGTCAAGAAGGGAAAGTGCCCAGCTCTCTCCAACTTGACACTGAGTGTCAAGACTGCCTTCACAAAACTCATACTTCAAAGAGGAAAGCAGTTTACGACGCAGACAGAAAGACATGCCCAACTGACAAGATTGTATACATGCGAAGATTCAGGTGAATACTCAAAAGTCATGTATTTGGTAATGACAGTGTCTGTAATCAGGAAAAATAGACAGGAGCGTGTGGAGGCTGGGAAGGTAAGGCTGGTGATGAAATCCATTCACACCAGGAATGCGCATATAAAAGAATTCTATTGTATAAACATGACTGTTGATAAAGATAAGAACGAAGTCTTTCCTCTTCTCTGTCTGTCTCTCTTTCTCTCTCTCTCTCTCTCTCTCTCTCTCACACACACACACACACACACACACACACACACACACACAAAACTGCTCACTGGTCTGTTTTGAGGAAGAGGGAACCTTTGGTACTACAAAAATGAACCTGTAGAAGAAAAGCTCAAGAAAACTCTTTCTTGTATTGGGGTGGGTTTCTATGTAATAGTCCACATGATACATGAACATAATAGACATGGATTCTGAACAGTATTTAAGATTTAGTATTGGCAGTGTGTAGTGGGTACTTCAGCACAGATGGAGAAAGGAAGGGATCCTTCCATGGATCAAGAACGACACATAAATTTGTGATTTCAGAGAATAAGTAGATAGTGGTTGCTTCAGTCACCAGAACATAGCATGTAACGGCCCCATCCAGAGACAGGAAATGCATTTAGTCTTGAATTTGCTGCTCTGAAACACCTGTGACACACGTGTAGCTTTGAGCTATAGATAATGTCTCTTAAACTGAGAACACTTAGGCGTGCCTAAGTAAATGAGAACCTATGTATAGACCTATGGCCAGAAAAGAAAACCAAAGAGAGAAAGCTGGTCATGGACAAGACAACAATAGCTATTGTAAATAATAGGGCGTTTGGGATACAGAAGAGATTTAGGAGGCCTCATTTAAGAAAAAAATAGATCAAGAAAACCATAGCCTGTATCCACCATAAAAGAATGCATGAAAATAATTTAGATTTTGAATTCAGAAGACCTCAGTACTCTTTGCCTGAAAAGCATCATGGGATGTCAACAAACTTAGCAACTAGAAATAGATCAGAAGAGATAACCAGGGGAACGTGCTTCAGGGTTGTACAATACCAGATATATCTTTCTCACCAAGCTTTTGGGGTAATAGAGTGATGGAGAGGTCATTGTGTAAGGTGCTTCCCACACAAAGATGAAGTCTGGGATTTGAATCTACAGTTTGCATGCAAATACCATGTGGACTTGGTGGCTGGCCTGACATGGTGGTGGTTTATAATCCCAGAACTGTGGAGTAGGATCAGGGATCCCAGAAGAGCTAGTGAGTCCGTCAGTCTGCCAAACTGGCAACCTCTAGGTTCAAGAAGAGGTCTTACCTCAATATATGATGATATAGAGTGAGATTTTGGGATATGATGCTAATCTCTGGCCTCTACCTGAATGTACATGTTTATGGGTATGTACTGGTACACAGGCTGTTCATACATGAGGATCTGTGCACACACACACACACACACACACAGACACTCACACACACACAGAATGAAGATATATAGAAAAAAGGGCAGAGTAAGATGAATAGAATTTGGGCATATGGCATGTTTGTGTGTTCTATAAATGTAATCTATGCTCACTTAACATCTATGCAGTGAACACCATCTCCAACAGAATTCACTGTACCCGGGACATCTAATCCTCAGAAGTCTGTATTTGTGCTTAAAGATTTAGAAAAGGCTGCCGGAGATGTACACATCATTTCTTCTGTGAGCTTTGTACATAAACGATGACCCAAATCAATGAAAGATTTAATCCAAACTGATGTGTAGGCAAATACCCTAGTCAGAGGCAGCTGCCGTGGTTAGTTCTGTGCATCTGGGAAACAGCTGTCTGGCCTCGTGCATAGCCTGCTTTTGTTCAACTTCAAATGGATGTGAAGACTGAAAGGAACGTAGGTGATTAGAAGGTGGTTCACATTTCAGAAAGGCACCAGGGTTTCTGAGTACATCTGTGAGCAGACTCTGAATTGCCCTCCTCCCCGAGAGCCCCACATGATGGAACATTTTCCTCCTTAACCATCCCTGCTCTGAGGGTGCCTGGGCAAGCTGGGAGGGGTAGCTTGTTTAATGATTTTAAAAGCCCTCTTCTCTCATGATTACACAGAGTCAGTAATGGGAGAGTCATTTTCAAGGCCAAGCATAAGTGATTACTCACCGGGACACAGAGGTTATGATAGGATGAGCCCAAGGCACTGCTGACTGTCAGAGGCAAGACGCAGAGTTTGACCCTCTAAGGCAAGAAGCTGCAAAGTCTGTGCCTCCGAGCTAGACAGCTGATGAGATGCCTTTGCCTTGGGATTCATACTACAACAATAGGCTAATAGACTCATGCCATTAAGGCACTGACCTTTGTGGGCAAGAACATTTTCTCACAGGAGACAGAAAGGCAGTGCAGGCCCCTGAGTGCTACAGTTTTGACAAAGGCTGACAGCATGGGCTGGTCCCAGTCCCCAGGAAGTGTGTGCAGAGACTTCCGCATTGTTACCCTTTGATTAACTTCTGACACACTTTACAACAGAAAACTCTTACAGGAAATTGCTCTGTAATGCAGGCTGTAGCATCTACAATCTTTGCCAATGGGAGCTAAAACTGTCACTAAAGCAGCTTGGTTGGAAATAATATGGACAGCTCTGTGTGTGTGTGTGTGTGTGTGTGTGTGTGTGTGTGTGTGTGTGTGTGTATGTGTGCATGTTTGTGCATTGAACATTTTGGACTACATGTCTTTGTATTCCTAATGCTATTATTCAAATGCAATATTCAGAAAAATATCTTCATATGTTATAGACATATTGAGCCTGAAGGGACTTAAGGTCACAATGAAAATAAATAATTCATGGAGTCAGAGGCCTGAAGCAAATGTTAACTAATTTTAAAATGGGTCAAATTCACAACAATTAAGTTCCTGACATGTGAAGTCATTTTTTTTCCTCCCTAAAATATTAACCAACTTTCTTCACTTCTTCTAGATTGATTTGTAGAGCATAAAAGGTCATTTTGGAGGTGGGGGTGTGGGAATTTGGCGTCTACAAGCCATCCATAATGAGAGCCAATAAATTAGGTAAAGCCCCTGTTTACCTAAGCTGAAATATTGATGTCCACAACCACATCGAATGCAAATCTCTGCATTAATCATTTTTCTCCAGTCGGGGAATTCAGACCATAGTAGCACATGCTTTGATAGAACTATACATCATAGTTACAGCCGCATTAGACAGCACCTCGGTGACAGAATACAAATGGATGGCAATGGATTGCCTTCACTTTCCCCAGTCTGACTTTGTGTCTGCTCATTCTTTTCTGAATGTGTGAGGTTCTGCCATGGGTTTGGGTAACCCTTTTGGCTCAAAGAGTAAGTAGAGAAACTTAATAAGAAGGTTCCTCTGTTGGTAAATGTTAAGTAAGCCAGAGAAGGGTCACATGGAGAGCTCCTTAAGCACAGAAGTCATAGCACCCATGTCCCATGAAGTGGGAAGCGTGAACCCTCTGCTTTGCTGGAAATGCAGCTTCCTAGTCTCTACTCATAACAGCTGTATTCCTTTTCCCTAGGTCAGGACCTGATTATCTTCATTTTTTAGGAGATCTCTGCATCTTTACAGAGCATAAAATTTAACGCCTGCTATGGCTAACTGCCACGTGCCAGATCCTGGACATCACTCTGATCCTGCCACTTTGTACAAAGGGTGTGAGTTTACCAAATAGATTCCAAATCCTCAGTTTTATACTCAGCCCCTTCCTCTGCTTTGGTAGAAAACCCAATGTTATCTTCCAAAACGAATGCTATCTCTTCCGCATGCAATCCTCTTCGACTGTGAGTTCACATAGAGAGATTTTACCTGGCTTCAGTCGACTTATGAAAATTCCTGTTCAGTGTCTGGACTTGACGCTTCAAAGACAAGCATGATAGACTAAATTCACTGCAACCCCTGCGCACATGGTGTTCTTACCATTCCTCCAATCCTTCTTTATTTTATTGAGTAAGCTCCCAAATGAATCACTTGACGCATATACCTGTCGTATATGTGGTGGTTCTGCCCCGTTCCTGTGGCAATGCAATAGGCTGCCAGCTTTTAGTGCTATGTTTTGCCTTGACTTTCTCAAATTAAACTTTTACATGGTAACTAAGTACTATTTTAAAAAGACAGCTCACTGAGTCACTTGTTTCTTTAAACAAACTCCTCATGTTGGATAAATCCCAGGTTTCTATCGCAGACCCAGCTGCCCCTTTGCAGTCAGCCCCCACACAGATACAGACAGCTTCTGTCTCGTTGGTCTTACCTGGCAACAAAATAACTCAGAAACATGAACTTTTTTGTTTTTGAAAATCTATGCCTCAGGCCCTGTTTTACTTTTGTCTAGAATGTCCCTTCTCGATCATATTCTCTTAGAAGATTGTTAGTCAAATATTTTGTTATAAATGATATTTATAAAACAGTACCTACATTAATGTTATCATCTAATGTCAATTGTTTTCTGTGTACTTTGAATAAACTCTGTGTATTAAAAAACGGTATATATTAAGTTAAAAGTTTCTTTTGAGTCTCACCAAAATCTAATATGTAATCACAGTTATCAGTCTTTC
The DNA here is from genome assembly GCF_018167655.1 of Microtus oregoni. NCBI lineage: Eukaryota > Metazoa > Chordata > Mammalia > Rodentia > Cricetidae > Microtus > Microtus oregoni. Next base: position 4,766,670 of record NW_024543059.1, read on the forward strand.
AAAGAATCTCTGTTCAAACCATTGTTTTGTTTAGGCTTCCTTAAACTTACTTCTATTCCTTGTGCTATGACAATTAACACTCGCTGTGCTTACTTCAGTTAAAACCATCAGCCTAATATATGATTATTCTACCTATTAAGTTCATACTATACTCTGGCCTGTAGGTTTTGCATCGCTCAAGACAACTGCTAGCAATGCTTCCTCTGGTTTCATAGATAAGGAAACTGTGTGTCAGGAGGATTTAGTAACATATTCAAAGTCATGCTGAAATACAAGCACATGAAATACAGTGAGTACGCCTTCATTTGCCAGACGTGTACTGAGAAAGAAATATGCCAAACACTGAATTAGGAGTTACGTGTTCGAGAGTGGATGAAAGTTCAAGTAGTTCCCTAACTTACAGTACAGTAATAGGGAATAATATACAGGTTGCAAATCAGGCTTGCTGACAGCCCATTGTGGGATCATGTACAGGAATCATCATGACCCGGAGACAGACATCCAGTCTGGCTTGGCTAGCGAAGTCATGTCAACTATTGGGAAATACTTCTCCAGTAGTCACAAAAATCCCTAATTTTGTGAGGGAAGAATCATGTTTTGAAATACAGTGTTCTCAACTTTTCCTGCCAGCATTTTTGAGAAGATCATAGCAGATGACCCTGACCTTGGGATCTAAGTGGGTTCCTGAAATGAAACTGTGTTTTCCATGTAACGTGGCTTCCAGTGCTAGAGTCCTCAGGAGGTTAATGAGAATGAGACACGGCCATGTCCCAGAGGAATGTCTAACATGTGTGCAGGCGTGGGTATGAGTGGTTCCCTTCAAACTATATTTAGTTTAATAGATCTTATCTGCTTTATGACTCATGAGCATCCTTCAATTTGTTTTCTTGGATCTATGAATAAGAAGACTAACATCCTCACCATTTACATAAGTGTAAATAAAAATCATACCAAAGCAAAAAACGGTGAACCAGAAATTTCAAAACTGTAGTTCCCTGCTCTACCAACCTCATCAGAAATAAAAAAAAAAATTCAGTCCTTGAAGCAATTCTCCTTTGTCATCACAAAGCTTATTTCCCTCTTCCAGTGTCTAGTTCCAGTGTCACAAGACAGTGTCCTGAGTCTAGCTTCTCCAAAAGCTCCAGTGTCACTGACTTTATTCCCGTCTGTCTTTTCTCTCTCCCAGTTCTTTGAATTTTTTTTTTGTGGCTCTGATATTCTGAGCAATGTAGCTGAAAAAGGATAATTTCCTATTGACTATACATGGGAGTAAATTTATTTTTATTATTCTTGCCACCCTGTGTCTAGTAAACGGTCGCAACATTAATCTAGGCCATAGAAGACCAATTGACAGCCCCTATTCATGAAATATTTCTTAAGTTCCATATGCTATCAAATTTACAAGATCTTTGGCAGGGTCACTATTGGGAATGGTAAACTCTGTGTAACAAAATAAATACGAGATGGTGCCTATAACAAGCATGCATTTCCTTATGAATACCCTTCTGTCTCCCTTCCAGAACTGTGCGGTTGTTAAGCCTAATCTTATGACCAATGTCATGATGTTAAACTTGTCAGTCTTTATTGTCCCCTCAGCTGTGAGGTCTCCCACACCCTCCCCTTACATGTTCCTCTAATTCGGGATGTGGATTGAAATCCCAGAAGCGGTGAGCTTGGGCTCCGAGCACACTGCGCATTAATTTACTGCACACTGACATCCATTAATTTTGACTGGGACTATCAATTATGCCACCTGACAGGGAGATAACTATGTTATCACCTTTACAGAGTGTCTTTCTTAGGAAATGTATGTAGTCTTAGCAAGACTCTAATGCTGATGGATAACTCGCTCTTCCTAAAGCGCACTTGGGTGGTAGTTTCTTCTATGAGTTCTTAAAAGTGCTTTAAAAAGCTCATAGAATGTATCGGAGGTTTATATCACCTGTGTGGATAGACGATTAATAAATTTAATATGGTTATTCTGATAAAAAGTAGGAATGTCTTCCTTATTATTTTGGTCCCTTTAAATACATCAACTTTGCATGGATAAAAGCTTATATAAAGCAGAAGCAGCATTACAGCTACAGCTTTGTCCGGCCTTATGCTTCCCCAGGTTTATCTACTAGGTCACTGTAAGTATCTCTGTCTCTCACTTATTGATGCAGGGTCTTAATTGACTGACTTCAACTTCATTATGTGGTTGATGCTGGCCTTGACTTGCTGACCCTGCTGCCTCTGCTTCATTAGTGCTGGGAGCACAGGTGTGTGCCATTACACCTGGCTGAGTCTTCTCGCTTTTGAAATCCCATTTGATTTCACCTCATGTGATCATATTCTGTATAATCCTATTATCTTGCCAATCTTGATATTTTATGTCTGGTCTTCCTTCTAGATAGCTTCTAGATCTTGCTCTTCTGACAGAAGTTCTCACGTCAAAAGAAAATTGAATGTTTTGTTCAGCTGTAGGCCTCTTAAATTACTTCTGTTAAATCAGTTAGGGAAAAAGATTAGGAAACAACTAAGAATTCTTCTCTGGCTTTCAAATTCACCCAAAATAAAGTTTAATCTTTTCTAGGAATGCCTTGCAAGGAATCCACCCAGGATAATCATGTGGCAGCTACTCGTTCTATTCTAGGCATTATTATAAGTTATTACAAACAAGAACAAGACCATCTACCTTCTCACATTTAACGCACAGAAAGGAAATTCCAGGAACATTATGTACTGGAAGGAGGTGATAGAGAAAAAAGAAAGAAGGAAAGTAAAAGAAAAGAAAATTAGGCTACAGAAATTCAAAACAGGGTGATGGGAGGATGGAAGAAAAGTGGAGAAAAGGAAGGACATGGTCTCTGGAATAAGCAAGTCCAACATGAGCATCCTGTGGAGGGATGTGAACACACAGACAGAAGCAAACATCTAGAGACAGCATTCTACAGGGATGCTGTAGAAACCACAGGGGTGTGGGTCTGAGGCTGGAGTCAAGTCAAGGGGGAGAAGGGAACCACAGTGCTTTTAGGGAAGCAGACAAAGATAATGGTACACTGGAGCAAGATCTGGTAGCCTGAATGTGGTGGGAAACCCAAGTGTTCCTAGTACTAATTTTCATTTCTCCGCAGGCCTGCAGGAAGAGAGACCAAAGGCTTTTTTCACACTTTAAGATAAGTCTGGGTGTTTCTAGGGAATCATGCTACAAGCATGTCAATAAAACTCAATTTTTAATTTATTTTCAACACCTCTTAAGATTAGATTATTCAAAAGGCCTCCTGTTTTAGAGGAATGTGTAGCAGTATTAGAATACACTCAAATTTTATTTCATGGCACAGAGAAGGTAGTCCCATCTAACATTCCAATTAAGTTATCTTCATTTATATACAATTTACAAGGTTCATAAAAACCTCTATAGGACTATTCCAAATGACATTTTGAGAAAATTTACTGGTGGTAGAGCCATGAAATTAGTCTACTCTTCATCATTTATACAAATGTATGTTTCCTTATATTTCAAGAATCTATAATAAGGATACTTGACTTTGAAGATCCAACACTGAATGTGCTTAATAAGCTTTTCTAAAAATTTTCCTTTAAAAGGATACAGAGTAGTTTTCCTCAATCCTATACAAAGAATTATGGACAATTGAGAAATTCTGAGAGTGGGAGAAAATGTCTTCCTTAGGGAATAGCACACTGATTGGTTATCCAATGCCAGAAGCTAAACCCTGAAAACATACATACTCATAACATTATATAGACAGAACCATTAATATTTAGAAATATGCATGTATATACATCATGCATTAAACAATAATTAATGAATAAAGAGGACATGGATTTGAAAACGAACAAGAATGGTTATATGGGAGGGTTTGGGGGAAGGGAAGAGAAAGGAGAAATGATTTGTCTTTTAATCTCAAAAATATAAGGAAAAAGGCAATGTACCAATGTCATTGAACAGTCTACAAACACAGGCAGATTGCAGTTTGCTGAGACTTTCTTGTATATGACACTAAAGTCAAAAGTAAGGAGGAAAGATATTATGATTTCCCTCCATATTTGGAATTGTTAACTATATTTAATATCATGTAACAAAAAGATGGTGGGCATGGTGTTTAGCTTCACTGAATGTTTTATTATTGAACAGTACAGAAAACACTACTATAGGTCAGGATAATTACACGAATAAAGTCAAAATTCGCGAAAGCAGTATTCGCCAGCAGAAACGTCTTAGCTGTACTGTTCTGGAATTTAGAGACTGTACTCTACCTACATGGTATCTGAGGGAGATCATAAGAGGTACTTTTTACTGAATAATGGAAGCTTTTGACTGCGAACACTAAAGGACTCTCCATCAGTAGGTAATTAAAGGATAATGAAATCCCTGTCCTGAAGCTGAAGTGAAACATCTCTTCCACTGTCAACCCAGATTCTCTCCTGTCACCTCCAGTCCAGGCTGCTCATCAGTGAAGGCACCGCTTATGTCGGCACACCCGCAACACCGACTGCTCATGTATTCAGCAGCAGCTATTCTACATTAGGACAAAATTCACTATTTTTTTTAAAAATTTCCTTTCTTTCATTTATGGTTTTATTGAGCTATACAGGGTTTTCTCTGCTCCCATCCCTTCCTCTCTCCCCCTCCTCTACTACCCTCTCTCACAACCAACACACTCCCAATTCATTCAGGAGATACTGTCTTTTTCTCCTTCATATATATATATATATATATATATATATATATATATATCCGTGTATATTTCTCTTCGGGTCCTCTTTGTTGTCTATGTTCTCTGGGGTTGTGGACTGTAGGCTCGTTTTTCTTTGCTTTATGTTTAAAAGCCACTTACAAATGAGTGCATACTCTATTTTCTTTCTGGGTCTGGGTTACCTCACTCATTATGGGTTTTTCTAGATTTACTTGTTTTCCTGCAAATTTCAAGATGTTATATCTTTTTCTACTCTGTAGCACTCCATTGTGTAAATGTACCACATTTTCTTTATCCATTCTTTGGTTGAGGAGCATCTAGATTGTTTCCAGGTTCTGGTTATTGCAAATAATGCTACTATCAAATGTTCAACAAAGCTGAGCATATGTCCTTGTGGTACGATTGAGCATCCTTTGGGTATATACCCAACAGTGGCATTACTGGGTCTTGAGGTAGATTGTTTCCTAATTTTCTGAGAAATAATTATATTCATTTCCAAAGCAATTGTACAAGTTTGCAATCCCACCAGTAATGGAGGAGTGTTCCCTTTACACCACATCCTCTCCAGCATAGGCTGTAATCTGTGTTTTTGATCTTAGCTATTCTGACAGGTGTAAGATGGTATCTCAGAGTTGTTTTGGTTTGCATTTCTCTGATGGCTAGGATGTTGTGCAGTAATGAAAATAGCCTGGTATTGGCATAAAGAGAGACAGAAGGACCAATGGAACCCAATTAAAACCTGGCTATCAATCAACACACCTATAAATAGTGATTTGGCTAGACGTGTTCAGCAGTGAGCTCTGAGGGTCTGCCTACTGCTTCCCTACACCAATACTGTGGTGACATATACATCTCATTACCACACACGTCTTACATGAATTCTTGGGTATTTGAACTCAGGTCCTTATTCTTGCATGCAAGTACTTTACTCCCTAAGCTATGTCCTCCACCTTCATTGCAATTACTTCAAAATCACTTCAATCACTAAACCACATCTCCATGATACTAGGCCAGTGTGTGTGGTTTCTCATATCTACAGGTAGAAATCTCATCCTAAGAGAAATTATCTCCCTGTAGTCAATTAAACTCTCATTGGGGAACTAGAGAAAATAGCCCAGTGGTTAAGAGGACTTGCTGCTCTTCCAGAGGACTCAAGTTCAATTCCCAGAACCCATGTTGGGTGGCCCAAAGCCACTCGTAACTCCAGGTCCAGAAGACCTAGTGCCTTCTTCTGTTATGCTTGGGTACCTACACATACATGGCAACCTCACTCACACACACACACACACACACACACACACACACACACTAAATCTTAAAGAAAATAAAAAATATCTCTTTGTAGCCTTACTCATTTTGAAGCCAGATAAGATTTCTTTCTCCAGTCCTTGTCACCTGTGCCTGTGATGGTTCCTCACTGGCTCTTTCTCCAGATGAAAATGTTGCCAGCAGTAGAGTCAAAAATCAAAGGCACAGGTGTTATGAATCAACCAAGGTGAGAAAGAAAGGGGCTGATTTTAGCTCTGCACATCTGTGCCCATTTGAAAATGGAAGGATGAGACATTTTTAATCATGTAATTTTAGACTACTGGGTCACTCCATTTATTTGAAGTGCATTTAAAGAGAGAAGATCTAACAGGATTTGGAAACTGTCATCATCTGTCTTTTGGAATACAGACTGAATCATCCTTAAAGTGTGGAAAACCCCTTCCTCTATTTGAGTAGTATAGTTAAGGAAGACCAGATAATACCTTAAAACATATTTTACATTTCAACTCAGATCCTGAGGAGTTCTAGTGAAACAAACAGTCCTTCCACCTATATCCGTCACTCCTAAGTGTACTCGCCAGTGTGAAAGCTGATTTCTATGAGTATTTCTTGGGCTTTGCAATCACAATAATAACCACATGATTTTAGAACTGAAAAACATTTTTCAAATCATTTTTAATGTTTCTATCTTATGAATCTTTACAACTTTTTTTCTGATACCTTAAAGCCTGCACTACCAATTTTCACCCAGTCTACTCCTGCTGATCCTCTTCTTTGAAAGTAGGCCATTCCTACTTCCATGTGGTGTGTGTGTGTGTGTGTGTGTGTGTGTTTGTGCATGTGTGTGTACATGAACCCACTCAAGAGTCCTGTGTAAGGAGACACAACTTTGCTTTGTTAATAATTGCATATCATAGTGTCTACCCTCATCTTCTGGTTCTTAACATCTTACTGTTCCCTTGGCGGAGATTTTATAGATGTCCCATTTATAGATGAGTGGTGTGGGGAGTCCTTCTGTATATGTGTTGCTTTTATTGGTTAGTGAAAAAAAAGCTGTTTTGGACAGTAGCTTAGCAGAGTGGAGTAGGGCAGGAATTTCAAGTAGAGATAGAAGAGAAAGAAGATGGCATCAGGAGGCATAAGCCTCTGTTGTTTGAGACCCCACAGACTTTGAACAGCATTTTAGAATAATCAGAATCCTTCTCTTCAATGCAGTCAGAGCACAGCCCAGGAGAGATATGAACTTCTCCAGGTCCGCTCAGGTTGGTAGTCAACAATCTAAGGTTCTCAATACCTACAGATCAGAACATTGTTTTTGTTGTCTTCCACTTGTCGGGGTCCACTTTCATCAATACATACATGCACTGCTTACTTATGGGTATTATATATGCTATCTAAAAGTCCTAATCACGAACACAGGATCTGGTAATTAGGGGTTGAAGAAATCAATGCATAAGCTGAAAATGCATATGCCTCTTGACTCTCTTTGCAAAAACACATGTAATGAATTAAATGCATGTATTCATACACAATTAATGTCCCTTGAATTCTGCTTGTGATTACTTATGTTTTCCTCCTCAGAGGAAATAAAACAACACCCTTTTGAGAGAGGTTACAGGCTTGCTGCTTTTATTTTCCCTGAATAAGTCCTTCCGCAAATATTTGACAATGTGAAGGTTTTATGCAAAGTATGTCTAGTAGAAATCATCTCCTTAAAGGAGTCCGTGTGTCCTGGTGATCTGCAATCTAAGACACAAGGAATCGCAATATGAATGTTGACCGCGAACGAACTCTCTGGCTCTCTTACCATCACAGGCTATAGATGCTGTTCCACTATGTCTTCTCCACCATGAATTTAAAAAGGGACAAATATTTAATGGCCATCATTCACAACGGCAATTGCAATGGGTGATGCTTTCTCCTTTAAATTTCTCAGTTCCTCTAAAATGTTATTGTTTCAATGACTCCCTAGTGATTAGAGCTTAAAACCTAGTCTTGCCAAATGAAAATTAACTCGTCTCAGGTCATACAAGAAGTGAACGGAGAAGTCAGAATCTGAATGTAAGTGCATAAGACTTCACAGTCCATGTTCTGTACATAGTATTTATGGAATCTTTTGCCATCAGTGTGGAGTGTCAACCATGTGTGTCTTGTATAGCTGAGACATACAGGTGAGAAATCAGAACAAATACATGCATCACTAAACTCAACGACTTGTCTTTGCATGAGTTCTTTAGGATAAAACAATTTCATATAAACTAGAAAGCGTGTGAGTGTGTGTGTGTGTTCATGCACATTCCTCATTTACCAGTGCAAAGTTCCAAGCTAGACCTTTAAAATTATTGTTACAAAAATGGTTTTTACTCCATTTTCTGAAGATTTCCTTTTCCTGCATGAACCCGCACTTAAGCAGGTCCACATGGAGCTGCTTCCTGTAAATTTCCATTATTTTTCCCAGTGTGGACGGTGCTGGCAGTGAGTTTATCTCCTGCTAAGCACATGTCTTCTTGGCTGTGCAGTTAAGCTATGCCAAATTGCCTTAGCTCTTTGGTCTTGCCTGTGGTATAATACTTGCCAGGAGTTCCCCTTGGGGAAATCAGTTGAGCTAAGCAGCTCCAGATCTTTGCGCCCCAAGTTTCCTCAGAAGAACCTGGATTTCTTCCAGCTCCCCCGTTCCACCTTGCTGGTCCCTGGATATGTTGTGTAAGTCTCTTTGTTAACCTTGATCATTTCTAATTTGAAATCACCGCAGGTCGCACAAGGAATGGGCCTCTGGCTTCAGCCTTTCCAACTGTTTAGCTGTTTCACTTATGATGGGGCAGGAGTTGTGTTAGGAGGGGGCATCCCAGGGTTTTGATAAGAAGTCAGGGATGAGAAAAAACGAAGGGATGACATGCTTCATTCCTATCCCCTTTGCTTTTGGAAAGTGAATCTGTGATGTAAACAGGAGGGTTAAATGCTCCAGAGTTAGTTAATTGTGTATCGCCAGGGGCTGGGGACAAAATAGAAAAGAGATGACATGTTGAATGTCCTCCAGTCACGAAGCTTGATCCTAGGTCTTCTTTCGGTTTGAAAAAGAGTCACGTGTCCCAGGAAAAGAAGTTCTCCCAGTACTGATGCATGGGAAAATCACACCAATCCTGAACCCAACAAGGCTGGCCAACGTCTACTAGTATTCAGAGACTACATTTAAAACTGGATCTTACAGGCATGTAGAGAGAACTTGTCATATCCAAAGTGCTGTGGTAAGTAACCTTTGTGTTATTCCTAGTCCATGAAAATGAGTGTCCAACATCAGTCTCACTTCATATTTGAGGAAACAAAGCCCCAAGAACACTGAAAAACAACAAATAGCAACTAAAGGATCTTATATTTGAACCTTAATGGCAATATTCTTATTCTAAAATAAATAGCACCTCTCAGTTAATCCATTGAAAACAAAATTCTTTGAGTTAGGGTTGAAAAAAGGCTAGTCTCCAGTCCTTTGACTATAAAAGAGTATGTTTTGGGCCTCGGCCCTTTCATCTGTTACCCACCTGCTCTCCCAGGATAGTTCTGATTTATAACTGATGAGAGCACCTGGCACTGTGGTTATCACATGAGGAGAGACACTCAAACAACAATTCAAGGATATTGTGCCACAGTGGTGAGAATGCATGGGCATAGAATTATCCTTCCTCCCATGGCCTCAGGCTTAAGCTAAAGGACACAGAGGAACTGACTGAGCCAAAGTAAGATCTGGGCAGAGCAATAGAATTGTGTGTGTGAGTATGGCACAGGGTCCCAAGATAGCTTATTCATAGTCTGCTTCTCAGTCAATTTGGATCCCACCAGGACTTCAGGAAATTCCAGTTCCTACAGAGAACATGTAAATGATCTTTTCCTGTCTAAAAAGCAATTTTTTGCAACTAGCAGCTTCTTCCCCAACATATCCTTTGTGCATCCATAGAGACTGACGATAAAAGAGCCCACTCTGTTAGGCAAGACCAAATCTGCCTCACACAGCTTGCCTGTCAGAGGGAGGAAGGAGTACCTACCCAGACAAGGAGGGTCCCCCCTCGTTACTGTTTTCTGTAACTGTAACTAGACAGACTTCTTAAAATCCAAGTAATCTGATGAACAGATAAGACCAAGAAAACCGAGTGGATGTCTCTAATTCAGAAAACACTAAGAATGAAAATGAGCCTCGGTGAAATGAAATTTGACCCCCAAATACCAACTAAGGGATACCTCAATTTTGAAATGCTTGCTCCTTCTTCCCCTCTCTCTTGTTGTCTCCCTCCTTCTGTTTTTCTACCGCCTGCACCTCCGAATATGCAGAGGGGTTGCAATTGCTGGATTCTTTTAAAATGTTCCCACACTTCAGATGTCCATCTTTCTCTCATGAATCTGTCCTCCTGGTGTAATACAGAAGCCAGAGGTCAGTAACAGCTGGATTCCTGAATGTTTCTCTACCTTATTGAGAGAGGGTCTATTCCTTGGCCTGGATCTTCCCAAATGACAAGCCAATGAGTCAGGGACACACCACCTCCCCAGAGAGACAATCGCAGATGTGTGCCATGGGAACCTGAAGTCAGCCCTCTCTGCTTTAGCAGGAAGGACTTTACCCAATGAACCACCTCTCCCACCCCTAGTAGGTAAAGATTTAGCACATATATGCTATTTTTTTTTGCCCATAGGAGTTACTTTTCTTTCCCTTCTGGGAGGTTTGTGACTTCTTCCTCAGGGGACAAGGCCTGGAAATAGCATGAACAAGTTCTCCTCCGGCAAGGCCTAGGAGAATTGAATCCATTTTTGGCAAGACTGGTGCATAATTTGCTACATACTTCTGGTCATGACCCCAGGAGCACTTGTGTTGCCTGCTCTCCTTGCTTTCCTTACACAAATTATATTGCTGGTGTCACTTTCTAAGAGTCATAGATGAAATGGCTGTTGCTTCAGGAAAACTTTTCCCTGATGCTGCTCCTCTGGGTGAGCCAGAGGGGATGTTATTAAAAATATACAACAGATCTGATTTATCCTGTAAAGTCTTTGATGTTTCAGGTGTGACTATGAATTCTGAATTCCCCAAAACAGGATTTTGCCTGCCCAAAGCATCTCGTGACTGCCCTGAAAGAGTCACAGAAGTTCATGACAATATTACATGTTTGTACAATTGTCCTGGAGAAAATGATTTTAACCACAGGAATATTAATAAGTAAATGATATCAAGAGATGTGAAAACAGTTTAGGAAAGGAGAATGAAGCAGATTCATAGAATCCCATAATGCCCTCATCTCTATAGATGTGGCAATATTGTAGGAAGCTGAAAGAAGGGGGACATGAGAACAAGAGATAAGCAATGCCAACTATTAAGAGTGAGCTTTTTAAAGTATGTCATTTACAAATGATAGAAAGGTTGGTATCTCCCCTATAGGAGATGGAGTAGTATAGAATGAAGAATGGATTGATTCAGTCTTGGTTGATGTGTTGATTGCTAGAGTTTAGATTGGACCAGAGGTACACATTCACCATTAGAGGCAAAACTTTCTTTCACTTTGCATGATGCTGTACCCGCAAATGCTGCCAACTGGGCACACTCTTCCCCCGTAGGTGCGCCTCGTTAAAAAACTTCCTCTGTTGCTCACGATACTGCTTAGGCTTCGCATATTAAAGCTATTAATCAAGTAGGTAAGGACTACTGGTGGGCAAGTTGGGGGACAGAAAGGGAAGAAGATAAGGGAACAAACTGGCAATTATTGTAATTATTGTGAGAAACTTCAGGGAAACAAACAGGATTGTAAAACTGTTCATGCATACTATTGAGACTCTATAAGTAAAAGTGGCTATCTGGGACCACATGTTTGAAGCAGGTGATGAGATTTTTATTTGTTTCTCTAAATTCACACATCCATCCCTGGCCATCAGACCCATCAAGAGCAAGGCTCTTAGCATTTCTCCATTTTTCAGTTCTGTATCACCCTTTTGTCTCTTCATGTTGTCTATCCAGCCTTTGGAAAAACTGCCCAGTTTTTACTGTAGAGCATGCAGTCTACACTATGGTCCATGTCATTCTGAAGGAGAGGTATCAGCTTGTCGGCTCCTGCCATAGTATCTGCCCATCTCCAGTAATCAAGCATTTTTAAGTCAGATTTCTCCAAGAATGTTCACCTATGTAAATGAGACTCATTATCCCCTTTCCTTTGCTTTTTTATAGCAAGCACTGTGCCTTCAGCTTTCTTTTTATTGTGTGTTTTCTAACTGTTGTGACTCATTATTGCTCATTAATTCTTCAATTGCCATCCACACGAAGAAATTTTAATTTCTAAAGCTGTAAGTCACACTAAAATCAATAAACTTGTGCACATTTACTTTCATACACACAAGACTTTTTTTGACATCACTGCCTAAAGGAAGGCATGGTTAGGACATGGAATGGGGAAAGGTTTAGTTTTCCTCAAGAGTGCCAGCTTGTGCACAGGACAGTATGCGTAAGTGTCTGCACTTGACAATAATGTGTAAGTGTGTAAGCAGCCACCTGGTACCCACGATTCTCAGTGGCTCAGAGTGTGCCTGTTTGTTATGGGTATGTATGTGAATGTTCTCATGTGTGTGGTTCATGTATTTCGGGGATAAATATGTATCCACTTGAGTGCTTGTGCTTGTACTTGTAGAGGCCAGAGATTGACACTGGGTGTCTTCCTCCATCAATGGTGTGCCTCTTTATTTACTTAGGCAAGGTCTCTCACAGAACTTGGAACTTGTCCATTTGGCTAGTCTAGCTAGCCAGCTTGCTCTGGGCTTTCTCTGCCTCTTGAGCACTGGATACCAGATGGACTACTACAGCTGCGTGCATTTTTCCAACCTTATTTTTCTTATTTATTAATTCATTATTTATTAAAGATTTCTGCCTCCTCCTTGCCACCGCCTCCCATTTCCCTCTTACTCATCAGCCCAAAGAACAATCAGGGTTCTCTGCCCTGTGGGAAGTCCAAGGACCACCCACCTCCATTCAGGTCTAGTAAGGTGAGCATGCAAACTGCCTAGGCTCCCACAAAGCCAGTATGTGCAATAGGATCAAAAACCCACTGCGATTGTTCTTGAGTTCTCAGTAGTCCTCATTGTCTGCTATGTTCAGCCAGTCTGGTTTTATCCCATGCTTTTTCAGACCCGGGCCAGCTCGCCTTGGTGAGTTCCCAATAGAACATCCCCATTGCCTCAGTGTGTGGGTGCACCCCTCGCGGTCCTGAGTTCCTTGCTCGTGCTCTCTCTCCATCTGCTCCTGATTTGGAACTTGAGATTTCAGTCTGGTGCTCCTTGCATTTTGATGTTGGTGCTAGGTACAAAACTCTAGTACTCATGCTGTGTAAGAGCCTTTCATCCACTGAGCCATCTCCCAGTTTCTCTGTATTGTGATCTGTTCAGATGGTACCCACTATTTCTACTTTGTTCTTCAAAACTTGTTTCAGATCACTCATTATCTTAATTCTACACTACTCAAAGTCATATTCCTTAATAGTATACCTTTGTCCAGCTCTCACCAACACATGCCTTTCCTTTATGGCCCACATCCCACACAATAGTGATGCTGATATTTGTCACCACTGTAATCTACTTTCTTATTTAGAGATCTATTTATTTATTTTGAGTTATTATTGCATATATTTAGGTTTAGGATATGTGGGTCCATGGATTTCTTATATAGAGATCAGAGGAAATCCTTCAGGAACCGTTCTTCTGTGGGTTCTGGACATTGAACTCAGGTTGGCTGTCTTATGTGGCAAGCTCTTTCACCTACTAAGGTAGCTCACTAGCGCCCCCTCATATTAATAGATATCCTATTTCCTAAGGCCTCAGCAAACTGATTGTGCTAACTATTTACAAATTCTCCTCTCTAATTCTTTCATTGTATTCATGCATTCTTTGTAAGCAACAAAGGGTCTAGCATATTTCAAATGAATTTTTTAGTTCTATAGCTTTCTATAACTGCTCCACTTAAGGAAGAATTCATTTTTTCCATAAAACCAGATGTATATTTAATGCCATGTATTTTATCTCTTTGCTTGGCTAATATTTGTTTATATAGTTTCTTACTAAGAGAATCTAGGATACTAGAAGGTAGAATGCTTTTCTTTTTCGTCTTTGTTTTTCAAATATTTAGCATGCTCTCAAAAACTATCCATTGAGTGATTGGACAAATGAGCAAAAATGAGTAAATCAAGTGCTATTTCTATCAAGTGCCCTTAAGTAATCAAAGTTTATAATGCCCAATATTTTATTCACAATTTAAAATTCTTTATTAACATAGCCCAAAAAATGTGATGCAAGAACTTTATTTTTTTTTAAAAAATGCTGTAGCTTAAAACCAATTTATAAAGAAGAATGCTTGATTATTATGTTTTCTTTCATTTTTTTCTCCAATGTTTTATTAATCTGTGGTCTACAATCCTTTTCAATAGTTATCATATTAGTAGTGTTAATAATTTCAAAAATCATCCATGCAATAGTGGTGCATGTCTTTAATCCCAGCATTCAGAAGGCACAGGCAGGTGAAACTCTGCGAATTTGAGACCAGCCTGGTCTACAAGAGTTAGTTCCAGGACAGACTCTAAATCTACACAGAATCCTTGCCTCATATTAAAAAAAAGAAAAGAAAAAGAAATAAAGAATTCCAAAATGAAATGCAATTGAAAATAAATCCATCAACTAACTCTCCCATCATCATAAAGTGATTCCAGTTGAGGCAATCCATTTTTTCTTCTCATGATCCCTTAGATAGTTAACATATGGAATAGGAAGAATAACAGCTATTTATTATTATAGCTGTGCAGAGGAAAACATGCTCCTTCTGGTGATGGTGGTTCTGTGACTGGGACCACTCTGCCTCTAGGACTGTACGTCCAGCATCTCAGAAGATGCTTTGGTCAAAGATAGTCTGGACAGTCACACTATGTATAACCTTTCTTATTCATTACAGCTTCTTCTTTTCTTCTTTGTTGTCATATTTTAGGTAGGTCTTCTAACAGTCTATTTTAAGGGCCTACTATAGTATGTAGCCTCTTCTTAACACAGTTACTGACTGAGGAGTGGTATGTCCACATCTGATGACTATGTTATATGTTACCACAGAACCGTCCTCCAGCAACTGATGGAAGCAGAGGCAGAGATCCGCAGCAGAGCACTGGGCTGAGCTCCCAAAGTCCAATCAAAGAGTGGGTGGAGTGAGAATACAAGCAAAGAGGTCAAGATCATGATAGGGACACCCACGAAAATAGCTTACCTGAGCAAATGGGAGCCCACCAACTCTGTCCAGATAGCAAAGGAACCGGCACAGGACTAAACAAGGCTTTCTAAATGTGGGTGACAGTTATATGGCTGGATCAGACTGCAGACACATTGATAGTGGAACCAGGATTTAACCCTACTGCTTATACTGGCTTTTTGGAACCCATTCTTTTTAATGGATACCTTACTCAGCCTAGATTTAGTAGGGAGGGTCTTGATCCTTACTCAAAGCAATGTGCTAGTCTTTGTTGACTCCCAATGGAAAGCATTAGCCTCTCTGAGGAGTGGATTGGCAGTGGGGTGGGGGGGGGAGGCAGAGGAAATGAGAGGAGGGGAAGGAGTGGACACTGGAATTTGTATGTAAAATGAAAAAAGATAGATTTTTAAATAAAAATAAAAAATTCTTTCATTAAAAATAGCATGAAGGAAACAAATTATTAAACTGCATACTGCAAGAAAAGGATCATAGAACATGTATCTGAAAAAGGACTGAAAATCTCTTACAAATGAATATAAAAGATAAGCAACACTATGAAAGAAAGAAGATAATAAATGGTCACTAAGTATATGAAAAAATCAAATGAGATTATTAGTCACCATAATGAGAAAGTAGGATGTATCTCAAGAAAATCTACAATTAAAAAGATTGAGTACTCCAAGCACTGATAAAGTTGAGGATAAACTAGAATTCTCTCATAAATTATAGTTGAATACAAAGCAGAGCAAAAGCTTAGGCAAAATTCTTTTTATAACTAAACATGTTCTCATTCAATGGTCTTACAATCCTGCCTCTGGAAGTGGAAACATGTTATTAATAGGATTGTATAAGAACAATCTCGGCTGATTTGGTTGATTGCAGGGAAACACAGAAACAGTCAAAGTACCCACCAACTGGAGAAGGGGTACACTGTAGAATAACGGAATAGCTCCACAATACAGTACTGCTCATAAACATAATTTTAAAATGAAGATTATGTTTTTGGATTTCTATTGATCTGATAAAACACCATAACTCAAGAGCAAGTCGAGCAGAAGGAGAGGGTCTCATTACACACCCATATTGCACTTTATCATCCAAGGGAGTCGGCACAGGACCTCAAAACAAGGCAGGCACCTTGAAGCAGGAACTGATTGATGGGTGTTGCTTACTTACTTGCACCCGAAGGCTTGCTCAGCCTACTTTTTTACAGAATACAAGACCACCAGCCCAGGATTGGAACTACCCACAAAGAGCTGGCCCCTCCTCCACCAGTCACTAATTAAGAAAATGCTAAGCAGCTGGACTTATGGAGCTAGCTTCTCAGCTGAGGGTCCCTCATTTCAGATAGCACTAGTTTGAGTGTAAGCTTGACTCAAGATTAGCCAGCACAAGTGACCCCTTTGCAACTTGACACACAAACAAATCTGTGTAAAGCCACATCATTTTTCCTTACTCCTCCCCAAGATCTCACATCAAAAACAAATACATGTAAAAGTCCCGGTCTTTAAAAATTCAAACACATTAAGAATTCACTTGCTCTAAAATATCTCTAAAGTGGCTCCTGCAAAAATCCAAATTAAATTAAATACCTTCTTCAGATGAAGAAGGGCCCAGTCACAATCTGAACCAACTTAACCCAAATTCTGACAGTATAAATAACTCAATCTCCAGTTATCTGGAATTCACTCTCAATCTGGGTTCCCCCAAAGGGAACTTCTTCAGTTCTGCCTTCTTCTACAGCAGATACAGCTAGTCTTCTATGCCAGGCCTGGCTCCACTCCACTGCTGCTGTTCTTGGGGGTCAACCCATGGTGCTGGCTTCTTCAGAACACTGGGGTCTTCTGCTGCGACGGGGCTGCACTTCACCCGCAGCTTCTCATAGCTTCTCATGTTGCCAAGGCTCAGCTTCTTTGCACGATCCCTTGAGTCTTGGCCCACTGAGTCTGCACTTTCACCAATGGCCTCTCGAGGCCTCTCACAGTGCCCAGCCCTGCTCGTTCTCCATGACCCCTTCATGCCTTCAAAATCAGTACCCCCTCGGTGACTCTCACATCACCAAGTTCAGTGACGAGCACAAAGTGCATCCTCAGCCTCTTCTGGATCATAACTTGTGTGACCCGACCCTGAGCAAATACTTCTCAGAAGATTTTTCCTCGGTGCAAATGGTCTGTTCTCAATCACTGCTAATTTCCTAGCCCCAGCTGACCACAATCAATTCCTGAGTAATGCAAAGGTTCTATTTCAACGTGACTGGTCTCTGGGTTTAGAGCTGACTCTTCAGCCCCAACTAAGCAGAATGACAAAATCTCAAATCTAGAAAATGGCTCCAACCGAGTCTTTTTCCCTCTGAAACTTGACAGGCCCAGCCCGCATCATGTGCACTGCTTTCAACTTTCTTATCCTTCAAGTTCCTACAAAACAGCTCATTGAGCTCTCAACACTCACTGACTTTTCTAACCCAACGTTCCAAAGTCCTTCCACAATTCATCAAAAGCCACGGGCAGGTCTATCTCAACAGGACCCCACTATCCTTGTACCAACTTGTCTCAGTTAGGGTTTCTATTGTTGTGATGAAACACCGTGACCAAAAAGGAACCCGAGAAGGAAAGGATATACTTAGATTACATATCCTTATTGCTGTTCATAATCCAAGGAAGTCAGGACAGGAATTCCAACAAGGCAGGAACCTGGAGGCAGGAGCTGATGCAGACAGCATGACAAGGCCCTATTTCCTGGCTTGCTTCCCCTGGCCTGATCAGCTTGCTTTCTTATAAAACACAAGACCACCAATCCAGGGATGGCACCACCCACAAATGCCTGGGCCTGCCCTCATCAATCAGAAAATGCCAGACAGCTGGATCTTATGGAGATACCTTCTCAGCTGAGGTTCCCTCATTTCAGAGAACTCTAGTTTGTGTATCAAGTTGACATAAGACTAACCAGTACAGATCGTAAGTATTAGCCTTGGTAACTCCACCTTATGGCAAATGGCTTACACACACTGTATCATGTGATCATTTGTTTTGAAATACACAACAATCAGTCAGGAATGGGGAAAAATCAAGGTAATAATTTCCCAACTTTAGGATACAGGTACAAGGAAACACACTGCAATCATGACAGCAGTCGGCGGGATGGTTTGGTTACATACATCTGTTAAAGTCAGAAAATGGTGTTTTCATGAATATTCATGGAAGCCCTATTCACAGTAGACAAAAACTGGCAACAACTTTGTCTCTACTGATGAATAGATTAAGAAAAGACAGCATGCCCTTAAACTGGAGTATTATTCAGCTATCAAAAGGAATGACACATGCTGCAGTATGAATCTTGAAACATGCCACGTGAAAGAATCCTGACACAATGGGACTGTAGAGACGGTTCAGTGGTTACGAGTGCTTGATGCTCTTGCAGAGGACCTGAGCTATGAACTCAGAATTCATTTTGGGCAACTCACAACCATGTATAACTCCCGATCCAAAATCTGATGGTTTCTTCTGGTCTCTAAGGATGTTGCACACATGTGCATGTACACACACACATACATACACACACACACATACCACAGTCACACGGACACAAAAATTAAAATATAAAAAAGGAACCCAGACACAAAAAGTCCCATAGAGTATGATTCCTGTATGTTAAATAAAGAGAATAAGTAAAAAAAAAAGTCAGAAAATGAAATGCAATATTTACATATTTTGTTCTAGGTAAATTTTACAACCAGGTGAAATAAGCTTTAATAAGTGAGTGCTAATCAAGTGGTCAATTCAGACTGGAGCATGAGAATGTGTGATAAGTATGTTAAAGTTAATGGGAATGTAGTGTGGATTCCAGATGGTTAGAGGAATGGGTGGACAGATACACAGCAAAGAAGCTTAGGAAACTGGAAATTAGATAAGAAGCAATTTAATGTAAAGTCTTTTGCCATATATACATATATATGTGTATATGTGTACACACACACATACATGTATGTATGTATGTATGTATGTATGTATCAACTAGCTCTATAGAAGTCAAATTAAGAACTATTCTCACTGGGCCCAAGGGCCTGAAAATAGGAGAACTGGCCCTGCTACTAAATTCAGGCTTCTTTGGGTGGGTTGGCCAAGTCAGTGTTGGAGCATGTACCAGGGTGGTTACAATGAAGGGAATTTTGGTCAGCTGGCAGGCTGAACAGTCCAACTGTCACTGAGACCCGGGATGGGGCTACATGTTGGTCTACCCCAACATCATCTATGAACTGTTACAGTATGAAAAGGGGGTAAACCCACAAATTCCAAACAGCAGGATCTCCAAGGCACAGGACAACACCCGATGTCTAGGAGATGCCCAAGAAAAGCCCAGTGTAGCTGGTGTGGCAGAGAACAGAACCAGACCTATGACTCATAGCAATGAGAATCTACAAGTCAAGAAGAAAGTTCTCAAGGCTGAAATGTGTGACTCAGCAAGCCAGCCACAGCTTTCAGGAGGAGATTCTTCTCCTTGTTTGACTTATTGTTTTTGTTGTTTGGTTGGTTTGGTTTTTGGTTTTTCTCTTAAATTATTTTTTTAGTTGTTGTTGTTGCAAGGACAGAGGACAGATGTGGGGTTTAGGGAGATGGATGGGATCAGGATGCATGATATAGAATCTGAAAAGAATCAGTGGGTGTTAATTTAGAAAAGATATTGTTCACCAATTATATCCCAGGAAATATGGGCATTTCCTTTGTTGTATTCACTCATATTTAGAGACCTCTTCTTGAGGAGAAGGGAGCAACACCTTGTAGAATACGTTGCTATCTCTGTGACTTTCTATCCGACTCTTGCACAAGGGCAGTCCTGTTCTACCCCACACAGCGTAGTCTTCTCACTCTTACTGACTCTAGTTTGAATCATCAGCAAACCAACTAAGCTCAGTGAATTTTTCTTAGAAGCTAGCACCAATTGGACCACTTCCCTGGATGTCAGTATCTTTTTGATCAACTGTTCATTTATCCTACACATGTTGATTCTCTAGCATAGCTGCTAGTAATGCCTGCTTTAACTATGAAATACAGAATAAGAGCATTGATATAATCGATATAATAAGATAAGACATGCAGGTAATACCTTACTGGACTGGGTCTACTTGTTCGATATATCAGATTAAGTATTTTCCAATTCCAGTGATCTACTTTCCTCATATATATGGTCTGGATGTAGCTGAGTTCTGTTGTCAGGTACCCTACAGATGAGACATCATCTTTGTGTAGTACAGAAGACAAGGCAAAGATACTTAATGAACTACATTAAAATGTAAAACTAAAAATATAATTCATTTTGTCATTTTATGGTCTTAGAGATCCCACATATTTGATTAAACTCTGCTTTAGAGTTATAAATGAAAGTCTTTTGAGGAAAATGTCCTACAGATTTGGTATATTTAGTAGAGCAAATGGTCCTATCTATTTTGGGTGGATGCCGTCCAGTACTATGAAGGGATATAGAAGATGGGATGTGTACGATATATATGGTTTGTAAGAGGGAAGACACATGTCTTCTCCTTTTGGACTCGAAGGGAAACACTGGCTGCTTCTGGCCTAAAGTCTTTTATGTCCTCCAGGCAACAACTTTTACATTCAGCTTTCCTTGGTCCCAAGCTTGCTAACTGAAACGTTAGGATTTCTCAATTTTCAATTTTTGTCATAAATATTTGTCTGCCTCCCATTGGTTCTATCTCTCTGAATAATTATGACTAATATAGTCAGTTAAAATCCCCTTTTAAGTATAAACCAAGATAAGAAAGCTAAATGTTGAGATTATGAAATCACCATACTTGTCTACTAAACTGTGTTTTTTTCTCCACTAAACTCAACTGTACGTTCTGCGTGTACAAGAACCATTTTGTACCTGCCTTTGGTTTCTCACTGTCAACAAATCTGTGACATGCGAGGTTATCAATCATCAACTAAAACTAATGTGAAGATAATTCAGCCAAAATTCCTATCTTCTTAGAACTTCAACAGCTTACAAATATCTGTGCTATTGAAATGGTCTATCATCCCAAAGTTATTTTGTATAAAAGTTTGACTGCATGCTAGTTAAATATGTATTTCTAAATTACATTTACTGTGTTTGTATGTGTATCTGTATGTATGTATGTATGTGTGTTGTTTGTGTTTGTATGTATGCTTGTATGTGTGTGTATGTGTTTGCATATATGTGTTTTGTTTGTATGTATATATATGTGTATATGTATGTTTGTATGTATTTTGTTTGTGTGTGTGTTACAACACACATGTAGAGGTCAGCAGACAATCAGTTTTGGAGAGTCGGTTTTATCACTTCACCTAGTAGGATCGTGGGATCAAAATCAAATGTCAAGCTTATCAGCAGGCACCCTTACCTGCTGAGCCACCATGTTGCTTCAACATTAGTTTTTAAAATTGAGAAAACAGTGGTGTAGAGAGATAAAGTAGCTTGCCAAGAGTGGTGTAGGAAGAAAATAAGAGAATCAATATTCTGTCCCAGGACTGCTAAACTCCAGTGGCTGGATGCTTTCCATGGCATTCTAACAAGAACAGAGCCAAAAGGAAGCCAGAGATGGAGCCTGTTCCTCACAAGGTTCTCTTAACGAGAACTCCCTCTGCCCTCTTAAAAGTTTGAACAGAGTTCATTACCACTATTGAAGAGCTCAATATCAATGAAATTTTCCTACTTTATATTTGTCTGACAAAAACCAGACCCTCCTTTTCTCATCTCGGATAAATCACCAAAAGAGAGAGAAGCTTGAATGGAAAGAATAGGTCACAGGTGTTGTTCACAAGATCCCTTGACAGAAACCTTCTGAACAAGGGGCACTGCAGCACTCGATAACTCATGCTTCACCAATACTGCTATAAGAGAAAAGAAAGAAAATTTGGCAAAGAATCAAATGTAGGAATCCCCTTTTCCCCCCTCTGACATCACAGCCTGCATATCCTGGTGACTTTTGAGGCATTGTTTACTCGAAGTGTGTACTTAGTAGGAAATAGGCAAAAGGTGAAAAATTGTCAATGTGGATTGATTAAAACATTTTAAAGGTTGTTGTATTGCTCCATTCATGCTGCTACTGAAATATAGCAGGGCCTGGAAGGTTTAAACAGCTGATATTTTTCATAGTGGTGATGAAACCTGAGGTCAAGATGTTGGTCATTCATCTCCTTGTGATGATCTTCTAACTGGCCTTCAGAAAGTCAGCATCTTCTCTGTGTCACCCTCTAGGAGGGGGAAGAAGGGAGCTTGGGGGACAGAGAAGGGACGTGTGTGCATGCGCGTGCGTGAGCACACACACGCACATGCACACACACACACACACACAAACACACACACACAGATTGTTGTATTTTCTCTTCTCTGGGTAGATGCACTCTTCGTGAGTATCTTATATCCTAAATGAAGTCACATGGTACCTTTTCATTATATTATGGGGGACAAGGAGTTAAGATATTAGTCTCTGATGATTAATTAAAGTTTGTGTTCCTGCCAAATTAGCATAAATCAGTTTTTTTTGCCAAAGACATTAAACTTTTCAAATAAATATAATTTTGTTAACATGATGGTATTTGGATTTCTGTCAAAATCATCTATCATAGAATCCATGTGTACATAATAATAAATTATTAATTAAATATCTTGAAAATAATCACAGATTGAAATTTTAACAAAAGTTAAATTTCTCGTGACTAACTTTTAGCAACTTTCTTTTTTTTTTCTTTTTACAATCAGTTTCTTTGAAGGAAGACAGTAAATGGTTTTATTCAAGTTCTGTATGCAGAGCAATTGGACAGAACAATCAGCCTTCAGAAAGATCTAACAAAAAAATCTATATTGGCACAATTATGATTTATATCAATAACAATATATCAGTAACAATAAAGTTGATATTATTGGTGGAAATCAGAAGGCAGCATGATCTATGCAGCTATTTTCACAAAGACATCACAGAAAGTCATTGGGCCCAGCTTCTTTTAGGACCCATCTTGATCAGTTGGAAGGACTCGATGCAACCATTGTTTCTGGCATATTACAGTGAATTTTAAAAGGTAAATTAGCTCATTCATTTGTGGTGTGTTTAGTGGATTTTCATACATGATAAAGGGTGGGATGGGAACTAATAAACAATACTTTTTTCTCTTAGTCCAGATGTCAATGAGAAGATATCAGAGATTTATGACTTAATTTGGGTAATCCACTTTATCAAAGAACCATCAATCTAAAACATCAGGACTGAGTTGTTCCTAAGAATTTTTCTTAAAGACCATGATGTCAGATTATAGATCTAATTGATGTGGAGGAACCAACCAGGTTCAAAGGTGGCACAGAGCTAGGTATATTTGGGAGAAAGAGGAGTTGCTCTAACAGAAAATAAAAACCTAGATGATAGTTGTAGGAAAGGGGGCCTAATGAAATCCATCATGGTGACAGAATCAAGGAATACAGACCAGTATGGAGGCTAATGAGAGCTATGACAAGGCAGGAAATAAGCACCAGAATTTTCTAGATTCTGGACCATCCTAAGGGATTTAGCCAATGTGAAAAAGTCAACAGTAAGCATAAAATAACTATAAAACCTGAAAAATCAGATTAAAGTTTTGGGAATTTCAGTCATAAGCCTCCTATATCTATCCATCTAAGGATGCTTCTGGAATAAAGAGAAAGTTTGTACGAGTCTGACTGTTCTAGGAAATATATATAGCATAGACTTCAGCAATTTAAGCACAAAGAAATAGATAAGTCTGAGTTAATGATGACATTACGTTTTCTGCCTTGGGCAGCTAGACCAACACTAATTGTAACTGTGAAGAAATATCACAGGAAGATCAAGGCATTAATGTTTTCTTGGATATTCTAGAAATAGGACAACGACTTCTGCTCTCAGAATCGTGACTCTTCCATTTCCCACTAATTCTATAACATATAACTTTATTAAAAATGTATTGCTAAACTTGATCTCTACTATAAAAGTACAGAATTCATTTTTGCTTTGATGATATCTTTTTGTAATTCAAAACACCACTTACAAATTCAAAATTCTTATTATCTTTTCTCTTATACACAAGTAGTCTTTCCTCCACCCCAGCATAATGCATTTCTTTGTCCTCTGCTGGAATACTGAATACAGTTTTCTTTCTTTCAAAGACGGCATTGTTTTTTTTGTTTTTTTTTTTGTCTTCCAGATGACAATATGTCTGTCTAAGACCTTGGACTCTGTATCCCACACCATAAAGAGACTTACAATATCATTGTCAACTGCATTTTTGAACTCAGAGAGAAAGCACCTTTCCATGTGCAGATCTATTTTGAAAATACATAGAACAATACTTCAGACCTCTTCTACATTCTGCACATGTGTGAATTTTATTTTACTGCTTATTATATACGTTCTTCAATATAAATGCTGGGTATATATAGGAACACAGGCTATTTCTCTTTGAAAATCTAAGTAAACCTGGTGTCTGACCGAAAGTAGGTACTACAGGGACATAAGGCATCTGTTGAACAGTAATATCTAACTTGGGAAGTCTGAGTCAAAAGTTAAGTGCAGTTAAGCATAAGTCATGCCCCTACTCTCAAAGTTTCCAAGTGCTCTAAGATGCAATATAGCAGTCTGACTTTCTCCGTCTGTATCATGGAACTGAAAGCCGAGGTACACAAAGTAAGTTAACTAATTTTATTTGTTTTCATGTCCCACTTTGTTCCTAAGTTCTAAGTCTTAGGGCTGTGAATCTACTTCTGAGTTACATTGTCATTAGTTTATAGTATATCCTAAGGCCTTCTTAAAGAATGGGAGCTCAGACTCCTGACACTATATTTTGTAACTTAGCAAAGTGAACAACACCATTCTTGGGTTCATGTTCTTTCTTTCTTTCTTTCTTTTTTCTTTCTTTTTTTTTCTTTCTTTTCTTTTTTTCCTTCCTTCCTTCCTTTCCTTCCTTTCCTTCTTTCCTTCCATTTTCCCTCCCTCCCTTCCTCTTTCTCTCCCCCTCCCTCTTTTTTCCTTCCTTCCTCCCTCCCTCCCTCCCTTCCTTCCTTCCTTCCTTTCTCTCTTTCTTTTCTTCTTTCCTTCTTTTTTTATTCCTCAGAGAAATTGCATTTCCCAACCACACATATAAGAATCTTCTCTCCTGGGCTGTAGCCATAGTCTCAATATTTAGCATAGTTCACTGCTTTTTTGTAGGTGAAGACTGTTCATTCATTTCCCAGGTGACCAGACCCAAAATAATCAGAAACTATTAATTATAAAACTGTTTGGCCAATAGTTTAGGCATATTTCTAGCTGACTCTTACATCTTGAATTAACCCATTTTTATTTTTATTTATTTATTAATTTATTTTGGATTTTTGAGACAGGGTTTCTCTGAAGTTTTTGGTGCCTGTCCTGGAACTAGCTCTTGTAGACCAGGCTGGCCTCGAACTCACAGAGATCCGCCTGCCTCTGCCTTCCGAGTGCTGGGATTAAAGGCGTGTGCCACCACCGCCCAGCCTAACCCATTTTTATTAATCTGTGTGTTGGCACGAGGCTGTAGCCTACTGGGTAAAGTTCTGTCCAGTGTCTGTCTCCTTCCACAACTACAAGGCATCTCCTTGACTCCATCTACTCTTTATAACTCTTTCAGTCTGGCTGTATTCTGCCCCACTATAGTCTGAAGCTGCTTCTTTATTAACCAATGGCAATAAGACATATTCAAAGCATACAGAGAGAATACCATATCACACCTAGTTTTAAAGCATAAGTAGCAAGTCTGCTTCCCACTGTTGTTTCTGCTGTCCCTCCTTCAAGCCATTTCCTGATTTGGCATTTGAGAAAATTTCATCAATCCTTTCAACCCTGGCATAAACCAACTTCTTTAAGTATTCCTCACAAAGTTCCCATCCCACCCCAAGAACTGTCTGACATTTCATGTGTATGTATTGTCAAAGACAAAATTTTAAGACATCTATTGACTCATTTATTTTATTATTATCATTATGATTTGCGTTTGTGTGTACTGTAAACATGTATATGCCAAAGTCACTTTTTCCATCACATGGTTCTAGGGCGTGAACTCAACTCATCAAGCTTGGCAGCAAGGTTCTTTACCTACTGACATGCCTCAGGGGCCCTGGGAAATATGTCTTTAACTGAGATGAATCATGTACAGTTCCGCTTTCCTCGATAGTGTCTAAGGTCACTGAAAGCAGGGAACATGTATGTTCTAAAAGAACAAAGCTATAAATGTACCCCTGACCCACAATCCCCATAGCAAGTGGCCCAAATGGCCAGGTTGTGGTCAATGTAAAAGCTTTCCTTGTTTCCAGTCTTGGGACATGGTGCTTAAAGCCAACATGTTCTTCAACTCAGCTGCATATCATGCTCAGCCTCCTTTCTACACACCACATTCCAGCCTTATTGAACCCTAACCTGTGAATGGGGCTTCCATCATGAAGCTTACTCACTTCCCTGCCTGCCTTTGAGCTTCTGGTAACTATAATTCTCGGGCTTACTCTTCTGCCATATCAAGCTCGATCAGAGAGAATATGCAAGCTCTGATGGTTCTCACCTGGATCGCCTTCATTAACTTCCAAAACTCCCATTATTAAGCAGAATTTAATGCTTTATGACTGTAGTTTGTATACCTACACCAATGGGGATGGGCAGATAAACTCAGACTGGAAAACTTTGTAAAATACTCCTTTCGAAAAAACTTTCAACATAGTATGAAAGGAAGCAATTACATCACACATACAGCATGATTCTTCACAGATTGCACATGGGGATCCATGGAAAGGGATGTGCAGATGAGGAAGAAAAGGGTATGCAAAGCAAGCAGGAAAGCTCCGGGCTAAGTGCTAAAGGTGACTGTAGTTGTATGCTGCCCTTGCCAGCCCCTCTGATCTAAAGTATATATGAAGGAGTTATAGTAGAACAGATTCAAAGTTTTTCAAATAAAAAAAAATACCAGATAAACCTTCAAACACTGAAAAGATATGCAAGACTATGTTCAGACTCAGTTGGTTCTTCTTATTTTGCAAAACAAAGTAGTTTTCCTTCAAGTTCTAAGTAATATATTTGATTCGACAATGCCTGGGAAACTTAATCATTTTCCATACAGAAGGGCAACAGAGCAGACTTCTCGTGACGTGAGGATGGGTGTATCTTGGGAGCATTACACCTAGGAGTGGTACACACCAGTACACATTTGATACTAGAAATTAATAGGTGGCAGAGAGAAAGCCCAGTCATTCAGGCCGCATTCCCAACTGAAAACAACACTAACAAGCCCCATATGTCAGTGCAGGAGGTTGCCTTGAAATCTTAAGAATGTTATCTTTGCCATAGCAACACTAGGGTTTTCATTCACTGTGTTAAAGAGCAGCATGCATTTTTCTCATTAATAGTGTGTAATCAGACAACAGCTGCATTTGTCTTGGTAGCAAATCATACTACGTTAGGGAATAAATGGTGGATCTAAAAACCCGAGTTTAGATATTGGTTACTACCACAAAGGTAAACAGGTCTGCCACTTAACCTACAAAGTCTTGAGGCTTCTAAAGTAGAATGGGTTTACTAACTCAAAACCTTAGAGATATTCTGAGAATGAAGTTCTGTTGCAGGAAACATAGTGTAGTATATCTGAAATAATATTTCATTATTGTATACCCATGTATGAGCAAGCACTTCTGTTAGATACTAATGATTCTATTAGGCATTGTCAGATTTATAAAGGCCATGTCTTAAAATGTTCATGAATCTCAAGGGCACCTGCACAGCAAATATAATCTACATGATATAGTAGATTAAATATTACTGTGTGTCTGGTAATGTATTTTAAAACCATGAAGCTACCCGGCAATAGAGATGTTGGATGGGCAACTGCTTCACTTCCTTTCAGAATAATCTGAATATCAGCCTCTAGGCACAAATAAATCATACCATGCCTTAGAGGTTAAATTAAAGGTCGATTTTTGCTCTCAACGTTTTTCATGGTTACTATCAAATACTCAGTTCTAAGATGTTGGGTCCACAGACAACAATGAACACTGTCTACTTGGTTTACATGCATTCTTCTTCCCTCCATCCTCTCCCTGGTTTGGGCAGTCACAGGGATGTCTCCAACTTTTCCTCTTTGAGAGCTGAGCCAGAAGTTACCTGTGATTAGAAAACTTCTCTTGATTACTACTGAGGAACAATGGTTTTATCCTGTAAAGATTTGTTTCTTGTACCTGTTTAATAAAATGCTGATTGATTAGTAGCTAGGCAGGAAGTATAGGCGGGGCAACCAGGCAGGAAATAGAGGCAGGGCAATGTCATCGCCCAGATGTAGAGGAGGCAGATGATAATACCTTGCTGATGAAGGGTACCAAGCCACATGGCTAACACAGACAATAATTATGGGTTAGGAGGTAAGAATTAATTAATAAGATGCCTAAACTAATAGGCCAATCAGTTTATGATTAATGTAGACCTCTGTGCATTTCTTTGGGACTGAATGTCTGCAGGACCGGGAAGGACAGAAATCTCAATTAACAGAATCCTTTTTTCCTCTGTGTGCATAGGTCATGGTTGCCTCTGAGTAGGATTCTCTATCACTTAAAAAGAAACTGTGACTGACTCGAAGTCAAAAGACTGTTTTGTACACCTTTGTAGGGACAATATTTAGTAAATCAAGAGCACCACATTTTATTCATTCATTCCACAAGTTCTGTCTTATGCAGTCTCACTGACTCTGAATTTTAATAGACACCATGCTACTCTTAGTTTCTCCACTGAAATAAGGAAGATTCCTGCATCTTCCCAGCTAAGCCAGGAAGATTCAACTGGGCTGGTAAATGGTAAAGAATAAGGAGAGAAGAGACAAGTTGACAGGAAGGAAGCATTGATACTGCTAGATGTCTTAGTTAGGGTTTCTGTTGCTATGAGAAAACACCATGAGCAAAACAACTTATGGAGAAAAGGGTTTGTTTCCCTCCCACTTCCACATCACAGAACGAAGTCAGAACAGGAACTCAAGACAGCAACCTGGAGGCAAAAACTGAAGCATAGAAAATAAAGGAAAGGATGCTTGGTCCCTTGTCCCTCCTGGCTTTCTCCTTATTTAGAATACCTATCCAGGCATTGACATTCCACATCAATCATAAATCAAGAAAATTCTCCAGAGGCTTGCCTACAGGCCAATCTTGTATCAGCATTTTCTCAATAGATGTTCCCTTTTCCAAAACTGTTTTTATCTTATATCAAATTGACAAAACACCAGCTAGCACACTAGGATGAATGGCAGAGGGAAATTCTTATCTACAAAGTTTGTACAACCTCAGTAAAGGATGACTCAAAGCTAGTAAAAACGGGGTTTTAAAGCCAGTAGGTTAATGGCATATTATAAGCTTGGAAAAGTGGGAAACATTAAAAGTTTTCAGAGCTTTGTGGACTATTTTGCATACATTAAAGTAATAACATAAGTATTAAATAATGAAATAAACTAATAAGGCAATTTTAAGTAATTTTCATTTTTGATTGACCTAAAATTTATGCATAATAATAGGATAATATATGGCATTTTCATACATAGACATTTTACAATTTTAAAGCATTTATACCTATTCATCTCTTCAATCATGTTTAACCTTTTTCTCCCAACTTTCTAGAAATATTCCATATAGTAGCACTTTTCAATAAGTAATAAAGTTATATTTGTGAATAGAAACATCTTTTAGGTGTTAGATAAATTACATATGAGACAAAAGTGGTCATGGGAGAGTAGTTAAATTAACCAAGTGAGGTGTGATAATTTTGTCAGTGGCTCAACTTAGCATTCCATCTGGGGCACTGGGAATAGAGAGTGAGCATTTCCTGTATGAAACCAAGAGCATGTCCTGTTTCTTTAACTCATTGCAGGAGGCAGCATAAGATGGGAGGACTCAGCAGGGTAAAAAGCCTGAGAAATAATCTTTTCACCCAGGTGAAGCTTGAGCATTTCTAGAAGAACATCTCTCCTGTGTCTTTTCAGTGCTTTGAGCTTGAGTCTGGGTCCTTAGCACTACAGGTGAGAGAAGATACAAGCTACCTCATCTCTCTATTTGCCTGTTTATTATATCAGCATCAGTTGTGTGCACATCTGCGCATATGGTCTGCAGTCTAGCCATTCCCTCCTCTGTCTCTGCCTGGAGTTCATTCCCTTTGCAATGTCTCAACTGCTATTCCTTCTGATGTCAATATTCTACAAAAATTCTGACCTACTTGATATTACTGTCAAAACATAGCAACTAGCCAGTTCCTTGGTATCTATTCTCTTTACTACGTGTAAACTTTTATTTCTATTGAATCTGTACTCCATTAGAATATCCCCAGATATTCTAATATATATATATATATATATATACATATATACATATATATAATGTGTGTACACATATATTTATATATGTACTTTAATATTTTAACCTCTAATCTGAAAACTTATTAATTGCCCATAACCTGTATTGAACAGATATTAGTAACACACACAATTGTTTGTGAAATTCAAAGCTATTTTCGATGACAAACCCCCCTGCTTAGAAACAGAAAAGAGCAAGAAATAAAATGAAAATGCACCAGGAGTCAGTGAGGCTGTGGTCACATTGTTCAAACGATGCGCCAGTTTATCTTTAGAATGATCCTGTGCAGTTGGTCTCCAAAGCCATGTGTGGTACTCAATCTCTACCTTTGGAGACCCTGGGGATGAATGCACAGTGGTGCTCACAAGAAACTAAAGACATTGTTCATTGTTTGGCCCATATGACTTCTACCTTGTTTTATATTCTACATTATAGGGAATGACATCATTTATACTAGGTGAAGGGGGAAATATTGTCAGAGATAAATTAGATTGCTGTCCTGTCACAATAAAGGTCTCATCTTTCATTGTGAAGATTCCAAATCGTTCCCAAAGCATCAGGGAAACACAGCATTCAAGCAACAAAAGGACAGCTTGAGGCTTTCATGGGATTCCATCTCTACAACAGACAAATACTTCTTGGGAGATAATTCTCAATGACCCTCTAGATGCACAGTAATGACTGTTTCCCTCAAAACCCTGGGGTCAGATTTATCCATTTTTTTTGTATTTTTGTTTGTTTTGTTGATGTGCCAAAGCATTACAGTATAATATAAAGTAGATATTGTTGAAAATGACTCTTTTTTTTTCAGTTCTGAAAAATAGCCTGCTCAGGCAAGCATCTATTTTCTTCACCTGCATTAGGGTTTATACCATTTAAACGTACCAATTCAAAAACTTAAGTGAGTTTAGGACTATAAAGATCTAGCACCATGCATGACACCTAATACATTATCTCCTTTTTATGGTGGGTTGTTTGTAGTTCTAATAAAGGAAGTTGAAGAGGAGGCATTGGATTAAAAAAGTTGAAAAAAGTGCAGTGCTGATTTTCATAGCACTTTGGCTGATATTGCCAGCTGGACTGAAGCATTAACCCCTCACAAAGCTCATTACATTTACAGAGAGAAGGTGTCATCAGTAGAGACCACATTGGGAACAAATGACTTCTTGTGCCAAAGAGAGCCTACCTCATTCAGCTTAAGTTCCAGGAACAACAACAACAACAACAACAACAACTTAAGTGTTTCTTTTTCTTTTCTCCTTTTCCCCTAAAGCAGACTTTTATAGAGAATTACTAGCTGGGGAACACGATCAACAAAATCAATTCGGATGGAAGTGCTTTATCGTGACATATTAATTATTTGGAAAGCATAAAGGTGTCAAGGACAATACTAAGGCATTCGTACTCTGTGTTTCTGAACACACGAGAATTCCACGTGGAATCGTTAGAGCATGCTAATTCATTCTCTGAAAATGAAAGGCAAACCTGAGCGAAAGGACGATCGCTTCTGAGCGTCACCGTCAGAAGGGCTTAGTCGGCAACCTTGATATCCCTGTGTTGCTTTGTTGGAAGCTGATTGTTGAATCTTTTCTTGTGGCTTTTATATTGGTTATTGCCATCAAATAACAGCCTTTGAATCTTAGACTCCTTCTATCTTTAAATTTGAACTTAACCCTATCATAACATTGTCAACCTTTTTTCCCTAAACCTTTATCTCCACTTTATTTAATGTTATCGCTAAGCCATACCCTGAGTCTCTGTTGTTCCGTTTCGTACAGCAGCATATTTATTTATGCCTTAAAACCATATAAGTCAAGGTGGTTTTTTCTTCCTGAATATTTTCAAATGTAACCTCTTTCCTCCACCACCACCTCTGCTCTTCCTACTGAGCCCTCCTCTTACAACTGCGACATTCCAGCACATAAAACCCTCAACTAGAGATATTATCCCTCAGGTGTCATTTACTCACTGACCTGGAACTCACCAAGCAGGCTAGGTTGGTGTCCTGGGATCCCCTTGTATCTTCCCTGCCTAAGCTGGAATTAAAAGTAAGTGCCACTCTGGATATCTTTTTCTACATGGGTCCTGGCGATCAAACTTACATCCTTGTGCCCCTAAGGCGAGAACTTCACTGATGGAGTTCTAGGTTGCAACTTGTAAGATTTGGATAGAGACACAGTTTTCAAAGCATATCACTGACAGACTAGAGAGCAAACTCCATCAGTGAAGTTCTCGCCTTACGGGCACAAGGATATGAGTTTGATCGCCAGGACCCATGTAGAAAAAGATTGAGCCTATAATTCGTGATCCTAGAGAAGCTAAATAAGGTGAACCCAAAGAAAAACATATAGACAACCTCCTGGATATTAACCTTCATCAGGCGATGAAAGGAGACAGAGACAGAGACCCACATTGGAGCACCGGACTACAACCCCAAGGTCCAAATCAGGAGCAGAAGGAGAGGGAGCACAAGCAAGGAACTCAGGACCATGAGGGGTGCACCCACACACTGAGACAATGGGGAAGTTCTATCGGGCACTCACCAAGGCCAGCTGGCCCGGGTCTGAAAAAGCATGGGATAAAACCGGACCACTGAACATAGCGGACAATGAGTTTTGCTGAGAAGTCAAGAACAATGGCACTAGGTTCTGATCCTACTGCATGTACTGGCTTTGTGGGAGCCTAGGCTGTTTGGATGTTCACCTTACTAGACTTGGAAAGAGGTGGGAGGTCCTTGGACTCCCCACAGGGCAGGGAACCTGGTCTGCTCTTTGGGCTGATGAGAGAGGGGGAGTTGATTGGGTGAGGGGGAGGGATATGGGAGGGGGTTGAGGGGAATAGATAGAAATCTTTAATAAACAAATAAACAATAAAAAAAGAAAAAAAAGTTGCAGTGTTTCCATCCTCAAAAATCCTAGCAATCCTCAAAATTATATTTTCAAGCCAGTGTGTGTCTTGAAAACAAGATCTGTAAAAGGCAATAGTGACTTGGTTTTTTTCCTAGTAGAATATTTTTTGTGTCCTATAAACAAGAACACATTCAAAATAGATGCCCTATTTTCTACACAAATTCTTACCCTGCAGAGTCTTCATTTTCTCAGCTCATAGAAACTCTATTTGTTCCAGTTCTGAAGCAAAAGTCTGTGGAACTATTATTAAGGACTATTCTCTTGTACAAGCCAAGAATGTTTGATTCAACCTTCAGAATGTTGCCCACTTTTCACTCTTTCTGCATCCTCACCCGGGCTACCGTCAACTCTTGTGTGCTTTGTTGCATTGTACTCCTGACTGCGCCTGTTGCTTCTAAGCCAGTCCTGAAATCTACTCATCACACATTTCTCTCTTGTTTGTAAAGGTAAAACATCCTGGAGACTAGAGGGACACCATTCCAATTGGGGCAGTTAACAGTGAGAGGCCCCTGGCTGTTGGTCAGAATTGAAGTTTATTACCTAGCAAGCAATGAGAGCTTGAAAACCTTAAGAAAGTTTCGATCACTTCTTCAACCACAGTGAAAGTCAAGGATCTTACTTAGTCTCTAACCAAGATTCTCTCTGACCTTGGCACCTTCTGTTCCTACTCTGCTTGAAGCAGGATCAGCTCCTTGTTCTACATCGGATGTGACAGACACCCTCCTGTATTTGTGTGCATGTATGGGGTGTTCCATATGCCTGGAACACTTTCTCCCATTTAGCTTCACAACTTCTGTTTTACTTCCTCCAAATATTTGTTTAAATCATCTAATTAATGCTCACCTGAACTAATCATTTTATAATGAAACATCCCTTTAAGTTGCTATATTCTTATAATCTCTAAGGCATTGGCTATTGTTTACAATATTGTTAATATAATTATTGTTGCCTTTTCACTTTTTCACACTACAATGTGTATTCACTAAGGGAAGAAGTTGCTTTTGCTTGCTTCACTGCCCTGTGCCCTGTTGTTCTTAGGAAAATTCTTGAACCCGAATATATGCTCAATAACATGCATCAAAAAACATCTGCAAAAAACCCACAATTCATTTCTCTTACAGAATACTCCTGAATTATGTAAAGAACAAAATATTTTGATTTCTATGATTCAGAAGTGAAGAAATGGCTAAGGTCTGTGTTACATTTGTCTCCACCATGTGTATACAAACGTTGACATGAAGAGTGTGGGATGTTTAAATTTTGTTATTTAACTTTTTTAAAATTTATTTATGGCAAAATATTTGGTGTGGATTGAATTTTCACAGCAATTAAGAAAACACAGTAAGTACACCGAATGGGAAGCCTGCCTTGACCAATAACATGCCACTGGGAAATGCTCGACTCTGTTTTTTTTTAACCTACTACAGAATGCATTCTCTTGGTGTACATTTTATGCAACATGTGGCCATAAATTTTCACCCTTTTAATAATTCAGAGCTCTGCACAATTTCTGTCTCGTTTGTAAATGTAAAACATCCTGGAGACTAGAGGGACACCATTCATTCTGGTGCAGTTAAGAGTGAGAGGCCCCTGGCTATTTGTCAGAATTGAAGTTTATTACCTAGCAAGCAAGCAGCCCTGGTCACTTGGCACTCTACAGTCCTTATTCAGAGCAGCCCTAAAAATCAGATACAGTAATTGATTGGGGCAATTATCTACCCAGCCTTCACACCTGCTCCCTCCTAACAGCCAACCAACCACCTAAACAACAAACAAATAGCAACAGCCCCATTCGTCTCTTGAAAATAAAATACACGGCTTCATAAGCATTGTGATAATGGTACCCAAAGCAATTTTGCTGGAATGAGATGGATAATTTCATACAGGGGAAAACACAATGAATTGCTTTTGCATCAAGTATCTGCTTACTTAAAACAAAACATGTCCTTTTAGTTTGTCCGTGTATACTTTCTTTTTTTCTGGTGTGAAGTGCGGCAAAATTGACTTCAATTTCCAATTAACTTCCATTAGCCTCATGGCCACGAAGAAAACAATTCATCTGTTTTCCCAAATTAGAGCATAAGCCAAACCATTCTTTCTCATTTCATAGGACATCTCAAGACACAATCCAATGTCTAGGAAGGTTCTATTTGTTTAATATGCTATAAATTTCTAAAGGTATTGCTGATAAGTAGATGAGCCATTTTTTAACTTTTCCTTGAACTTTTTGTATTCTACTCTAGAGGTAAAAGCTCAATAATAGTTAAAAATAATAATAATCAAATAATACTTATGGGTATGCTTGAACATGTAGTTTTCTGTGATTTTTGTCGTATATACATATAATAGTTGTATTTATATTTTCTATGTGTAATATATATGTAATATGTATGAACTTATATAGAAGATAACCTTTGGGGGGAAACAGGAATCAGTTCACAGAGTCCTAGATCTCTCTCATAAGGTGAGGCTGGGTCACTTCAGTGTTGGTGTTAAGGAAGCCACCAGCAGAATCTAGAGTGTCTTCTGTTATTGTCGGTCTGTCTGAACAGGAACTTGACCACATTGTTTTTCAATTGGTTTCAGACAGAAGGAAGAACAACAGTTTCCAGCTAAAGAAGGGGAAATGATTCCACTTATGTACCCCTTTACGTCCCTCTCTCATGTGCGGTTATGTCGCACACGTCATGTACATCATGTGCCATTCATTGCTCTCAGTCCTGGAGGTACAAAAGCAAAGAAGGCACTTTTCAAGCTCCTGGAACTTAAAGGGGTGACATCTGAGATGATGAATAAAAGTTTGTCTCACAGATCTGATTTGTGGCATGAAAGCTTTTCCACTACTACCAAACAAGGGTGCAGGGGGCACAGTGGTTGGGTGGGTCATCGGGATCATGAGTAATAGTCAAGGTTACCAGCTAAGAAACACGTAATTGTAAGTACATGGTGGATTTTAGACTTTATGCACATCATAGACCTTCCATGAATCAGTTTTGTGTTTCAGATCATATATTTGTGTTCATCTTTCCCTCATTCTAACAATTGCCAGAGAAAGGCAACTTACAGGAGAACATGCTTAGATTGGCTGATTTCAGCCGTCTCCGTTCATCATGATGGGATGTGTGGGCAGAGAAGAGAAGCCCACAGGATATTGGCAGACACTAGATAATTCCTTTACTAACTGTCTTCTCTTATTGTGTGTCACCACCTTGGGGGACATTGCCTCTCACACCCATGTCGCTCTGTATGAACATTCTTGCAGACATACAAAAAGATATGCCTTGATAATCCTCTAAGCCCTTTTCCTGCCCGACCCCATTATGTAAATAGTCAAGATTAGCTATCATCACTAAAACATGTTAGGCTGCAGTTTGCTTACTGTCTCATAATAGACAGTAGTGACAGCTTCTCTCCTTAGGATTCGGGTAGAAAGCAAATGAGCTCAACAAAGCAAAATAACATGATGCCCTGTACATGCAACAGTAAAAGAATATTATTGATATCTGCGGGAAATATTGCCACTCTCAGTAATAATCCCACTTTTTAAAGGCACACACACACGAGGCTCTTTCTCTTAAAAATAAAACACTAAAAACATAGGCAATACATGAACTGTTAATTGAGATTTACTTCAAATTAATTATTTGTGATCTGTTTAATTTATCAAAGAAGAAATGTGGGAAAGACACACTCCCTTTTTTCATTGTGGTGCTAAATATACATGATATAAAATTGACCATTTTACCCATTTGGTTTACATTTCAGTGATACTAAATGCATTCAGATTGTTGGGCAAACACCAAGAGCCTTCACCTCTAGAACATTTTTAAATTTTTATACTGAGCCTCTGAACATATTAAGTTTGAGCTTCCTACCCCAATCCACACTCAATGTTCCTGAAATCAGCAATCTGTTTTCAGCCTCCATTATTTGAACTGCTATGAGTATAATCTAAATAAAACAGTAATTGATATTTTAAGAATGGTTTATTTTACTTTGAATACTATTTCCAAAGTCCATCATTTTAATTCCAGAATTGCATTTCAATTTTACATTTAAACATTATTTCATTGTAGATATACATCACATGTGCATCACTGGACAGTTACTTGGGTTGCTGTTGGGTTTTGCCTGTACTCACTGAGAAAGGTGTGAACAGGGGTGTGCAAATATATGTGGGGGTCCCTATTTTCAGTGACTTTGGGGGATATGACTAGCAGTATATGGCGGTTTGAATGAAAATAGTTTCTATACAACCAGGCATTTGGCCACTTGATGCCTAGTTGGTGGTCCTATTTGGGAGGTTCAGGATGTGTGGCCTTACTTGAGAAAGTATGTTGCTACGGGCCTGGCTTTGAGAGTGTCAAGACTCAAGCCACTCCCAACTCATCCTCTCTGCTTCCTGTTTGTTGTTTTGTTTTTCAAGATGTGAGCTTTCAGCTTCCTGCTGGTGCCACGATGCCTGTTCTGTCCTGCAGAATCTCCCCACAAGACTGGACTTATATTTCTCTTGAAACATAAGCCAAAATAAACTCTTCTATAAGTTGCCCCGGCCATGGTGTTTTCTTACAGCAATGGGAAAGTAAATAATACACAGTGGCTCTGCTAGACTATGTGGTGGTTCTTCATTTTATTTACTGAAACTTCATTCCACTAGGCTTTATGAAAGCTACATCACTTTTCATTCTTCTACTAAGGGACAAGGTTCAACTCTCTCTTCACTCTTGGTAAAATTTGTTATCCTCTGGGGTTTTGATGCTCATTTTCTTGATAGGTATGAAAGATTAATTCATTGAGATTTTTATTAGCATTTTACTAAGGATTGAGAATATTGAATATCTTTCTATATGCCTACATCCATTTGCATATTTTCTTTGGACAAAATAACCATTCAATTCATTTGCAAATTTTAAGCTTGTCTTTTTCATCACTGTGTTAAAAATGAAGAAACATTCCATTCTGTTCTCAACAAAAACTGAACTGTAGATTGTACTTCTTTGTGAAGATGGTTAAATAAATGTTTAACTGAAAATAAATCTATATCTTCATCTATGTCTTACTATGAATGAAAGACAAGAAAGTGACTGACATCTCTCTTTCAAAGACAGATACAATGAAGCTGGAAAGATTTGGGAGACTTAGCATAACTATGAACAAAACGCCTCCCTTCCATGTTCTGATCACGTTTCCTGATTATCTGTTTCAGATTTCAGTCTCCAAAGTTTGTTCAATGATCATCCACATTACTTACAGTATTGTCTTTATATAATATGTGATTAAAGATAATAAATATATAGTGGTACAATTTCCCACTTAGGCAATGGATTGTTGAGGTAATGTAGCTTAACTGCTACTCTATTGCATCTCTTCTATGGCTACACAAAATGTCATTTAAAACATCTCATCTCTTCCTACAATGTAAATGCATTTATTTTCCCTCATGAAAACATTGCCATATGTGATGATCATCCACACATGAAAATCTTCCTAGAAATTATAGTTATGATTACATTAACATAGCAGCATGCCCCTGTGTGTAATGGCAACAAGCAGGCATCAATGCACTGCTTGCATGAAAATCTATGTAATATTATTGGGCATTTTCAGTTCAAATTATAATTTTTCCATTTTCTATCTATGTTCCTTGAAAGTGATTGAACCTTCCCTAATCTTAAATTCATTTACTATGAAGTTTAGGTTTGAGGTTTTTCATGTTATTTTGTGAAGAAAAAATGTTTGTTCTGGGCATATTTAACAACAAAAGCATCATCATAATTTTTAACATATTGAACCTTTTACTCCAACTTATTTTAAGAGTTAGCTTAAGCCAACAGGGATGACAGAAACAATTTAGACCCAGCTGCAGAACACTAGAGTGACAGGGATTCAGGACTGCACAAGATGTCACACAGCATTTCTTGCGGTCAGTACAAACTTACAGAGCTTCTAACACTGTGGGAGAAAGAATGAGGTGTAAAGAACTAATATTAATGCTGGTAACGATGTGGACAACACATGTCATTAAAATAATATGATTATTTTGACAAACAGTTTAGTGCTTTCTTAGAGAACTATAAATGTGATTAGCATCAGATCTAGAACCTGAACCCGTGTGTATTCATGCAGTGAAATGAAGACTCTAGTTCACATGTGAAATTAACTTCACAAATGAAAACCTGGCTCAGGAGGTAAAGACACTGGCAGATAATCCTGATAACTGAGTTCTCCTCCATGTGTTGGAAGTAGAACAGCAACTCAAGAAATTTTTCCTTTTCTGACCATGTGATGAGGGCATACTTACACATATACAATAAGTAAAAAAAAATGCATACATTTATATGCATTGTTATATATACATAAAATAACAAAAATAAATAATATTAATAAAAATAATAAGTCCTCTATCTACACAATTGACTACTACCTTTTCTATAGACAAAATAGGGTCTTGTCATTTGCCACAGTCTTGGATAAATCTAGAAGACATTATGATAAGCAAGGTAAAATAAGCCTTGAAAAGAAAAAAGAAAAAGCAAAGGTTGTGTGATTCCATGTTCATGAGCAATGTATAAACCCTCTTCAAACAAGGAAAACAAACAACAACAACAACTATGACCATGAATAATAGTAATACAGTCGTGACTCCATCTGTGGGCAGGTGAGACTCTCCTGCACACTCTCTGCTTCAGTTTCTGCCTCCAGGTACCTGCCTTGAATTAGTCTCCCACCTTTTCTCAGTGATGGATCATAGATAGTATGCTAAAATACTCTTTCTTCCCCACGTTGTTTTGGGATATAATATTTTTCACAGTCACAGGCTGCAAGCTACCACCCAAAACTACCTTCATGTATTTCATAACATTTAAATCCACATGGTAAAATAACTATTAAAATACCTGTCTATGCTCACAGCATAACTGTTCCTAGCAGCTTCCTCAATCCACGATGGACCAGCCTTGCTAGAGGTAGATCCCACAGCTTCAAGCATGATAAGCAAACACATGGTTATTGAACTGTATTCCAGCTTCAGAGGTGAATATATCAACCATGGTTGAACAAAAGTATAATTATATTGCTCATTGATGAAAATAAATAAACTGAAGATGCATGGTGTCAATTTGCATGGATCCTTAGTAAGTTTTGCAGAGTGTGTTGGGCTCTGGTGCAATCCAGGACCCTAAGTTATTTCCCATACCAGAGAGGAGGCTTGGGATTAAAGACACAACTCACTTGGGAGATTTTTAGTGATCCCTTATGAAATCCAGCGTTTACATCCTGAAAATTCCTCATGTTTTTCTCCAAACAGCCATTATATCAAAACATAAATTGAGACAGAAATTTATTAGCATTCTGTTTCCTAGGTAACCAGGTGAAAGGCTGTGGTCACGTCCACACTTCTACCTATGCCTGCTCTGTTGTGTCTTTTTATCTTCCTGCTTTGTAAGTTAGCTCTATCACATAGGCCGAATTAGCATGTCTTTTTAGGCATCCTCCATATTACAAAGGAGGAGCAGAACAAAATCCTGACCATTTGTTTTGGATGGCAACAGGCTAGGTGACCATCTCCTGTGCGGCGGGTGCAAGCTATGGCCTGAGATTCTAATCTCCATACCATGTAGAAATACGAGCCTACAAGAGTGGAAGTAGCCAATGCAAAAGTTAACACTATGTTTCCCTTTATAGCAAGATGAAATCGCACACTTATGGAAATACAGGGCACAGTGGTGGTTGGCTATTTTTGGCATACAGGAGGTAAAGTGGCAGTATGGGGGTTCTCTAAAGATGGAACTAATTCTGAACGGCGATCAGTAGAAAACGGTACCATTGGGATATACCATACTTTTGAAGGGGAATATGTAAGTGGTAGAAATTATATTGACATATAAATAATCATAACTGTATGCGAACCTACAATTATCCCCAAATTAAAATTTTAAATTAAAAGTAGCTTGGTGTGGTTGATCAGTTATATAGACTTCCTAATTACCAGCCCAAGGAACTCCAGCAACATCAGAAATTTTGTGTCCCTTATCAATTATCAACTCTGACAGGGAATAATGGAAACTGTTATTTCATGAGGGGTTACTATGTAATGTGACTACAAACACACAAGTGTTTCTCTACAATGAGTCCACATGCTAAATGAGATTATATTACAAAACACAGGAGAAGAAGGATGAGTGGCAGTCTTGGGTTAAACCAGAGAGTGGAGTTCTTACTCCTAGTGCTTCTCATCCCTTCTCTTAGTTCTGAACGTAGCATGCTAGACTGGCAATACTTTTATTATTAAAACTAAGTTTTGTTAAGAGATGAACTTATTTTGTGATGTTCCAAGATAAAAGATATTGTCTGACCACCATCAGTTATCCCTACCTGAGTTCCAAACCTATAAGAAATTAAAAAATAAGTGAACATATATATTTTAATCTTCTATGGTCTTCCAGTTGTATGAACAGTTTATTATTTAATCATAGTGGCCTGCCTGAGCACCTATCTCATATTATCAGATTTATTGATTCTAGAAAGGAAATTCAGTCACATAACTTCTTAAGGGCTACAATAGAACCTTGTCAACACCTAGTATACTGGTTCATATGTTCCAAATGAAAATATTTGCAAGCCACATTCTGTTGTTGTCACTAATACCCAAATCCAGCTATTCAAGGGAACACAGATTTATTTTAGTTCACAGTCTATTTATTTATTTATTAATTTTTATTAATTTTGCATACCTACCACAGTTCCCCCTTCCTCTCCTCTCCTGCTTCCCTCTACCTTCCCTCTCCCCTGGCAAGCCAACTCCCATCCACTCCACAGAAAGGGTAAGACCTCCCACGGGGATACAACAAAGCCTGGCACATTAAGTTTAGGCAGGACAAAGCCCCTCCCCACTGTATCAATTCTAGCAAGGCATCCCATTGTCTTTTGACATTTTGGGCTCTGGTCTTGCAACAATGAGCAAGGTCATTACAAAGGCAAGGTAGAGCCAAGGCTCTCAGCTCATGGTGGCCAAAGAATTGAAGGGGAATATGGTGACAGTGCCCTGAGCAAAACAAACCATTTAAAAGTGCACCTTCTCTACCTACAGTTCCATCACCTCTAAGAGTCCTTTGCAATTTGAATCCGTCAATGGATTAAATACATTCATTAGTTCAGAGCCTGTATGGTCTAATTCTTTCAGAACTCTCCCTAAGAGATACACTCACAAGTGTCCTTGAGGAATCTCTTCAGTGTCTCTCGACCTAATCAGAAAGACAAGATTAGCTATCACAGCACATGAGTATGTGAATTTATGAATTACGAAGCGTGTGATATTTTCCAAATGTTATGCAAAGTGCTGGGCTAAGAATGAGTAAGTATAATTTATGCTAGGAACAATCTCACAGTTGTATAGACAAGTATGTATGGAATTAATTTAAATAAAATGTGATGTGAACCCAGCTATTCTTTTCAAAAAGAGGTAGGAACCAATAAAGGGATGTGGGCCAAAACGTGTGCAGTGTCTGTGGTTATAATGGGTAGCATAATAAGCATTTTGTGGAAGAAGTATGAAGGATTTAAAAACATATATCTGATTTCTACATAAACAACAAAATAAGGAAATGCTTTATTTATTTGTAGACACAGAAAATTTAGTGAGTGCTTATCAAGAACTAGCTTCTATTTTTAATGTTTGCAAGTATTTCCTACCAATTTTGTTGTTCTTAAAATGGAGATCACTATAAACCAAATGAGCCACTATGGGGTGATTGATTTATAGAATATACATCTTTTGATTATTATAGGATAGAAAAAGACTCAACCACAACTTGGATTTCTTTCATACCAAACTGGGATCTAATCTCAGTCAAATTGCCTTATTCTTTCATTCTTTACAAAACTGGCCTATGGGCATCATACTATCTGTAGAGGCTTAATGTCAACAAAACTACAGTGACATCAAAGGCAAACAACACTTGCTGTCCCTGTCTGCTCTCAGCACCTGAAATGAACAGGCCCTTCCTAATTATTAAAAGAACTAACTAATTCCATAACTAAACATGTAGAAACTTTAACCACCTCTTTCATTTTTAAAACACAATTAAATATATCCGTTTTTACGTGATACATGGGCATAAGTATCAGGTCACAATATAACAAGTAATCATGTTATGTTAAAACCAACTAGAAAAATTTTTTCTTTTCTTTTCTTTTCTCACCCAGAACGAATACTTCCTAACTTGTTGATTTTCCATGGGATCTTTTTTTTTTTTTTTTTTTTTTTTTTTTTGGTTTTTCAAGACAGGGTTTCTCTGTGTATCCCTGGCTGTCCTATTTAGAACCTACTTTGTAGACCACTCTGGCCTCAAACTCACAAAGATCACCTGCTTCTGCCGCTGGAGTGCTGGGATAAGAGAAGTGAACCACCACTGCCCCGTCTCCATGGAACATTCTTGTTGATACAGTAACAATGATTAAAATAAGTTGCTTCTGGAAAAATGCTTCATTAGAATTATCGATTGTTTTCAAATGCAAAGTTTTATTTAAACATAAATATACGGATAGGTGCTCTTGCTAATTCAGATTTAAGTTCCTCATGGAAGTTCCCCATTCAATAGGCAATAACTTTCGGAATAATATCCAGGATAATCACAAGGCTTGTGTTTACCTTACAGCAGAGTAAGGCAAGTCGCCCAGGGTCACTGAACCAACTGTACTTTTTCTTAATTCTAAGATAGTATGAAGAAAAATACTAAATTGGTTTAATGCAATGTGATGGTAAGATGAAAATAAGACATTGCTATTTTATTCTTTTCTATTTTGCCAAATATTTTACCATAAGCAAAGATTTTCTCACATAAACAAACATACACACACATACAAATACATGCATAACTGCAAAGTTAATTATATATAATTAACATATATTATACTATTAATTATATCATAATATATTATATATCATTATAAACAATAAATAAATATTATATAAAATATGTATAATTAACTTAAAGTCCTTTCTGGTTCATCAGAAAGATGCAGCTTCATTTGGAAAGCATTGTTGTAGCTCTTAAAGAGAAATTATGTAAGTCAGGATAATGTTTCATTACAAAATAGTACCATCATGACAACTTTTGTGATTTTGGTTGGTCTTTCACTAGACATACACAAAA
This sequence comes from Microtus oregoni, assembly GCF_018167655.1. NCBI lineage: Eukaryota > Metazoa > Chordata > Mammalia > Rodentia > Cricetidae > Microtus > Microtus oregoni. The sequence continues at coordinate 4,811,305 of NW_024543059.1, forward strand.
TGTCTCTAAGAACTTGTGGCACTGGGCTTTGTGGGACATAAGTTATCATCTTTAGAATGATGATTTCAAGTTCCTTTATTTTCGCTACAAGTTTTATAATTTTACTTTTTCTTACAGCTGGATAATATGCCAATGGGTATATGAGGCGTATTGTCATCATCAAATCATCAATTAATGTGCACCTACGGTTTGCATTTCCTGGCCATGTCAAACATAGCAACAAGTGCTACGGATGAGCCAATATCTCTGTAGTAGGCCATAGATTTTTATGGAATATGCACAGAAATGTTACATCTAGTTTCTAGGGAAGATTTATATATAGCCTTTTGAGGACCCTCCATAGTAACTTTCACGGTGCCTGTAACAATTTATATGCCCAACAGCAGTTCATAAAAGGACCCCTTTACCCTGCATCCTATCTATCCATATCTACATCTGTCTGTCTATCTATGCATCATCTATCTATCTATCTATCCATCCATCATCTATCTATCTATTGATATTTAAATGGAGTTACCTTATAAACACCATAAGCTATCAAATAAAATCCCAGTGCCAAGTATGTGCTCCCTCTTTTCAAGTTGTTGGTTGACATTATCTGATAGACTATCTCCACAAACTTTATAGGATATTTCATTGTTCTTGGTGGCCTTCAGAACTTGGTAATAAGATCTAATTGAAGAAGATACAACATACCTGAATTATGGGGTTGGCGTAATCAGGCAAGCACTGACCTGAAAACTTCAACCCACCACCTAGCTTTCATTAAGCCAGAAGGATCTATTTATGTCAACTGAGAACAACTGTATTCATCTACTGGCCTGGCAAGTTATGCTCACTGGTGCAAAGGTTTTTTGAATGTTGTGGAAGTAATCAAAACTTTCTGATGGAATTTAAAATCTGCTACACAAGATGTAATTCCTGCCTGGTAGAGGTACTGGCCAAAAATCTATAACTAGACTCATCAGAGTCCCTATAGGGAAGCCTAATACTGGTATTCTATTAAGAGGAGACAGTATTAAACAATCTTCTTAATTTTTATCCTTATAACCATAGATTAGTGCATCTCTCAACCCTCTTCAGAAAAATTTCTTTTTCCAGCAGATTGTATTTAATAAGGTCCCATATTTGGTTGGAGGGGAAAGTAGTGGAGGATGGGGAAATATTGGAGAATAAGGAATTAGGGAAAAATTTTTTCAAGTAACAACAACTATATGCATGTATAAAATTGTCAATAAAAATAATAAAATCTATTTATGTAACTCTAAAGAGGTAACAGTATGTTCCTTCCTTATTCTAGAAGTAAAAAGTTTGAGAGACTTTGCCTTCAGACTTCAGATGTTCTTTCCAAAGGGTTTCATTTTCGGAACTGTGATATTCAGTAATTCAGGAAATTCCGTGCTAGTCACCTGGGCTGATACAACATGAAGAATGCAAGCATCTACAGAGCAGAAGCCAGCCCTTCAGAGTATGTGAATATAAAACTTTGTATCCTTTGAGTATGTAGCTATAAACTTGGGCTCTGGCGCATGTAGATAATCATTTTATTTAATACCATAGCATCCCATGATACAGCTTATATTTCTAATTTTAAATAATATCTATCTGATGGCTCCAACTAGCTAGTGCTATAGATGCAAGGCACCTTCATTGCCACAGATGTAGCCGAAGCCTCTGGCACTCTCATTCAGATGACTTCCTAATTGTTTTTTCACTATTATTTGTATCCCTTTCCAACTGTTTTACTCTAGAAATAAAGGGCAGGTTTGTACATGTGGAAAAGAGACAAAACCAACTTCCTGATTAAAATGCTTCAACAGTTTCTCATTCAGTCCAAATTCCTAGGTGTACCACTTTGCAATTCATGCCTGGGGCTTTGCCTACCTTTTCAATAGTTTACTCCCTAAAATATCCCTTGGCTCCTCACACTGTGCTCAGCCTGATTTCCTGACAATCAGCACAATATACCAGCTACATTCCTGCTGTCGATTCTAGACTCTAGAGCCATGAATAGTTTCCAGTCTCAGCTCTGCAGCTGTACTTTTCTCAGTCCCAAGATTCCAGTTACCCAATCCACTCTGTCATTTTGATCCCTCTGTTAATGAGGGTCTCCCCTTAGGGTTGCCTCTTTGGATCATTCATTCCCATCAGGGACCCCATCTTGGGCCTCAGTATGACATGATGTTTTTTCATGGTATGTTTTACACTCTGAAAGATTTATTTCTCTGTTCAAGTCTGTTAGATTATGAACGTATAATAGAGTCTAGATGGCTTCGGCTCCCAGTGTCTAGCAATACCTGGTCCTTACTGAGTACTCCATAGCCATTTTTAAATTAAGACTGCAGTAGCTGACAGAACCCCATAAATTAGCCTCTGTATCTAGAAAAGCTTCCAGTGTCACTTACTATACCACAGTTTTGCTGCATCTGGGCCCCCAGTTAACTGGATGATGAATGTCCACACTGAGGCTTGAGCCCACTCAGTTTCAATTCACATGCCAGTTTCTAGAAACAGCCTCATCTGCACCACCAATGCTGCCTTACCATCAAGAACAAAACCCAAACCTGATTTCCTTACAGCAGAGGAAGGATGGCTCCATGCCCACGGGGTCAATGAGAACAAACAATTCCTCCCTGTGCTCTCTGAGCAAGCTTCTGTTCAGTCTCATGACACCCACGGCCAACTGTAAGAGCCCCAGTATGAGGCTAACTTCTCATTGGTCTGTTGTAAGGGCTTCATCACCTCTCTGGGGTCTCTTAATGGTGGGTGTCTCCTCAATCTTGATGAATACTTAGGCTAGGCCATCTGTTACAAGGTGAGACCTGGTGATTGCTTCATTCAGGAAATGGAAAATTTTCAGTTTAGGAATATGAAAAAACAAAAATCAAAATAAACAAAGGAAAGAAAAAAGAACAGTGTCTTAGAGTTGTTTTCCATTCAAATACTTTCTTCCTGAAATGACCACGAATCTAATATTCACTTGTTTTATGTATTTATTAAAATTCTTCTATTTTTAATAACTTATTTAATTTTATTTTATGCGTATTGGTTTGAAGGTATCAGATTCCCTGGTAATGGAGTTACAGACAGTTTTAAGCTGGCAGGTGGATGCTGGGAATTGAACCCGGATCCTCTGGAAAATAGTCAGTGCATTCAACTGCTGAGCTATTTCTCCAGGCTCCTAAGCTAATATCGAGTAAATACACTTGCATTATGTAATAGCATTGGGACAACTCCAAGTCTGATATTAAATAATCTCACCTCATCTGAGATGAATATTCCTACCCAGATCTTACACGCAGGACAGCAGAAAGAAACTTCATTTGTCTGAAGTCAGGAATATTGAGTATTAAAGTGAAGGGTAAAATTGAGCAAAATGTCATCAAACTTTATCTCTATTTCCAATACCATGATTATCCTCCCTTTATACCAGAGTCCTCCGGACAAAGGACATTAAACTAACCGGCGAGGGCTTCACGACCCCAAAGCATCGCTTCTCGTTTATAGCAGTTTTTCTCTTTACAGGTTCAGGCTCTTGCTCCGCAATCCCAAAGTACAGGTTTCAACTCTCTGCGACCTGCTTGTTTTGCTATTGTATTGTCCTCACTTAAACGTTTTAGGAAAGCTGAAACCTCAGAGAACATCCCCAATTTATTGTGCCTCTGACATAAAAAAAAAAAAAAGTCTAACATAGTGCAGGACATTCTCAAACTCCAGTTCCTGTTGCATATTTGTGAAAACCTTGCTCTTGTTTTCAGGGTTCTTATTTTGTTTTGCATAAAAAATATTCCATTTAATAAAAGAAGGATGTCTCCTATATTTTTCTCATGATCTGGTTTCATAAAGAGAAGTGAAATACCAGATAACTGTTGTCTTTAAAAAAATCATTTCCAAAACAGAGGAAATATTCAGTCCTACCCTTTTGTGAATCAAGCACCTCTTCCCTTGATCACTGTATGAAGCTCACTTCAGTATTGAATCCTGCAAAGCAACTGTCTATCATGTTGCTGGTTATAGGAAACAACTATACAGACCAGTCCTAGATGGCTGCTTAGCTTCTTAGGTTGACCCTAGTTTCTGGCTGCTGATCTGAAGCTAGAATAAATCCCCTAGACATCGATCGTTTTGTCTAACAAAGGAGAGAGGCCTGAGCTCCTGCTAAACAACTGTTAGCTGTACCCCATGTCCTTCAAACCTAATGGGTGCTTTTAGTTTAAATTTTGCATTCCCAGTCTAAAAGTCTGTTCTTTCTAACCAGGGTGCAATGATTGAGTCGGCTCCTGATGGGATATTCTAGCTCCTACCCAGTCAGCATCTTTGGGAGTTTACTTCCTTTTGAATCTTTCTAAGCTTGTTATTTCCAGCAATTAATCACAGGAGGAGTCCTCTGGTTCCCAAGAAAGCTTCAGAGTGTTTATACTGCGTCCCCAATCCCTTCAATTAAACCTGTTTCCAAGTCAGATGACTCATTTTATAATCATACTAATTAATTATTATTTATACACAGAAGAGACTTGAGGTGGCCCTTCATAATTGACTTATTGAAGAAGCCCAAGAAAACAGGCCAGCAACATTGAATTAACAAAATATTAGAAGGAATTGCTGATACAATTTACATGATGTTCCAGGTGTATGTTCCACTTTTACACATGTCGTCACGTCTGTTTTACTCTGTGAAGCACATGATCTCTATAGAGTGAGAATTGAGCCATGGAAAGAGACAGAGATATTTTCTACACTAATTCACAGTGATGGCCCAAATGTAGAATTTAGGGAGGTGAGACTATATCAAAAGATTGGGCGAAGGAAAAATTCAACATCTGAACGTATAACTTGGGTAATACCTGTTTTTCTACCAGATGAGAAAGACCAGGAGAAATAGTTAGTGACCTGTGGAAACCAGTTAATCTTCATTTTAAATTTCAACTTAGATTCTCAACTAGCAGTGTGACTTTAGACGGGTTATTTATATTGTCTGAACCTCACATAATCTCCTATAAACTAGTAATATTGAAGCTACTTTATATTACTGAAAAAAATTACAAAGAATATATGCAAGTAAGATGATAGAGCCCTTCATGTAAAGCAGAGGCTAAAACAATGAATTAGTATCACTCCCCATGGATATCCCAATATAAAGTTAGATGAAGCTTACAGCTGAGAACTCACAACATGAGATAGAGGAGAACATAGGCTTAATAAGAACTAACTAGATGAAGGTTCTAAAGAACTAAGATGTAAACAGATCCTGACATCTCTGGTTTAAGATAACTTGAACTGTTTTTTTTTTTGTGTGTGTGGTCTTGAAGAATGACATTGGTTTGATAAAAGCATACTTTAATAATCATATTTTGTTCTTTTCTTGCACTAACAGTGCACTATAGGATGCTATTTCCTTGCTGGGTGCATGTATTTCTCTTTAATATATCGAATTCATATTATAGTTATATTATTTTCAACTTGTCATGAGTTTCAGCAGGAATATTTTCTATTTTGGAGACCAAATACAATTCTAAATACTGAGTTTCAGCACACCCAAAGCTGGATAAAAAAGACAAGCAATAAACAAAACAAATAACAAGAATAAGCCACAGTATCAAAGAAATGTATGCTTTTCCATTATATATTATTTAACTGTCTAATTAGGCAAAGGAGTCTGTTCATATGAGAAAAAAAAAAATCTTTTCATGGCATGGAGCTTGAAGAATCATGAGCGACAGGCGTTCCGAGTCAGTGAGAGGAAAGACCAATGCTCCTCCTGAGAGCTTTACAAGAATGGCAAAGGTCTCTCCTGTGTCACTGTTTCCTAAATTTTAGTCCCACAGTAAAACCCCGGGATATAGTGTAAACTAAAGTTATTTAAAATAATTCTGTGGGGGTGGAGGAGATGATTTGCTCTAGAAATTCGGTCTTCCCATGTCTGACTTAATTGCACAGATCATAGCTGCAGCCTCTCGAGTAATGAACTCAAAAAGTAACAACCCTCTGCGTTTAGAATAAGAGTTTACCAAGGAGTGGGGAGAGTTTATGGGCATTATTTCAATCCTAAGGCAAAGAAGGGGCTCTAGAGACTGTGACAGAGCTTGTGACATTATTTCAGAGATGGAACATATTTTGACATGAAGTTGACAGGAATTTGCTAAAAGATTTAAAAAAAAAACCAAAAACGCCTCAATTTCATCAGCCTCTGGAATGAGGAATGTCCTTGAGATATATTCTATGAACCATCACCTATAAACTGGAGAAGCTTTCACAGTTTAATAATTACCAAGTAATTATTTATAATTATTAAAATGGAATTAATTCCTCTTCCGTCAGAGGAACCTATATGCATTCTCACCTGTAATCTCTGAGTTTAGTACAATGTTGTTTCTTATGTTTTGCTTATTTCTCTGTTATGCAGAAAATATTTCCACAACATGAAATGTTTGTTCCTGGAGAATATTAAATGAGAAAATTTGGAACTGGAAAACATTATATCAAGTTGTACAATTACATACACATTCTCTCTCACACACATACAGAGACACACACATGCATATATATTCTTTTAAGAAGCCAAGGGTAGGCCATTGCATTCTGCGTTATAACACACAAACAACATAAATTTTTATTGGGGCATTTTGACTCATATGTGTCAAGATATAGTATGAAATGGGAATTTTAAATCCTCTGTATCATTTACTATTGTACAACTCATTCCTACAATTGGCAAGCAGCATTTCTGGACATGTTTATTTGAAGAGATGGTGGCAATTAATTCATAACATTTGATGGTTGTCGTGGAATATTCTTTACACCATGTGAAGATGTGTACTTGTTTTCATAAAGAGATGAATGGCCACTAGCAAGGCAGGAAGAGGTTAGATTGAACTTCTGGGCAGATAGAGGATGCAGAAAGGAAGAAAGGTGAAATTGCCAGCCAGCTGGAGAGGAAGCAGGATGGGCAGTACAGAATAAAGTTAACCGAACCATGTAAAAGGCTGCTGAGTAAAAGATATGGGCAATTTAAGTTATAAGAGGTAGGGGAACAAGCCTAAGATAAAGACTGAACTTTACTTAGTAATATACAATGTCATGAATTGAGGGCTGGCAGTCAAAATAAAAAGCCTGCTACAGATGGCCTACTATTCTATCAGCCCACTGATGAGGCTACTTTCTCTTACTTGTTTCCTTAAAGGAAATAACTAGAGGGGACCCAGGTAACACCTCTCATATAAAACACACTGATACAGATGGCACCCACCGCCTGTGACTGTGGCTCAGCTTGTATTTTCGGGTGGATAGAGAAAGAGTCAAAAAAAAAAAAATCTATGCCTTATATTTTGTAAGCAGCCTGATCCTCAACTCATGTTGTGATGTATGGTGGAATTTCCCTCCACACTAATGAAATCCAGATGATAACTAAAACACTGCCCACCTACTCCTATGCAGATTCGGGTTAATGATAATTGCTTCATGGCAATGGTGACAGAAGGAAATACAGGCAGAAATATTTTCAAAAACAAGAGTTTCTTAAACAGCGAAGGCAGGATAAGACAAATACCACAGTAGACGGAAGAGAATCTGAGGAGATCATAAAATGGCACAGTGATGGTCTTTGAAGAATTCTTCATCATCTGCAATGTCAACTGAACAGAGACAAGTAACTTATCTTGTACGGTGGGGAAAAATCCCCCCAAGCATTAAATAAACCATTGTAGATGAATCATTACACTTTCTGGGAAGAAAGAAAGTATCATTCCTAGCATCCAATAGCATCAAAAGTAAATAAAATAAGTTTCATCAAGACATCTCAGGCTGAATGACAATGTCATATTAATTACACCTTTCTTTTACCTAAGGTATATAAGAATTTGGAAGTCATTTGGTCAATTGAATATTTATTTGAAGTTCTTAAATACAGTGATTGCACAATGTGAAAAACAGTATTGATTATATCAACTGTATATTGAGGTAGCATTGAGCATAGTATTTCTGAAAAGTTATCTAACTTCATAATATGTAAATGAAACACTGTTGAAGCAACAAAGTTCTTGACAATATTTTTAAGTGAAAAACATAAAGAAAACAAAAAAGTCGTAAGTGTAAAACTAGAAGTAGTAGGAAAAAAATAACTAAAAATAGCTGGAGCCTTGTACTGAATTGACCCCAGATGGAGTACTGTGGATATATGACAAGCAGAACATGAAAGCCACAGCCCTTGTCTCTCAAAGGTGGCTCTGGAGAAATGGACATGTCTTTGAATTCTATCTCTACCTTCGTATAAATCAGATATTCATAGTATCTTTAGCAAAATAATATGCAAGAAAAAGATAAAGCCAAAAGCAGCCTATAGAGCCTATAGTTTTACTAAGCTACAATGGGAATGATTGTTTCTATAATATTATATTAACTACATATTCTTGAAATTATTACCTATAAACATAACATTATATAAATCTTGATATAGGCTTTATATTAATTTTATGAAAAGCCCAGTGAGGGAATAAAGGTCCATTCTCTTAGAAACAATTTTTATTATTTTTAATTACCAAAGGACAATTACATGTATTTGTGACACCCCGCATGGTTTTCCACATATGATGATAACATATAATAGTAAGATGGCCTATCTATGACCTTAGACATTTTATTTGTGTAGCTGTAAAGTCCTCTCTAACAGCTGCTTCCTTTTGTGTTTTAGTTGATGGGCCATACAAAGACAGTTGTAGAGAAGGAAAAGTCATGAAGGATCCTCAGGATATGTCCTGGAAGGGGCAGTGAAGGATGAGCTGAAAATCCCAAGCAATATACCTAACCGCTAAGAACTGTAGATATCAGAAATAATAAATAATGGGAAAAAACTTAAGTACTTACTGCACATGACATATAATGAAAAGAAATATAATTAAGCATCTTTACATTCTCAATGCTTATCATTTTTCCTAATAGAATGCCTCAAAAATCTGTTTTTGAACTGTATAGTAGATGACTGTTATATATACAGCTGTCTTGCAATATCAAACACAAACTTTTTATGCCTACCTAATTCCAATGTAGAACCTGTTGGTCAATTTCTCCTGACTCTCTACTCTAGGGTTTCTTGACTGACACAAATTATTAGAGTTAGTAAGCAGACTACTCAATCAGTAATGGACATATCTACAAAACACTCCTGGACCTAAATATCAGAGAACATTGCCAAAGACAAAGCAGAAAGATTTTAAGAACCAGAATATTAGGGAGTATTTGGTGAGATTGTGTCTGCTAAAATCAAAAGAAACTATGCCCATAAAGTTTCACAAATATTAATGCCCAAGTGTGAGATGTATATGTATTTTAATATGTATATACATATTTAGCAAATATGTATAGCAAATAGATACACATCTACATAGGAATATACATATATGCAAATACATATACATATGCATATGCAAAGCAAGGAAAATTGAATTAGAAGGAAAACAAAGAGTTGCATATAGAAGAGCCTGAAGGGAGGAAAGGGAAAGGAGAAATGTTCTAGTTATATCATAATATCAAAATATTCTCAAAGTCATCTACATGTGGACACATCAGAGTAAAACCTGAACCACTGAGAAAAGTTCAGTTAAAAATAAAGTAACAGAAACAATGTTATGTAAATAAAAACAGAAGCAGTGATAGTTGACTTTTCTATGGCTACCAGGAAAATCAGAGTAGAACATCACAGTAATAATGGTAGAAATATAAAGATTAAAGATGTAAGGAACAATAATCAATGCTATCTCTAAGACATGCACAAAGGAAAGATGTCTTTAAACATAATCAAATATATATGTATATATGCATATGTGTGTTTGTGTGTGTGTATGTATGTATGTATCTATTTTGAGTCATTGTCTTCAGATGAGTGCCTACTGAAGAGAAGGTCATCAGGTTGCATCGGATAGTTTTAATCCATCATCACTTGATAATCTTGGTGAAATTCAAGGGGTCTCAAAAAATAAATAAAATCAAGATATAGAAACAATAAAAGTCATATATGTGAAGAAACTTGTAAGGAATAGGTATTGTAGGGGAAGGGGTTTTATCACAATCAGAGCACACATTATACATGTGTGAAATTGCCAAAGAACAAACAACAAAATTTCATACAATGAAAATAAAAAGCGAAACACCAAAATACATCCTAAAAGAATGAAGTCTATAGAAAGAAATTCATAAACTCCTTTAAATGAGGAGGAAGGCATAGAAAAGACATCATGAAATGCTGAAGGAAGCTCATTACTTTTACGTTGATACTGATTCACACACACACACGTGTGGTTATATATGTGTGTATCACAACCAATTAGACATTAAGGCCTAGTATATCATTTATAAATTATCTTGCTAGAAAGATAAAGTAAAAGCAGAATGCACAATGTGTCTAAATAGTTGGACATGCATGTCATTTATTGAGAGAGATTCAGCAACATAGAGGAATCATTTTTTACCCTCCAATCAATGGCTCAATCAAGGTCTAATAAGGATGCAGACAGGCTTTTACATGAGTAGGCAATAAAAAGAAAGGAGAATGTAGAAAATAGACTTATAAATACCTTGGTAAACATATACATACATATATGTGTATATATTACACACACATCATATATATACACACACACACACACACACACATATACGGAAACTCCTCTTCAGTAAATGTGTTCATGTTTAAAGGAAGATTTGTTAATAAGCAAAATAAGTAAATATACACAAAATATGCAAAATGATAATCTCCTGGATATATAAAACAAACATGTACATGTGATGATCTATAAACTTTTCCATTTGAAAATTAAAACATCACTACTTTTAAATTTTTACTAAGATAAAGTGAAAAATAAAAGTCCACATTATTTTTAAATAAATGTTGGCAAACACCTTCGTCTCCCTGGTATAGAAAAGTAATTAATGTAAGAAACATGAAAAAATTTACTTAGAAAAATGCATGAATTTGACAATATTTAATCTGAGAATAAGAAATATTAAAGTTTCCACAGGGAAATGACAATGAAAGCCTTAAGCAGAGAGATATAACAAGCATGTTTACTGATAGAAACCTTAACTGTTAGAGGATTACTAGCAGCATCACTTAAAGATAATGAAAGAAACAGAAAGTTGACAGGATACAGGCTAGGTTTTCTTTAGCAGGGTGGGGTGCAGGAAAGCCCACTAACATATATGCAAGGTTAATGTCTATTGATAAAATGGAAGCTAAAATTTGAAACACAATTAGATACTATATTATTCTCCCCAGGTTTGTGATTATTTATAATGTCTGTCAACGCCAACATGAGTGACTTCTGAGCAAGGTCAGTGAATGACAGGTTACTGACAGAAGTATAATTAATGCAACTGACCTAGAAAATGAACTCCAATTGTTTTGTAAATTTGAAAGCACAAATGCTAGGGAGTTGTGATATGGTCACTATACTGCTGATGCCACAGCACAAGCCACATGTAAGCAAGGCTGCCTAATACCATGGCTATTAACAGGTAAGCAACATGGATGCCCATCATTCTACAGCTTGTTAAATTAAACATAGTTCAATCATATGCTAGTATGTCAGGCAGAATTAATAAGGAGCAAACTATTTAGACATCTGCTTTGTATTAATCTCATAAACCAACAGCTATGCAAAATAGTGAACACAAATCTATTTAGTTTGGCACATTCATGTGAAATTCCCTAAGAACAGAAATAATTGTAGGGCGGGAACGAGATGATTCAGAAATATAATTCAATTGGACCATTAATATTCTGCTTGCTAAGGTGCTACAGCAGATTTAAAAAGAAAAGGCCTTCCACACACATAAAATACATTTCAACATGCAAACCATTTAACCTTGTAATTCCAATTTGAGTGGGGAATAAGACCTAGGAAAAATATAATGAAGACTGGCAGACAAAGGCTGGATGGCACAATGGGACACAATTAAATGTCTTACAGTGTGATGGGAAGGTGGATACACAGCTTTCTTAACTTTTCAACGATTTATTTTAGGTTATTAAATGCAGAAAAGAATTCTTAATTGTTAATATCTAAATATATATATACCTAAATGCAACTTTCTAACTCCATATACTCCGAATAATGTCATATTTATATGCTTTCAGGGTGGACCATTTAGCATTGGACAGCCAATTGGTGTGCTTTGCCCTGAGGGAAACTACGTTTTAAATTTTAAATATTAATGAGCTCCCATAGAACCTAATGAGAATACAAAGAAATTTAATTTTTTTTTCAAAAAAACAGAATTTATTAAAACATCATAGCACATACTCAACTTCATTGCAAGAATGGGTTGCCAAAAGTTTCCAGGAATCTCAACAAAGATTTTTCTGTGAAGATCTCTTTAGGAAGTAAACCTCAAGATTATCTTTTTTTTTTAATTCTTTTTCTTTTATTTTTTTTAAAATCTGTCTTTTCTCATTCTACATGCCTAATCCATTTCTTATTCCTTCTCCCTCCTATTGCTCTCTCTACCTCCCCTCCCCCATTCCCCATTCCAACTCTCATCTACTCCTCAGAGAGCCTAAGTCTTCCCATGGGGAATCAGCAAAGTCTAGCATATTGCTTTAAGGTAAAACCAAGGCCCTCCCCACTGTATCTAGTATGAGCAAGGTATCCCTTCAGAGAGAATGGGTTCCAAAAAGCCAGAGCAAGCAGTAGGGATAAAACCTGGTTTCGCTGCCAGTGGACCTACAGTCTGTCCCAGCCATACAATTGTCACCCACATTCTGGGAATCTAGTTTGGTCCTATTCCGGTTCCTTCCCTGTCTGTCTGGAGTTGGTGACCTCCCATTAGCTCAGGTAAGCTGTTTCAGTGTGTATACATGTCATGGTCTTGACCTCTTTGCTCGTCTTCTCACTCCTGCCACTCTTTGACTGGACTTTTAGAGTTCAGCCCAGTGCTCCACTGTGGTTTTCTGCATCTGATTCCATCAGTTACTGGATTTAGGTTCTATGGTGATATTTGAGATAGTCATCAATCTGACTACAGGGCAAAGCCAGTTCAGGCACCCTCTCCACTATTGCTTAGGGTTAGGTAGGGTATTCTTGTGGATTCCTGGGAATTTTTCTAGGGCTAGGTTTCTTGCTGGCCCTGTAAAGAATTCCTCAATCAAGATATCTCTTTCCTTGTTCTCTGTCTCAGTCCTTCCCTGATCTCACCACCCCTTTCTCTCAAGTTTTTCTCCCCCTTCCCTTCTCTCCTCCTCCCCTCTGTTTTCACTTCCTCCACCGCCCACACTCCCTCTATTTTACCTTTCCAGGTAAATCTATGTATGCTTTTCTTGGAGTTCACCTTGTAACTCAACTACAATAGGATCATGGACTATAGGCTTATTATTCTTTGCTTTATAGCTAGTATTCACCTATGAGCAGTTATAAACCGTGATCATCTTTCTTGGTCTGGGTTACCTCACTCAGGATGGGTTTTTTTTCTAGTTCAATCCATTTATTTTGTGCAAATTTCAAGATGTAATTGCTTTATTCTCTCTCAGTAGTACCCCATTGTGTAAATGTACCACATTTTCTTTAGCCATTATTCAGGTGAGGGGCATCTAGATTGTTTGCAGTTTCTGGCTATTATGAATACTGCTGCTATGAACACAGTAGAACAAATGTCCTTGTAGTATGACTGAACATGCTTTGGGTATATGTCCAAGAGTGGTATTGGTGGGTCTTGCTTTAGGTGGATTCCCAATTTTCTGAGAAACTGCCATACTAATTTCCAGAGTGGTTGTACAAGTTCGCATTCTCACAAGCAAAAGAGGGGTGTTCCTCTTACACTGCATCCTCTACTGCATAAGCAATTATTTATGTTTTTGATCTTAGCCATTCTGACAGGTGTAAGATGGTATCTAAGAGTCATTTTGGTTTGCATTTCCCTGATGGCTAAGGATGTGTCTTTCAGTTATTTGAAAATTTGTTGAGAATTCTCTGCTTAGATCTCTGTACCCATTTTTTAAATTGGATTATTTGATATTTTGATGTCGAATTTCTTGATTTCTGTATATATTTTGGAGATCAGTCTTCTCTGTCATAGAGTTGGTGAAGATCTTTTCCCATTCAGTAGGCTGCCTTTTTGTCTTATTGGCTATGTCTTTGCTTTACAGAGGCTTCTGAGTTTCAGAAGGTCCCATTTCTTTATTGTTGCTCTCAGTGTCTGTGCTACTGGGGTTATATTTAGGAAGCAATCTCCCATGCACATGCATTTAAGGCTACATCATATTTTTGTCTTTTTACAAAATGTATATATTTATTTTGCATAACAGCCAGTTTCTTTTCCCCCTCTCTTTCTAGTCCTTCTCCCTCCACCCCTTATTTTCCCACCTTCTAATCCACTCCTCTTCAGTTTAGGAAAGTGCAGGTCTCTCATGAGCATCAGCAAAGCATGGCATGTCAATTTGCTATAAGACTAAGCACATCCCCATGTTTTAAGCCTGGGAAGGTGACCCAGTATGGAGTTAAGGGTCCCAAAGGCCAGTAAAAGAGTCAGAGACAGTCCCTGCTCCTGCTGCTAGGCGTCCCACAAGAGGACTAAGTTACACAACTGTCACATATATGCAGAGGGCCTACGTCAGTCCCATGCATACTCCCTGGTTGTCAGTTCCATCTCTGTGAGCAACTGTAAGCCCAGGTTAGATGCTTCTGTGAGTTTTCTTGTGGTGTCCTTGACCTCTCTAGCTTCTACACTCCTTTCTCTCCCTGTTCTCCAGGATTCTCCATGATGCACCTAATGTTTAGCTGTGGATCTGCATCTGTTTCCATTAATTGCTGGATGAAGCCTCTCTGATAACATTTAAACTAGGCAGCAATCTATGTATATAGCAGAATATCATTAGGCATTATTACATAGACGTTTTTTTCTTCCAGTCATGTTTGCTTCTGTCCTAAGTCTCTAGGACATCAGTCTCTAGATTCTGGTGCTCCAGGCAGTGCCAGATGTTGGCTTACACTCTGGCATAATTCTTAAAGCTATGCCAGTAATTGGTTGGCCATTCCCTCAATCTTTAGGATGCTCTTACCCAGGATAACTCATAGGCAGTACGGAATGTAGGTTGAAGGTTATGTGGCTATGCTGACTTCCCATTCCCTCCACTTGATGACTTGCCTGATCACAATGCATGACCAGTTCAGGCTACGTATCCACTAGTTATAAAAGTCTTTCTAGGTCATGCTTGTAGATTCCTAGGAGATTCCCTTGTATGAGGCTTTTACCTATCCCCAAAATGCCACTCCTTTCCAGTAGTCTCTCTTAGTACTCTCCCCCTCCACCCCCTGTGTTTAATTCCTTAGAACAAGTGAGAACTATGTTTAAAGAGCAAGTTTTACAAGCGAGAGAAGGTCACGTTCAAGCACATTTGGATAAAGTTGTTTGCAATACAGCACACAAAACAGAAATAGCTCACTCTTTTTCAGTAAGTGGTGTATTGATTTTACAGCTGTGGATTCATGGAGTACATTTCGGAGAAAATGCTTACTTCAGTGTCTGCAGACTCCCTGGCAATATGTGGCCATTTAAATGGTAAGGTGAAGACCTCTCTAATTTGTTTACATTCTGTGGTATTTACCCTGGGGTCTGGTGACTGTTAGAGGAAAGAGAAAGAGAATAAGTCTTCATGAAATCAAACAATCCCTTTCTTAACCAAAACTGTGTGTGTATGTGTGTGTGTGTGTGTGTGTGTGTGTGTGTGAGAGAGAGAGAGAGAGAGAGAGGCAGAGAGAGAGAGAGAGAAAGAGAGAGAGAGAGAGAGAGAGAGAGAGACTATATGCATACAGAAGACAGGAAGAGAACAAAAACTGGATAATTACACATTGCTATTGCTAGCATCTGTGCTACACTACAGCATAAAACAAAAAAGAACACAGCTATGTTAGGATATTGAGTACATAGTGGTACACACCTAAATAGAGAGCTCTCAACTGATGGATCTAAAATGGTTAAAAGTGTCTAAATCTTTTTTATTGCATATCTGTAATTATTTTTTGACCCAAAGTGATTTAAAATGACAAGCAGCTTGGTCCCAGTGGCCCTGGATGCTGGCTCTACCTCTCTCAGCCTTTCAATACGGTAAAGGTAAGTTCACCAGCAATTCTGGTACTGCTGGGTAGGAGCTGTCCTCACCACCTCAACTCTAGGTAGCACCGTGCAGTTTATAAACTCTTTTTATCTGAGTTAAAGCTAATTCTGTGATGCAACATACTGCTAAGGGGTTCTTTAAGAAGTTAAACAGTCTTGTCCCTTATATTCAAACCTAGAACTCATTCTTTTACTCAGAATTGCTTTCTGCATGGGACAAAAGGTAGGAAATACCTGAAAAGGTAGACTTGGCTTAAACTGTCTCATCAATTTATTCTAAGACTTTACTACTGTATTCATTTCATTCTGTTGTGTGGTAATATCTAAGATTCAGTGTTTTTTTTTTACTCTTAACTGTTTAGCAGAAGAGACATATAATCACTTCACTAGCAAGTGTGATGTTTTCAAATTGCAAAAGGCTCATGTAGTCTGGGTGTGTGAGAGGTATTCAGTAAAGGTTTATTACTAAATTGATTTTAATGTATTTTCCCCAGGTGCTCCACAGTGCACAGACGAGCACAGTTACATGAAACTCATTGCACAAAAAAAAATTTAAATTCACAAGGCAGATGCATGAAAGAGAGCTTATTCTCGAGGGAATAAGCAGTTTTCACACCACCCAAGGATTCCCTTAACTAGCAAGTCCCCCCTAGTGTATTCCAATGAGGATTTCATTTACACAATAAAATCAATTTGCAGAAAAATGTTAAGTTATGTGCCTACCACGTAGAGCAAAACACAACAATATTGCATTTGCAGAGAGTCTAATAAACTCCCAGACTTGAAGCACTTTTAAAACCATCCACTGAAGTAACTCTTAAGTAAACAAGAGCATATTCTGTCCTCAGTTCAATGGACGGGAAACTCACAAGTCCAACATAGGTGATCCAAACCTAAGTGGTCAGGTCTGGACATGAGCAAAGTAAAATAGATTCTGAGATGTGTGTGTGTGTGCTTATGTATGTACATACACACATGCAATAGTAATGATTTAAAAATAAATCACTGAATCATGGAAATTAGAGGGGAAAATGGAGAGATGGGAAAGAAGGAAAGATGAGAGCTACACAGATACAGTGCTCATGTGAGACCCATGCTAAAAACAAACAAACCTATTAACAACAACAACAACAAAATGTTTGCAGTGCAGAAGCCTGAGAACTGAGTGTGAAGGTAGTGAAAATTATGAAAAATGTAGAGGTTTTCAAATTTAAGGACATTTTCTGACTCACACAAGTGTTTTTGGTGGTGGTGGGTTTTTTTTTTTGTGCTGTTTGGAAGTGGTCCAGAGATGAGCAGTTTCACATTTTGTAAAGAATGCTCTGGTGGGGATACGAGGAGACCTAAAGCCTCTTCTACCAAGGATTCACCAAAAAGATAATAGGGCTTCTCCCAGAGAAGCATCCAGTGGGAATGAAAAGAGCTGGGCTGGGGAAACACAGAAATATCAGAAGGAACAATGAATAGGCATTGTTGCGTTGGGTTTGAGCGAATGATCACTTTTTGGACAAGTAGGACACCAGAGCATTAAGTGTTTTTTGACTCCAGTTGATTATCACAAACCTGTTGTGGGATTTTGACCAGAGGATTAAGATCTTCAACTTCTGATACATGTAGACTTTTGAAAAATAGAGGTGAAGGCAACCCCACAGATACAAGTGATTGGTTCTAGTTCTTAGTGGCTTGTGTTTAGACCCTCTGCAGATCAAGAGCAGGGCAGGTGCTAGAACATTTCTCCTCTCACTGCAGCTTCCTGTGACATTAGATTGTGGCCTACAGATGCCGTAGCATCTGGTGATATGTTTATCTTATTGAATTAAGAAACAAGAGAAATCTTTCATTTTCCTTGTTTTCATTGAATCTTCATTTTTTCTCCATTGAGATCCGACGGAGCCTTGTTTCAGACACTGCACTGCACACGTGGGCCGAAAAGAGTAAAGTTTTCCATGAAAGAGGTATGAAATAAGTCTCAGACAACTCAATGCTGATTGCTTGTCATGGGTGAAATCAAACTTTTATCCACTGCACCTAGATGATCCAATTAGTCTTGGGCATCTATGTGGAGAAACAGTTTTTCGTTGTTATTAAATAAATGCAGAAGTTCAACTCAAAACTGGACCATTCTGAGTACAAAATTGAATGTTATTGAGTGCCTCAATTTACCAAGAAAAAACAAGTAATAAAATTATGACAAAGAGAGTAAGTAGCTCCTTGTAGCCTAAAGGATATACTGTAGTTACCCACTGCTACTAATCATAAACTGTGTACCTTCCTTTCCACAAATATTTGTTGAAACCTTGTATGTATTAGATGTTTATATTAGGAATAGTGTTGGAAATATAATCTCTACAATACAGTATTTATAGTCATCTGAGAGGTTTGGTGACAGATATTAAAAAAATAATCACATAATTTAGAGTTAACATTATTTACTGTTTGTTAAATAATATATAGGGGATGCTACTTAATGGCCAAAGTGAAATCAAGGACTTATGTGCTTTTAACATCAACTTTAAATACTAGTTGTTGCCTAAGACCTGAACGTGTACCTACTCATTAATTGTTACGAGAGGTACTGCTTCCACCCCTGTGAAGGGTCAGAGTGAGATCATAGCATGTTATGCTTTCTCCAGATGTCTCACCGAAGAAGTCGCCAAGTCGGGAGCAGACACCAGCAGTCAGGTTTATAGAGGCCATGCTCACCCAGTGCATTTCCAGGTTCTCCCCACAGAAGAGCTAATTTCAAATGAGAAACCCGATTCTCTGCTTTATTAAAATATATCATAGTTAGTTTTCACCATCCAGCTTAGGAGAAACCTTCTGTGAGGCTGTCATTGAACCCACGGAGAAAGTTAATGACTTTACTGCATGTTTTTTATACAAGGAGAGGGGAGGAATGGGGTTGTGATCATGTTCCCTCTTATGTACCTGATTGAAGTTGCTTTTCTGTCTCTGCTACCTCATCAGTGCAGCAATAAACTTTCCTACTTTGTGTCCACTGCATATCCACTCTGCCAAGCAGAACACGAATCGATTGCCTCTGTTCAGTAAGTAGCAGAAACAGAGGAAGAGTGTTACCATGATACGGTGGTATGATACATCCTCAGGTGTAATCTCAACACCTAGAAAGATTCCTGAAACGTAGTCAATGTTCAATAAACACCATTCATCAAATGAGTTAAATCCCATACTAGCATCACCATTTGATTTATTCAATCAGTAATGTTTCCAGAATCATGGGCTATCTTGACATTCTCTTAACTTACTCTATATTTTCTGATACCCAGAACTTATTTAAATTATTTTCTATTCCTGTAATAAAAAAATACTTACCTGAGAACTCTAGTATTATATGGAGAATTGGTATGTGAGAAAAGGATAATTTTGTATAAATAAATCAATTGTACTCCCATGTTATGTAATGTTCCACTGGCATGATATTTCATTTGTATTTTGATAAATAAAGCCTAAAGATCAGAGTGAAAAGCAGCCATACCAGTCAGCATTAGAGGCTGGGTAGTGGTGGTGCATGCCTTTAATCCCAATACTACAGAGGAATATAAGGTGGGATGAGACAGGAGCTCCCTCTTTCTGTTTGAAGATTTCATAGAGGTAAGAGTTCTCTGGTAGCCTGGCTGATTTGCTTTTCTGATCTTCAGGTTGAACCTCAATATCTGTTTCTGGGTTTTTATTATTTGTGCTACATTCCACTACAGCCCTAGACAATATTCTGTTACCAAAACTTTAAAAAATTTTGGAGCACAACATTGACATATTTGCCAAGAGGGATTAATAATGTTTTAACATATCATTCCATTTTTTGTTCTACAGCTTCAGTATTGGAAAAGCTTACAATGTTGAGAGGGCTGGCTATTGCAGAATTGTGGGTAAAATATTGCATGTTGACTTACTTAGGGTACCTATAGCTATGAAAAGATGCCATGACCACGGTAACTCTTACAAAGGGAAACATTTAATTATGGTGGTTTGCTTACAGTTCCCCTGTTTACTTCATTAATGTCATGGAGGGAAGCAAAATATTGCAGACCAATTTCCCTCATCAACATTAATGCAAAAATACTCAATAAATAATCAAAAACCAAATTCAAGAACAAATCAAAAAGATCATTTACTATGAACAAGTAAGCTTCATCCCAGAGATACAGGGATGGTTCAACAATGAGAAATCTGTTAATGATATTCACTATATAAAAAAACTGAAAGAAAACAAAAAAACAAAAACAAAAATCCTGATCATCTCAATAAATGCTGAAAATGTCTGTGAGAAAATCAACATCTTTTTTATGATAAAAGTTTTTGAGAGATCTGGGTATAAGTGACATATTTAAACATAATAAAGGCAGTTTACATACACGAATTGATAGCCAACAGGAAATTAAATGGAGAGAAACTTAAAGCATTTCCAGTAAAGTCAGGAACAAGACAAGGCTATCTACTCTCTTCATATTTATTCAATATAGTACTGAAAGTTCTAGATAGAGAAATAACACAAATAAAGGGGATAAGGGTATACAAATTAAAAAGGGAAAGGTCATTTGATATGAGCATATATAAGCATCCCCAAAACTTCTACTAGGGAATTCCTTTAGTTAATAAACACCTTTAGTAAATTGGATAGATACATGATTAATTTAAAAAATCAGTATCTCTTCTATGTACAAATGACAAATGTCTTGAGAAATGAATCATTCATCACAACAGTCACAAGTAATATTGAATATCTTGTAACTCTAATCAAGCAAGTGAAAGCCCTTCATGAAAGAACTTCAAGTCTTTGAAAATGAAACTGAAGAAAATAACAGAAGATGGAAAGACCTCCTATGCTCATGGATAGGTGGGATTAAGAGGAAAAATGGCTATTTTACCAAAAAACAATCTACAGATTCAATGTAATCCTCATTAAGATCCCAACATATTTATTTACAGATCTTGAAAGAACAATAGTAAACTTACGGAAAAACAGCAGCAACAACAAAAACAAGGTAACTAAAACTTATTTGGGATTCCCCTCTTATGACAACTGGAATTGTGTTCATCTCAGGGGTGATATTGAAACCCAGTGAAACAGATACCCCCAGGAATCTATAAGTGTGACCTTAGATAAAACTCCTACAATGGAGAACACATAGTCTGAACTGACTATCTCTTGTAACCAGACAAAACTTTCAGTAGAAGAATTATGACACCAACACAACCACACAATCTTTGACCTACAGATTGTCCTGCCTACAAGATGGACTGGAGCAAAGTTGGATCAGAAACTGCAGAAGTGGCCAACAATTACTGGTCCCGTTTGAGACCAATGTCATGAGGTGAGCTTAACCCTGACACTGACTGCAGGACCAGGACCCAGATGCAGGATGACTCAGAGACCTAGGACAGAACCAAACATGATTGGCAAAAAAAGTCAATGAAATTATTCCTAATGATACTCCTCTGTACACATGGATTGGTGCCTAGCCCAGTTGTCATAAGAGAGGCTTCATCCCACAACTGATGGAAAAATTCAGAGAACCATAGCCAAACATTAGACTGAGCTCAGGAAATCATTCCTAAGTGGGGGTAGAGGGTGGAAGTATTATCAGAGCCAGAGAGGTCAAGCACAATATAAGAAAATCCTAAGAATCAATTAACCTGCACTCAGAAGGGTACACAGACAACCAGGGAGCCTGCACAGGATTGACCTGGGCCCTTTTATTTTACAGTTGTGTGGCTTGGTCTTTTTGTTGGAATCCTAAGAGTGGGAGCAGAGGCTGTTTCTGACCCTTTTGTTTGCTTATTTCCCTCTTTGCCTCATATTAGGTTACCTTGTCCAGCCTTAATCTGAAGAAAAGAACCTCGTAGTCTAACTGCATCTTGATACGTCATGTTTAGTTGTTATCCATGGGACCCCTGCCCTTTTCTAAAGAGAAAAAGAGGAATAGATTGGGGGAAAAGGGGGTTAGGGAAGGAGCTAGGAGGAGAGGAGTTAGGGAAAACGATGGTCAGGGCATTAAAAAATAATATAATAAATAAATAAAATAAAAATATGTTTCCTACTTATGATCACATAACATTAAACGAGGCTTTTCATCTTTTATTCTTCTCTTAGCAGAGGTGGTGTCATCCAAGAAAATTAGAATACTCCAAATAAATCTGAAATGTGCTTCAATTCTTGCACACTTATAAGCATGTATGAAGTTGAAAAGCACTGAACAAGGAGGCAATACTTTCTTCAGCTGCAGTTGGGGACTTGATGGCCAAATATGTTCTCTCCCAAGGTTAGGAGGAACAGAGGAATTTATCACCCTTATTGTAGCAAGGGAGTTAAGATAATATTTAGAAGGAGCCACTAGGTACAACAAGATTGCAAACTTAATTGTAATGTTGATCCCCTCTGCGCCATCTTATTAAGCAGCTGGGAAAATCCTTTATCAGAAAAGCTTTCCAAGGATGTGACCTTTTCCTTCTCGCCATTTCTATTTCACTTAAATTATCGCCCTGAAGATTTCAAAGGGGTTCTCGCAGCAGGCTGATAGATTGGACCCCTTTCTAACTAAGGAAACATTGATTGTGTAAAGGGAAAGAAAATATCACAGACAGCTCCTGTAGGTCTCTGTGAATCAAATTTGTACTCTATAAGAGCTTTTAATTTTTTTCTCTCTCATTTTTGTGGCTGTCTTTAAAATGGCAATGTAGCAGTAAGATAATTAATCTCTGGACCATAACTTTGAGGTATAATTATAATCAGTGTGACCAGGGCGGGCAGGGCTCAGTTGGTACACTTGGCATCCTCTCACATGATCACCTGGTCACAAAAACCACCCAAGGCACAGAGATTTCTTTTGAAAAGGATGCTGAGAATTAGAACTGGCCTGCAAAAATGAAAAGTGGTTGTTACTCTTGTGTTTGCAATGAAGGCTTGCGGCCAAGATCAATCACTGTTTTTCTGACTTATAGAAACACATATAAGTACAAATATATATATTCATGTTATGTAAATAGGGTTGGATTGTGTATGGTTAAATCAGCTCTGGAAAGTTATGTTGGGTGGATATATTTCAAAAGCAACTTTTTTTGTTTTTTAAGTAGACTTTTACTCAAGTGTTTGAATTCATGGTCTCCCCTGTCAGTTTCCTGGGATGTCACTCATGGACCATTGCACCCAACTTAGGGAAATTATTTAGGTCTCATGAATGGGACTTCTAGATCCAGACTCTGCTGGTCTTGAACTCACAGAGATCTGCCTGCCTCTGCTTCCCGAGTGCTTGGTTTAAAGATGTGTGCCACCACCAACAAATCTCAACAGACAAGAAAATTGAAACAACCCCCCTGCAACCTGTCAGATTACCATGGATTAAAAGTGGCAGTTTGAATGCTCACCTTACGAGACCTGGATAGAGGTGGGCAGTCCTTGGGCTTCCCACAGGTCAGGGAACCCTGATTGCTCTTCGAGCAGATGAGGGAGGGGGACTTGATCGGGGGAGGGGGAGGGAAATGGGAAGCAGTTGCGGGGAGGAGGCAGAAATCCTTAATAAATAAATAAATTAAAAAATAAAAATAAAAAAATAAAAAAAACAAAATAAAATAAAAGTGGGTTTCAAAAACAACAGAAATAGCAGAAAGCCTACACACACGTAGACACTGAACAGTTCTCTGCTGTTTCACGACCACTGGGAAAAGGAAGAAAGAAAGAAATTAAAGGCTTCCTAGAATGCAATGAACATGAATATACAACATACCCAAACTTACAGGACACAAATAAAGCGGCACTAAGAGGAACGTTCATAGCATTAAGTAACTTTTAAAGAATTTAGAGAGAACCCACACTAGTGACTTAACAGTACCCCTGAAATCTCTAGAACAAACAGAAGGAAACATACCCAAGAGCAGAAGGCAGCAGTAAATAATCAAACCGAGGGCTAAGATCAGTAAGATAGAAACAAAGAGAACAATATAAAGAATCAAGAAAGCAAGAGTTGGTTCTACAGAAAGTTAAGAAGATAGACAATCCTTATGCAAACTAACTAAAAGACAGGGAGAGAATATTCAAATTAAAAGAAAATAAGAAATGAAAAGGCAGACTAACAACAGACACTGAGGAAATCCAAAGAACCATTAGGTCATACTTCAAAGTCTTTTCCATAGAAAATTGGAAAATCTAACAGAAATGGACAAATTTATTGATAGATGCCACTTACCAAATTCGATCAGAATCAGACAACCAATTTAAATAGACCTATAACACCTTATAAAATAGAAGCTGCCATTAAAAGTCTCCCAACCAAAAAAAAGACCAGGGCCAAATGGCTTCAGCAAAGAATTCCACCAGACTTCCAAAAAAAAAAAAAAAAAAAAAAAAAAAAAAAAAAAAAAGAATCAATACCAATACTACCCACATATTTCCACAAAATAGAAACAGAAGAATATTATTTTATGGGGCTGCAGTAACCCTGAATCCAAAACAATACAAAGACTCAACAGAGAAAGAGAACTACAGACTAATTTCCTTAATCGGCATAGATGCAAAATTACTCAACCAAATACTAGCAAACCAAATCCAAAAACACATCAATACAATCATCCACAATGATCAAGTGAACATGGTGTCAGAAATGCAGAGATGGTACAACATAAGAAAATCTGTCAAGGTAATCCACCATAGAAACGAACTGAAAGAAAAAAACCCACATGCTCATGTCAGATTCTGTAAAAGACTTTGGAAAGTACACACCCTTTCCTGATAAAAGTAATGGAGATAATCTGAATATAAGGGCCATATCTTAACATAATAAAGGCAATTTGAATACAGCATGCCAATAGATCATAAAATGAAATGGAGAGAAACTCAAAGCAATTCCATCAAAATCAGGAAGAGGACAAGGCTGGCCACTCTCTCCATATCTATTCAAAATAGCACTTGAAGTTCTAGTTAGAGCAATAAGACAACTAAAGATCAAGTAGATACAGACTGGAAATGAACAAGCCTTTTTTTGCATGATGATATGAGTATACATAAACAACCCCAAAACCTTTACTAGGGTGCCATGTACCGTGCCCCCGTGTCTGTGCTCGGTGCGCTGGCACTCAGATCCCGAGCTTCGGGCAAGGGGGCTGGAGGTTAAAATATACACACACACACAGACAGAGAGACAGCAACATGGGCCATCCTTGAGTTCCCCAAGAATGCCCCCTTTATTGTGTTCAGGGGCAGATTATATAGAGACAGTCACGCCCCAGCCAAACCCACCAGAAACCACTCTCCTGCCATCAGGAACTCCTGAAGGTCTCGTGCTCAGAGATGCTGTAGGCACTCAGATCAGGGGAAAACAAGTTTCTTACAAGAAATTCATGATCTGGGTCACTGTCCCAACACTAGGGAACTCCTACAGCTGACAAACACCTTTAGTAAATTGTCTGAATATAGGATTAACTGAAAAAAAATCACTTACATTTCTGCAAAATGTAAACACATTGTGCAGTATATCATGCTATGTCTGAATGAGTGAAGAGCCGTTTGTCACTTGATCAAACTTTACGGTTGCCCATATGAAAAGTGAGTTGCCCAGGATTTCGGAAATTCAGTTTCTATTGGTACATACAGATTGTCCTCTAAGTTTGACCCTTTCTGTGCTGCGTTAGAAAATAATTTTATTATGCAAGTACTTAAATGCTGCTAAAAGTATGTTTAAGGAAGAAAAACATTAACAAGCCCCTGAATACAGTTTTTTATATGCATAGAAACAGAGGAAGATGTAGCTGCTTTCCACCTAAGGCAAACATATTTTTTTCGAGTCTTAAAAATGTTCAGACTTTTATAACCACATTACTAGATTTTGAGAGGTAATTTCTCATATGAGCCAGTTGCTATGGCCAGGAAAGTCCCCTCCTATTGACTCTCTATTACCACTCCTATAATGGAAGAAAAGCATCATTTCATTTTATCTACATGTACTATGCATTTATTCTATTTTAGTCTTCTACAAAACCTTGGGGAATGGGAGACAGGGAGACCAAAGGCTTCAGAGGCTCACATGTCAGTGGGAAGAATGATAAGGCTTCCAGGCCACATGAGAAGCAATTACAGTTGTGGCTAGGCTTTGCAGAGTGGAGGAGACCATACAATTGCCTTTCTTGGCATACTGCACAATTACCTTCTGCATGCTCTTTCTTCCTGAAATCTGTCCTGATGCTGCTGCCTTTTGTGTACAAGAGCTTATTGTAGCGTGAATTTATGCAGATATTTTTCTAATTAAACAACATTAATAGCTTTCCATTACTTACAGAATAAAGTTTAGTAAGGCGACAGAAAAAGCCAATCACAAGTGAAACTCTTTCTTTTCAGACTCGCCTACTACAGTGCCTTTGAACTGGCTCTGGCCTCTTCCAGCCATTTCACCTCTAATGAGCTCCTTTTCATCCTGGAAGTCCGTTTCAATCGTCTCCTAACCTGTGAATCCTTTCCTTGGTCCTCCAAGGCAGAAGTAATTGATTCCCTCACACTTCTTCCACATACAATGCTCTTACATTTCATGTGGAATTTTAATGCCTTTGTGCTTCTCTCTTCCCAAATAAAGTGGTAATACTGTATAAGAGCATTACATTAACCGTTTATTTATTTCAGTGTACCAGGAGATTGCCTAGAGGCTGGAAGAAAACATTTTTCAGTTAATGTGTGCTGAATTTATTTACATTCAATATGCCTAAATATACTACTGAAAGGATGTGTGTAAAGTCCAAACAGGTATGCAGAATGTTCTTTGCAAATTAGATCAATGTATATGTACAAGTATCTGTAAGTCTCCTATCAACATCAACCGTACATACCCTATAAAATAATGGATACCTGGTACCTGGATGCCGAATTGCATGTTTGAGCAATTTTTGTGATCTCCAAAATACTTAGTGACATTGTGCTGTGTGAAAAACTCCTTGATTATTGCCTCGTGTGAACTTTTATGACAATGATTAATACAGTGTATATCAGCATTATCCTGTATTTGGAAAGAAGGAAACCTGACTGAAAGTACGTGCATGTACTATGGTTACTTTTTACTGAGGCTGGGAGCTGACTTTCTAGTTGAAGTATATTTGACTCTGAAGTAGGATCCCTTTTCATAACCTTTCCTGGTTAGTTTATGCGTGTCTACATGCATGTGCATGTATATATGAGTCAACACACAGATACACATAGTTGTTGAGATAAAGACAGCATGCGGTGGGCATAGATACACATACTGTATATAATAGAGTTCTAGATATGCATACATACAGTCCATGAAAACTCACCTGTTAGTTATAAATCTGATGAGCATGTATGTATAATTATATAATGTACGTTTGGTATAGGATATAAGTGTATTTTATACATATAAAGCAACCAATTATCCCTCCCCTTCCTTCACAAGCACATAATTTATTGACAAAAGCTTCTTTTCTCTGTTCTAATAACATAAAATTCTGTCAGTAAGTATGTTGTGTTTTCTAAAAAGAATGTATTTGTATGTGCTTATCTCTTTATGTTTTAGGATTGCACACAGAGGGTGGATTCTCTGGAGTAAGAAACTATAGCACTTCTTTCTTTTGTATTTGCTAGCAACAGCTGTCGTCCCCATGTGGTGGAGAGGTGTGGACCACCATCAGTAAGTGTTAATTTGTCAGTCTAGTTGAGACAAGGATACTATTATACAGCTTTGTTCTCTGAAGAAAATATACAATCACAGCTGGAATTCAGGCACTTGCTTTCATGATGAAAGCAAGGATTTGCAACAGAAATGCCTTTTTGTTCTGCTACCCCTTTCTTGCTTTCCCAGCTTGTGGGCCAGTTGCATTTGTACCTATTCTTTGTGATATGCATTCTTAGCAAAGCACGGATGCTAGCAAGGCACTGTCTTGCCCATAATCTCATGGGTCCTTTTTTGGACCAAAGTAAGACTTTATAGTTCCAAGATTCCTTAAAGCTCTGAGACTTCTATACCCTCTAAAAATGTTTTGATTTTCAAAACCCTTTGAATAAGAGGATGTTGCTTCTTCCCTGTGAGTGGCATTGGCAGGTGTCGAGGTGCCTTGGTGTTTCCATCTATAAAAAGGAAACCATTGCAACTGTAATTGTTGATTACTTAAGTATCTCAGAAAAGCAATTGTAATACAGGCACACACAGATATAGTTCAAATCAGAATTAATTAGAATTAAAAGTTCAAAGATATTTTTTGAGAAATTGAAAAGGAGAGGTTGGAGAGAAGACTCAGAGGTTAAGAATATTCTTGCTCTTTCAGAGGACCTGAGTTTGATTCCTAGAATCCATATTAGGCTGAACAGCTTTTAACTCTAACTACCTGGGAATCTGATGCCTTTGACCACTAAGAGCATCCGTGTTTACATGCTCTCTAAGGACATAGACCTCACATTCAACCGAACTCTGTTGTAAGTTCACAGGGGGGCAGCTAACATTTTTTAGAACTGTCTCGAAAGGTGCAATGAAGTTTTCTCACAGGGAGGTCTGAACCAAGGGGTAAAAGGTTTTGATGCCACCTGCTGGTAATAGAAGGTTATCTTCAATGTTTTCTGTTTTACTTTCCTGTCTCCCACAAAACTTAGGAGGTTTACCTAAGGAATATTTATAGTAGACACAGTCATGTCAGGAGCTGCTTCATTAAGAAGGCAGATGACCTCTCAAGGGCAGAGATTTCGAATTGTTTTTATTTAAGAAATGCAACTGAAGGGTGGAGTTGATTCCCTACTAGAGAATGAGGACACTGGCATTAATAGCTAGGTAGGCAGCAACTGAAAGCTGAATCAAACACCCTCTTTGCCTTGGTGCTTAGATGTTTCCGGTTGTATGTGTTCCCCTCACCTTACTTTATGCCAATTCATTCTCCTGCCAACAATCTCTCCATTCTGATTTTATCAGCAGTTGAGAGAGTGAACTACTACTATCTTTAATCTATTAAGATATTCTAACCATCTGAGACTTAAGATAAATAAATAAATAAATAAATAGGCGATTATTAACTGCGAAATGACCCAGGTACACTGCTCCTGAGTTCTTGCCCAAATGGTACCAAGTCAATATATCACAGAGACAACAATGCTTATTTCACCACTATTTTACAATAATCAAGTTGTAGAATCCGTTCAGGTATCAAACAACAGAGGAACAAAGAAAGATAGTGTGGTATTTCTCACAAGCTGGTATTTTTTATTCATCTTATTGATCTCCTGCCTCTTCTTGAATGGGCTATTCAATGATGTATGGCCTTGTCTATCTTGTTCAACAAAAGTTCACAGAAGTTCCTCTGGTCTCTTCAGTACTTACAACAGTGTTATAAATTTGATCATATGGAACCCTGCTAATGGTTGTTGGATAAATTAAGAAATGAATAAGTTACCCAGAGAGTGGAATTATAGATGTGGCTTTTATCAAAAAAAAAAAACACAAGCAAATAAAAATCACCATGGACAACCTTGTTTTGTTTTTCTCTGAGGAGCAGTCTCCAGGCATAAACAATTCTGGAACAGCAGTCTGCAGTGACAGTATTTCAAAGGAACACCATTTCTTTTCCTTAAGTTACTGACATACTCGACAGGAAATTCATGACTCCTAGTTGAAAATTATCGTTGTCAGAATAAATTAAAAGAATCAATAATTACTTTGCAAATTCAAGTTAGATCCTATTTTGTTGTGAATTTTCTCCTTCCATCCCATTCCATGCGTCATTCTCTCCACCTTCCTCTTTCCCTTCTTCCCATTCCTGTCTCTTCTCTCTCTCTCTCTCTCTCTCTCTCTCCCTTTTCCCCTTCCTCCTCCCTTTCTCTTTCTCCCTCTCTTCTCTCTCTTCCCCTTCCCCACTCCCTCTCTTTCTCTCCAGTCCTTCCTCTTCTATGTGTCTGCTTGCTCCTTCAAACTCTCATTTTCATTTTCTGTGGGTACAAAATAAAAAGTAGTTAGAATGGATAAGCTCTGGGATTCTACTATGAAGCATAATTTTTATATATTTTCATATGTCATATCCATAATTTTAGTTTTGGCAACATTGGTTTGTTGCTCAGATGTGATAACTATTACTGGCTTTATTTCAGCTAGCAGAAATTTCAAAATATATAGCTCAAGAGCTGCTTTCCTTTACAGTACGAGGGCTATCAACAATCTTGCAGATCTTTGTTCGAATCCCTTACTTCCTCCTTTCATGTAGTTTTAAGCCAAACTACCTCTGTTTCTTACTCTCTATGTCTGCATAACAAGAATATTGATAACTGAATCCACTGGGAGGACTAGAAGTTATGCTAATAATATTTACAACAGAACATTTACTTTGTGGTAGGCATGCTTTCCCAAGGATAGTATCTTATCATAAGATCACAGTAGCTCCACAGAAACCTCAATCCCTGTGGGAGAGTATAAGAACCACTGTATTCATGATGCCATGAAGGCTCTCAATAGTAAAGGTAGGAAGTTATTTGAATTGAAGCCTCACAGCATATGTGCCATTCTGGTAAGCCATGCTGCAGGTGGATGTCAGGTAGAATAAATTCAGAGGTCCTGATCATGCCTTTCTAGCCTGTTAGTCTAACCTTGGAGGGTTAAAAAAAGCTGTTAATAATCTTGTACCATGAACAGTGATGTTAATCCAAAAAAGCATAATCAACCACACTGCTCTCTAACAAAGGACACCAGACTAACTAAAAAGTAGTGGCATTGACAGAAGCTATTTCAGTAAAAAAAAAACAGTCCATCTTTGATTTGGGATTCCCCTCTGTATGTTGTGAATACCATTGGTTAATAAATGAATTGGTTTGGTCAAATAGAGTAGGACAGAGCTAGGCAGAGAAAACTAAACTGAATGCTGAGAGAAGGAAGGCAGAGTTTAGAGAAGCCAAGGAGCCACTACCAGAGACAGATGCAGAACTTTACCTGGTAAACCACAGCCATGTGGTGATACGCAAATTACTAGAAATTGGTTAAATTAAGATGTAAGAGTTAAATTAAGATGTAAGATGTAAGAAGCTACAGTTAATTGTAGTAATAAGGGCGGCGGGGCTGCGTTCCCAGCACCCCGGCCGCCTGCTTGGCTTATGCCCGAAATAACAACACACAGACTGTATTCATTTAATCACTGTTTAGCCCATTTCTATCTAGCCTCTTCTAGGCTAATTCTCACATATTGATTTAGCCCATTTCTAATCATCTGTGTTGTGCCCCTAGGTGCGCTTACCGGGAAGATTCCATCCTAGGTCGGAGCTTCATAGCGTGCGTCTGCCCAGGAGCCAGGAGCATGGCATCTCTCTCAGGCGTCTGCTCCCGAGAGGAGAGCTGTCGAGTCTGAGCTCACTTCCTCTTCCTCCCAGCGTTCTGTTCTGTTTACTCCTCCGACCTATCTTCTAACCAATAAAATGGGCCAAGGCAGTTCCTTTATTAGCCAATGACCTTCCTCCATCAGTTAATGGGCCAAGCAGTG
This sequence comes from Microtus oregoni, assembly GCF_018167655.1. Taxonomy (NCBI): domain Eukaryota; kingdom Metazoa; phylum Chordata; class Mammalia; order Rodentia; family Cricetidae; genus Microtus; species Microtus oregoni. The sequence continues at coordinate 4,842,859 of NW_024543059.1, forward strand.
ATTTAATTAATGCAAAAGAAAGGGAAATTTGATGGGATAAGAGATTAGTGCGAGCTTACTCACACTAAAAATAATAGTGAGTAATAGAGTGACTACTTGCGAGTTATTATTTATAGGCAATTACATTGGTATAGATTATTGTATATACAAACTTAAATTATATTGAATATGTTCCTATTTTTGTCTACAATATTTGTATAACTAGTCAAGGTTATTGTGTAATATTGTATGCATGCATGCTTCTACCTCTACTTAAGACATTTTGTATACTGATACAATTTTAGGATATATTTATCATACGGCATTTCTACCTCTGATCAAGATACTTATTCACTGCTTACATTTTGAGATAATTGTCCTCATTTTTTGCACAGTTGTTTAAAGATTATTTAATATTCTAATATAAAATCTTAGTCTTTAAGTTATATAGGCATTAAGAATTACAGGTCAGTAGTTATCCATGTTGGTCATACTTATAGTTAGACTAGTCAGGTTCTTTAGATTCATAGAGATTGTATTCTGCATAGATAGGTATTCCTCAACCACTTCAAAAAGCTGTAGAATATGGTATTTAAATAACTTAGGATTCTGTTGACATGAAACAGGATTGCTTCTAGCAGCACCCATCTATTCCCAAGAGAATGTTGAGCACCAAAGACACTTCACTTGGAGCACGTTTTCTTCTTGGCAAAACTGAACTTTGGGCAAGGAACTGCACATGCATCAACCTCTGACAAAATGCATGATGTCCAGTCTGGACAAGCAAGATACAAGAAAAAAGACTGTCAAATCTTGCGAAGACAGGGTAAGATGAATTTTAAAAAACTCCTGCCTCTGAAAATGGTCTGTCAGTTAATCTAGGCCTTAGCCAAAGATGGTTGCTCTAACATTGCAAATGAGACTTTGGGTGATTGCCCAGGTAGCCAGTCTGTCATTTGTTGCACATTTTGGAAGTTGCTTGATTATGCTTACTGCTTACTCAAGTAATATTATTTCCATTCTCAGGTCTTAGATGGAGTTGAAGACTAGATAGTTGTAGTTACTTTTCTCTCATGACTTGACCAAGTTATTTATAAGACTTAAACTCCTTAGGATAGGATAATTATTGAAATATTTATCACATGTTTATTGCTTGATATTGTTTATACTGGTTGTATTCTAATTTTTACACTTGATATTTGTTCTTATTATATATAATTTTGTGTTAGACTTAGAACTCTCTTATTTAAACAAAAGTCTGGGCATCCGAGAGAGGGAATGCATGCTTTACATGGGCATTTATAGTATAAGAAGCCATGCCCAAGTTGGGGGGATAACTCATAGGCTACTGGCTGTAGGATTTCCTACAGCACACCTTTACAGATATTATTTACATTATGTCTTTAAAAATAAAAGGAATGATAGAGGTATAGCTAGGAAATTTGATCTTTCATATAACTCGTGCAGAAGAAAGCCAGGACCCCACTGTTGTACCAGTCTCAGCTGACATGAACCATGGGGGATCTGTGTGAAAGGTGTTCTAATTGCACTACGTTGGAGAGTTAAAAAATAAGTAAATCAGATTTTCATTTTTCAAGATCAGGAAACAGCACACTGCTGTGATATTGGCTGTTCGTGAAGCTAGTAACCATTAGCTAAACAAAGCTGAAGGATTGGCGTCATCCCCTGGTTCACTAATAGCAGATTCAGATTAGTGGACTGACTCTCCAAGCAAGTGTGTATTGATTGAAAGTTAATTCATACTCAGCTCCCCTTTCTGTGCAGTCATCAGGAGAGGGATGATGTGAAAACAGTGCGTAGACAAAATCTTTTAGCACTGCCAGCCTTAGGAAATCTTGTTTGTCTTTCTCATCATATTGACAAGTGCAGTTCAGCTCATGGCAGTAGTGCCGCATCCATCGAACCACCAGGACCCGAGAAGGTTGTGAAGGGTGTGTTTCCTTGGGGTGTTTGTCCTCAGGCTGTGTCTGTACTCATGTAAAAAAATGTGTTGGAGTTCTCGAGGCACGGTCTTCGTCCGGAATAATTACATAGGCATCCAGCACAGAAGCGCTGATGGTACAGACTACACGGCGCACATCAGCAAGGCTTTAGAAGGCAACACCTACTTTCCCTGGAATCTAAATAAAGATTTTCTCGCCCACAAACAATTAAAACAAAATTTACATTTTTCAGAAATAAATAACCTTCTGTAATATTTTTGTCTGTAGACCGAAAAGGTACAATGGAGTGGTTACAAACTCTGAATTTTACAAGGATTCAGAGTCATCCCCATCAATAAAGTCTCTTCCTCCACTTATCTTATCAGCCTTAGGAGTTACTTCTCTATTTTGCAAAATTGCAATCTGCTTTTCATTCTCACAATAATTGCATTTAATCCTGAAAATAAACAGGTGTACTGTGTGATTCTCCATCCCTCACTGTTACCCCGTGCCACAAGTGATCTCCCCAGGAGGAGAATTTGACCTGTCACTGATTGGTTTTGAAGCACTCATTAAAGCTGTACTAAGTTCATCGTTTGTCTACTCTACATCTGTGATATATTTTACATTATTACTTTAATATGTTGGGAAAGTTGAGGAAATATGTAAAGAAGCACAAACTAGGAAGCTGTCAGTAAATTTCTATACAATAGTTCAGAGAGGACAAATAACACGTGAAACTAGAGAAAAAAACAAAATTCTAGAAAGAAATAAGCAAAGGGCAGTGCTTCCAGTCCTATTCAGATTGTGGAGAAGATGCTATGACCCACAGGTCAAACTGGTGCAAACAGACAGCCTTGTCACAGGCCAAGTGCTTAGGGTTGCCCAATTGCCTAAAGACAGAGGGTCAGTTCTTCAGATCACCCTGTAACTCTTGACAGCAAAGCAGTTGAAAATTCTCTTTCTCTGAGACCAATAGGCCAGCAGAGAATCAGGGCGCTAGGTGGTGGTCCCACTGGGCAGGTTTCTTAACTTCTCTTTAAAGGACTGAGTGAGGGAGTGTGTTCCCTAGTCAAAAGAGGCTCATCTTTCTCCTGAACACTCAAATCTCAGGCTAATTGCTGTTCCAAACTGCTTGTCAAACCTTGAGTACCCTAATTAGGGTTTCTATCACTAGGATGAAAAACAGTGACTAGAGCAATTTGGGGAGGAAAGAGTTTATTTGGCTAGGACTTCCACAATCCCTGCTCATCAGCAAAGGAAGTCAGAACAGGAAATCAAACAGGGCAGGCACATGGAGTCAGGGCCTGATGCTAAGGCCATGGAGGAGAGCAACTTAGTAGCTTGATCCCATAGCTTGCTCACCCTTCTTTTTTATAAAACCCAGGATCATCAGCCCAAGGATGGCACCACCCACAACTGGCTGATTTTACTCCCATCCATCACTAATCAATAAAATGCCTACAGGCTTGCCTACAGCCCAATCTTCTGGAGGCATTTTGTCAATTGAGCCTCCCTCCTCTGTGATGACTGTAGTTTGTGTCAAGTTGACATAAATCTAGCCAGCACAATTAACTCACTAGCTAGCACAACCATCAAGCACAACTAACTTGATACACATGCACATTACTGTCCAGCCACAACCTTCTTTTTCAGAAGCTTAAATTTCCCAGAGTCTTTATAAAGGCAAACATAGTAAAAATTCAGTCTCTTTAAAATATCTAGTCTTTCTTAAAATCAAAATTCTTTGTAAAACTTCAAAATCTCTAAAGTTTTAAGTTTCTCAACAATGGTCTCCTATAAAATAAAAAATAAATTATAAATTAAAAGCTTTCTTTTTTCAAAAGGAAAGAACCAGAGCATAGTTACAATCAAATTCAAGGAAAACTAACCTCCAACTGTGTAAATAACATACTTTCAATGTCTGGGTTCTACTCAGGATTTTCCAAGCTCCTCCAATACACATGGGTCAACTCTTTGCCTCTATACTCTTCAACACACACAGTTTCTCTTCTAGACTCCATCTGGGTCCACTCCATCATTCTTGGTATTCACCCCAGTACTGCCATTTCCAAAACACTGTGTTTTCTTGTTACAACTGGACCCTACTTCCACCAATAGCCTCCCCTGGACTCTCTTCAGGGATTCCTGTCCTGCTACACAGTAACTGGCCTCAGCTGATCTCCACAACCCCTTCCTGCTTTTAGTATCAGTACTATCTGATGTCTCTTACAGTACTAAGTTTGGCTACCATCACGAGGTACAATCTTGGCTGTCCTAGAACACAGCTTCTGTGTGCTGACCCAGAAGAAACACTTCCCAGAAGACTTTACTTCAGTGATGCTGCTCTCTTCTTAGTCACAGCTGATTCTTCAGCTCTAACTGAAGAATACTTTACACAAATGGCCTGGCAGAGTCTTTTCAAGGCTCAGGCCACTGCTCTCAAAATTTTTATCTTGCCTGCTCCTACAGATTAGCCCACAGAGCTCTCAACACTCATAGACTTTTGAGCCCAAAGTTCCAAAGTCCTTCTACAAAGGTCCTCAAAACATTAAGGTCAGAACTGTCTCAGGAATACTGCATGATCCCGGCAGCAATTTCTATTCAATTTATGGTTACTAACGCTGTGACGAAACACCAAAACAAGGAAATCTTGGGACACAGGCTTTATTAGCCTTTACATCTCAATCACTGTAGATTATTGAAGGAAATCAGGACAGGAACTCAATCTTGGAGGCAGGAGCAGATACAGAGGACATCATCAAGTGATGCCTAATAGATTTTTTTCCTATGGCTTGCTCAGTTTACCTGGTTATAGATCCCAGGATGGATCAACAAAGTGGGCTGGGCACTCCCTTCTCAAACACTAATTAAGTAAATCCTCTATGGGCTTGCCTATAGCCCAAACCAGTGGAGTCATTTTATTGATTGAACGTCCTTCCACTCTGATGGCTCTTGCTTGTGTCAAGTTTACATATAACCTAGTCAGCACACTGTTTTTGATTAAAACTAGATTCTTGCTGGTGTGCATTTGTTGTACACAGTGATAAGGTGCTGTGGAACAATGGTCTTGTACCTTGTAAAGATTTATCACTTGTATTGCTTTAATAAAATACTGATTGGCCAGTTAGCCAGGCAGGAAGTATAGGCAAGATGACTAGAACAGGAGAATTCTGGGAAGAGGAAAGAGTCAGTCTGCAGTTGTCACCTAGACCAAGAGGAAGCAAGATGAGAATGCCTCACTGATAAAAGGTACCTAGCTACATGGCTAACACAGACAAGAATTGTGTACTAATTTAAGATGGAAGAATAAGTTAATAAGAAGCCTAAGCTAATTGGCCAACCAGTTTATAATTAATGTAAGCATCTGCATGTTTTTGGGGGGCTGAAGTGCTGCAGGATAGTGTGGGACAGAAACCTTTGTCAACAATAAAGTTCATAAAAATCATTTTCGTGCAAGTATGTCATGCACTTTCCTTTTGTATATCCCCTCCCCTCATCTTTTGTCCCATGCATCTCATATTATTAAGTTCATTTCCCCAAGCTAGTTTTGATTCTACTTTTATGTCCCAAGTGCATAAGTTGTTTTCATTTATCTATATAAAATCTGGGACCCACAAATGGGAGGAAGCATGGTATTTGTTTTTTTTCTGAATCTGACTTATTTTATTAAATAAGAATTTCTCCAGTTATGGCTATTTTCTTTTAAAGAACATAATTTCACCAACGTTTATGGCTTGATAAAGCCCTATTATATATATATGAGATACATTCTCTTTATTCATTCACTCATCTGTTGACAAACATCTAGGATGATTGCATAATTGGGCTATTGTGAGCAGTGTGTAATACAGATCACTGTGCAAGATTCCATGTGCCTTTGGTTTCTTAATTTGCAGTTACTTGGATATAAAACCATGAAAGGGATAGCCAGTTTTACTTTTAGTGTTTCAGGAACCTCCACAGTGACTCCCATGAAGACTTGAATAATTTACATTCCCATCAGCTTTGGGTAGAAACTTCTTTTCTCTAAACTTGCCAGTGCTTAGTAGAAAACATAAGGGAGGCATGGCAAGATACAGATAAAACAAGGACTTCCTGAAAGAACTCTAATAGCTCAGAAAATGAAATCAAGAATTGACAAAAAGAATTACACAAATGTTGCAAAAAAAACCCCACACAACTTATGCAAAACCAGCAAAAAATTGAATATTAAGTGAAGGGAAAGCCTACAGGCAGAAAAAATGTGATATATTGATGTGTGTGTGTGCCTATGTGGGTGAATTACAGGGGACTGATATCTAGAATATGTAAGGACCCCCAAGAATCCAAAGTAACCATTCAATGAATGAACTAACAAAACAACCACAGTTCTCAAGAAATGAGAACAGTAAGATTATATTCAATATCTTTATCCATTAGAATAGTTCGAATTAAAATAAGTGGACAAGTCTATTTCACCCCAGGAAGGGTTGCTTTTCCCAAGAAAACAGACACTCCAGCATGATCTTTCAAACTTTTGTACTTTATATCATTCAAAGAGTTTTGAGGACAGATGTGAGAAGGAATTTGCTGTTGTTGTTAGTGTAGTGAGAGACTAGGTGTATAATGAGAACTGGAGCAGTGGGGTTACACAAAGCATTGATAGATGGATCATGAGCACAGTTTCAGAGAGAATGGATTTTAAAACTGTGGGGGAACATATTGAAAAGGAAAGGAAGGGGCAAAGAGAGGGAGGGAGGAGGGAAAGAGAAAGAAGAAAGGCAGGAAGAGAAAGGAAGAATTGATGGGAAAAGGAAGGGCATCCTTATTCCTATGTATTGTAGAGTGTGATGGCAGGCCAGCTCTACAAAGTCATATAAACTTGAGTTCAAGTTTTACATTTTCCATATCATGCCCTGTTAACTCAGGGAAAATCCTTTACTCTCTGTGATGTTTATTTTTAATTTACAGATTAGTCAAGTCTGCCTTACTATATTTTTGTTAATATGGAGCACTGCATGTACACTGTTTATTACATTATATAATATATTTTATGCTATATGTTTACTTCCTCCTTCTCTTCCATAATAACTGGAAAGGACCTAACAGTAATTGCTAATAAAATATGTATACAAGATGAGATAAGTAAGTAAATAAAGGAACGAGTATATATACAGGACTCAATCAGTATAAATAGTAAGACTATTTTGGTCACTTAATGGACCAAAGGGTATATAGAAACACCCAACATCTATTGTCTTTATTTTTGAAGTCTGAACATAGGTCAGGACAAAAAAGCCACATATCTCCCATCTAGAATTGAAGGAAGTCAGATATTTAGTTGTTCATTTTCACTTTTGGGGATTAAAGCTCCATGGATTGATTGGTATCTAGCATGTTTAACTCAAGTGTAAACAAACTGGGGGTTAGAGACAGTATATGAGGTCATCACATCACAATGAGTTTCGGTGATTTCCAAGAACACTCATTTAAGTTTGGAAAGTTCCCTTTCCTTCTCATTGAAAAGAAAAAAAAAATGACCCAATGAGCACAAGAATAAGAATGTGCTCTCAACATATCAATTCCAGATTTATATAAACCTACCAATACAAGTAACAGACAAATGTATGGAATTAAGTTTAAAACCTTCTGCAAATGAAAGGAAATAATTGACCTTAAAGAGAAATCCACAAGAGGAGGTTAGGTAGTGGTTCCCCAACTGTGCGCAGGCCGTGAACTCCACAGAGGTTGCATATCAGATATATTGTATATTGAATATTTGCATTATGATTTATAATACTTTTAAGACTTAAATTATGAATTAGCAACAAAATAATTTAGTGTTGAGGGTTATCACACCATATGGAACTGTATTAAATATTCAGCAATTGGAAGGTTGAGAACCACTAGGTTGGAGAATCAGTCACCTTGATAAAGGAATGGTGTGTAATCATATAAGGAAGTTAATGGCCAAGAAAAGAAGTAACTTGTTTTACAAATGGGTGAAAAACTAAAAAGACTTCTCTCAAATAAATGTTCCTTTTGGAGTATTTTCTATATTAATCATCCAGATGTCTGCAGTACTTAGTACACATCCAATGTTCTGGCTTACAGAGGAAATGTGGCAAAGGGCCACTCCTCTCACAAAGCACAAAGGATCTTTAGCACATTTTCTTAATGAAATTCCAAATTATCCATAATCTTAAAACCAAATATGAAATTGTCTAGTACCAGTTAGAAAATACTGTGTGCATGAAGGACAAGCCAAGGTAAGGCGGGTCAGAGCAACTTAAGTGTAGACAACTATAAGCACAAAGAGTGTTGATCTTAGTTAGAGTTGGAGCATTTTAGGAAAGCACTTGGCCTTCCAAGGTTTTAGGATCCCTCTGTTGTGAAAATGAAGAGACACTACCTCACACGTGGGGTAGCTTTAAGGGTGTAAAAGGAACAAGTAAATGTTTATGACCTTTATCACACTGAAAGTTCTACGGGAAATTATTCCTAGTGAGATGGTGATGATGGTTTTTCTTTGGCCGCTTCTCTAGGAAACTGATGATACAGGCTGTGCACCTCTGAAGTAACTAGCATGTTAGCAGAGCATGAAATGGAAGGCTGTGAAATAATGAATCTGTCACATGGAGGGTGGGGTGGAATAACAGTTTTACAGGGAAAGGAAAGGGGTGTTTCTTTGACTCCTAATTTTAAATGGATCTGATTGTCAGATACAGCAGCAGATTTTGTTTTCCTCACATGCAAAGAATGGAAGCTCATGGGATTCGATTTCTATTATTTCCCAAGGTTGTCATTAAACTCAAATACAAACAAAAGTCCCATTTTGCCTTCAAACTATAAACATTAAGTACATTTCAAGAAATGGAGTTCTTTCTTAAGTTATGATGGTCATAAAAAGACACCAACCTTCTTGAGATTAAAAGAAGGCTAAATGTAAAAAGACTAAGAGTGTTTAGCAGTGAATTAGGGCTGTTTGGGACAGGCATTTTCTCTGAAGGCTGCATCAGTGATTGCAAGCAGTGTTCCCATAATATTGATGGATGAGGGAGAGTAGATTCAGAACAAAACACAGACTCATTCTAAGGGGAAGCAAGAGATTATCAACAGAATCAATTACCAATTTCTGTCATATTCTTACAGAATCTAGGGCTTCTTATATTTGTCAGACTTCTTAAATCCACACTATTCTACTCATCCAGAAAGGCCCCCTTGAAAGTGAAATTGTCATTAAATCACCCAGGCAGTTTCACAGACTCTGCACTCTCATTTTCTTTTTACTTTTGTAAAACAAGGTATATTTTGTATTTTTTATTGAAAAAATATGGTCCTCAGTAATCTCTAAATGATGCTAAAGCCAGAGTCTTCATAGCCACTGGAGTTTCTGACAGTGGAACTTCATGATAAGAGATCAAAATTATAAGTCATACATGGAATTTGTAAGCTGGAGCTGTAAGTCAAGGTAAGGGGTTGGAATTTGTAACCTTTATGGTGATCATTAGAGTTCTGATTTATTGGATGAGTCATTTATAATTCAAGTGGAAAGCAAGGTTGACAAAAATCAAACCCTGCTATTTCAGATGTGTTTTATGATTCAGACAAATATCCCCCTGTGTGTGTATTTACTGCACAGTAGACATAAATTTTGGATGTTTCTGGATTTTCTTACATGTCTTATAATCAATCACATGCTTTCAAAAATACGTTGCTCACTATGATATCTAAAGAATGATTATAAATCCTAGTCTGGTTATTCACTTTAACAGAAAGTGGTTTGTAGGTATGAAGTATGTTCTGTAGTTTGGGATGATGAAATTGTGACTTTGTAAGTTAGAAAAATAACAGCATTTCCCTGACCTGTATTAGATTACGTGTCTGAGGATTGTCCCATTGGTAAAACACATCCATCCAATAACATCTAGGCATTTACTTAGTTAACAGTGTTCTGCTCTCTAGAAAACATCAAGAGAAGAATTTATTTACTATGTGTAGTTGCTTCCTGGGATTATGCAGACAGAAGTGAAACAGACATACAAATGTCATGAGAACAGAGTTTGATCTGCTGTTGTACTAGCTGTGCAATCCCTCTTGAGTAACTGTTCCTTTCACACCTTCAGCTGAATGGTGGAAGGTAGACTTCTGCACAGATGCTGACATCTTATATTATTCATGGTGGAGGGTAGACATCTACACAGATGCTGACACCCTTGGGTTATTCATGCACTAAGCTGTGATTATATCATCTATTCCAGATTCTCACTAGAGTTATTTTTTTTTTTAACTTTCTTACCTAATTCTATTGTTTCTTTTTCTCACTAACAACTACCAGACATTTTATTACATTACAGTATGCTTTGGACATAGCCATACAGACTGTCCAAAGTTATTACCTGCTTATTCCAATATTGTCATTCAGCCTGACTTTTGCCCATTCTTCCAACAAGCCAAACCCACATATGTCCCTCCATGCAGTAATTCATTCCAAAACATAACCAAAGAACCACCACATACGCTAGTGTTAACGGGGCTACCATGAAAATACTATATAAGAAAAAAAACTGTGCATGCAATATACTACTTGCTCTCATATATCATGGGGAAGTTGTGTAGTTATCTGGCTAAAACTTTGGGATCAGATACTTTCTGAGTTCAGAATTATCTCTAACTTGGTTTTATCAAGGTAAAACAACATGAGCAATTTCTTGGAGTGCTTAAAGTGCTTCTATCTGAGCCCTCTTCATAAAGGGGTTTTAATCTTTCCATGAGACACCCTCTATCTGATAGCTTGCAGTAGTCTGGTTTGTGGCACAGGTCACCTGCTATCTTGGTTCTGTTTTATATTCATTTTTATGTGTACTTTACTTGTACTTTATTCAAGTATTTTGAAGTATAACATCAAATTTCTTTTCCAGTACATAGGGCATAAATGAAATTTACAGGAAGATAAAACATAAGACTAAAATTTCAGGTCAATCATTTTATAGGAACTTCATCTTCTTATCACACTGCATTGTGACAAAAATCTTTTATGGTAGATATCATTATTATGGCTTCAAATCATGTAGAAAAGTTGGGTAATTCTTTTGCATTGAAACAGATAAATGCTCTTATTTCTATCTCTGCCTCTACAAAAATCTATTCTGTTTTTTTAAAAGTTTCATTCCATAGTTCTTACTAGTCAGACATTAGAAATAATCACCAACCCGTACTTGGGGTATATATGTAGCAATAAATATTTTCTAATAAGAGGTCATTTTAGAATTTACTATTTTCTATTGTTTGCTAGATATTTTGGAATATGTGACTGGCTTACAAATCTTCAACTGCTGAACACTTTTCTAATTATAACCATATAGATTTAGTAGTTGAAGCCCAAGAAACTTGGTATTCATTGTCAAAGTTTTCTCTGAAGATCACTTAAAACTGATTATAGTACCATAGCTTCATTGTGCCCAAGTGTATTTACCTTTTCCCCAACACACACAGGCATACACGCAGGTAGTTCAATTACCCTCAGAACTCTCTTATTTACCCGAGGCTATTTATTACTCATCTTTTCCAGTAGTGAGAAGACCACAGTTGATAAATTCAGAAAATTTTCCAGATCACATTTGAGAATTACATGTTTCCTCCTACAAGAAGCTCTGATTTTAACATTTTTAGGCCTACTTTAATATGAAGTCTCTGTATGGCTCTTCCACATTAAAGCAGCCTCTAGGTCTTTGCAAAAGTCTTTTCCAGCTTTTTCTACATGGTTGTAAAACTTAGTATTTCTATGACAACAAACCATGCTTTCTTTCTGAACATTAGCTATACAGAGAAATTTATAGACGTTATTTCATCTTATGCTTCCAATAACATATAGTACTTTCTGGCATACATTGTTATCTCCTTTTGTCATATAAGGAATCTGAAAGTATTAAGATAGCCTAAATAGCAGGAGTACAGTGAAAAAGTTAAGGATTGGAGGTTGGTTCTAGTCTGTCTCAATACATAGGCTTACATTATCTTAACTATCATGTTGACTTCTCAGGGAAAGCCTAAATCTGAATTAAAAATGTGACATACTGGAAAATGTTCTTTAATATTAGCATCCATTTTAAAGGAAGGTGATATTTCTGTTAAAGGGTAAACACTGGTGTGGAACTGTTCAAAATATCTGAGCCATCACGAGGATTTATGGCATTAGAAAAGACCCCTATTGCATAAACAGACAGACAGTATATCTAGCCTACTAAAATGTCAGGAGAGGTATGTAAGTGATTATGACAAATAGTATCAAACAAGATTCCTTAGAGAAAAAGAGAAGCCATAAAACATCTTGAAGAGTGTGAGGGCATTATACGTTTCCATTCTAGAAGAAACACAATCTGTCTTAGGGCTTTCTCCACAGGATGTTACACAGCAAAATGGACTGTGGTCACTAGTGGTTTGCTCCCCAAGGATTGCTACTATTTTGTTATCAGGTTACTTGTTATAACAAATCATGATAACCAGCCAGAAAAATACCATGAATTGTTTTTCAGAAGAGCAGATTTTATGAGTGTCTATGAAGGTATATCCTGGGTGCATGATTGAATGGTGCTATCCCTCAAGTCTTCTTCAGAATAATCCATGGATGAGCTGGTTAATTCATGACAACTGGGTACTTCAATCATATTTTATTGACTCAGAGAGGAGTTTTTTTTTCTTTTTCTGAGAAGAGAGTTCAGAGTTGATGTCTGATGAGATTTTTGTTTAGAGACACTTGTCTTTTCAATTATACACTTGTGATTTCCTTTTAATGGGGAGATTGGCAGTGAGTTGAATCTACTGAGATTCAATAACAGCTGAAACCTTCAACCCTAAACCTGTCAGTTTAGAAACAAAGACAAGTTACATAACTGCCCGGCCAAGAATCTCAATGTCGAGTTGGATATTTCTAGTCTACAATGTGTGTGTGTGTGTGTGTGTGTGTGTGTGTGTATACATATATATATATATATTTATATATATATATATACATATATATATATATATATATATCTCCACTAACACACTTGCCACCACATCTATACTAGCCTGCTACTTTGCCCTAAGCTGCACTCCCATCCATAGTTGATATCTTCTAAATCATAGTGATGAACTGCATAAAATACATATCTGTGCACCATTCCATCTGCCCCAAAATGACTCTTGTACCCCACTTCCCCAGTTTAATTCCTTCTGCTAATTAAAAACTTTGTTGACTCCCCATGGGAGGTCTCACCCTCTCTGAGGAGTGGATGGGGGTGGGGTGGGGAGAAGATGTGGGAAGCCAGAGGGTGGGAGGGAGAGGGAACTGGGATTGGTATGTAAAATAAGATTGTTTTAAAAAATTTAAAAAAAAAAGGGCTGGAGAGATGGCTCAGAGTTTAAGAGCACTGGGTGATCTTCCGGATGTCCTGAGTTCAATTCCCAGCAACCACTTGGTGGCTCACAACCATCTGTACTGAGATCTTGTACCCTCTTCTGGCCTGCGAGCATACAAGGAGTCCAAACACTGTGTGCACAATAAATAAATAAATAAATAAATAAATAAATAAATCTTTTTAACAAAGACTTGCTTTAAAACCACCTTCTCAGGTTTCGAAACAATATCTGAGTTCTTCAAATGCAAACACTCACAAGTTGGTATATATATAAATTCTGTGTTCATGTTATTGACTCAATATTGATTCCTACAATGACTGTTCATAAAGCAAAGACGATGAAGACTACTGTTACCTTGAACAAGTAAAATGAGTGACTTAGACATGGTGGATAAATGGCCATGCTGTGGACTGGTTGGCACCGACTTGGGATCAACTGAGTGAGCCTACCTTAAACACTATGCATCCAACACAGTGCTCAGCATTCCAGACATACAAATAGATGAATAGAACAAAGCCTTCTCTTCAAGGACTTAGCTAAGGTTACAGTCAGGTAGGAAGGAAAGATAATTTCATATTCATTAAAGGAGTATTTGTATAATAATTCACAATTTACAAACTGTTTAAATGGCCCGGAGTGTATCAGGGTCAAATAATACACTGTTCGACTAAATAATTGAAGATTGATTTCCATTGTGCAAATGAGCCGTCTCAGTCTGAGCAAGGTTATATGCCGTGCTCCTGATCCAACAAGGCAAAAGAAGCATGCAGGAACCCAGGCAGTGTCCGGCTCCATGATTCACTCAGTAAGTGTCTTGACTCAGAGCCAAGCCGTAAGACTACCAAACAGGGAAGTGTGTTTTTGAACCTGGAGAGGAAGAACATCTATCACTGGATTTGTGGAGGTCTCCTGCCTGAAAGACATCATCTTAAAAGTGTCCTGGGGTGTCAACAGGTTGGCATCATTGATCAAGTATTTGGGGAGTGAAGAGACTAAACATCATCCCAAAGGAAGGCTTAGCTTTGGAGAATTATCATCCTTCTGCTTCCCCTGACAAGGGCATAAATCAGCAAGTGGATGCGCCCATCGTGTTTGGGGAAATTGCAGCTTTGTGAATAAAACCACTAATCCAGGCTGCCACTGCCCAGCCTGGCTGCCAGGTCACAATTTCAGTTTCTCACCCATGAGCCTCAAAACCTTATCTGTTTAATTCTTTATATAAAAATATATATATATACATCTATATATATATACAATGTAACCACATATATATATAGTGAATGTATATATAATGAATTAATTGAATACATGGCTTTAATCTGGATTTTTTATTTGATATCACATCATAGCATTTCATTTGATCTTACAAACCCCTTTTCTGTGAAAGATGAAAGTATTATATCCATTATGAAGGTATTAATTATTTAATTTTCCTTTTGGAAATTTAGTAGGATATTCTTATTGAAAAAACAAACAAACAAACAGAAATCAGCATGTCAGGCATTTTAGTCTTTAGTAGGCAGACTCCCTGCTTTAGGTGTTGGTCTTATTTCCTTCCCTCCTTCAATGAAGAAATCTGGGTCATCTTTTATAACCTGGCATGTTTTTAAGGGCTGGAAATGTAATGAAAAGCCAGAGTCCCACTTTCGTGTTTATATGGAGCGGTGTGGTGTGTTTACACTGTGTGGGGGATGACAGCCATTCAACAGTCCCCAGTGTGAAAACTTCAGTCTAGAAACACAGTTTGAGAAGATGGCTCAGGCTGTGAAGGACTTGCTACAAGAACATGTGACCAGTGAGCAGATCACCAGAATTCACATACATATAGACAGATAGGCAGGCAGACAGACACACACACCAATTATAAATGCAGCTAAAATATCAAGGTAGAGATGTAGAAAATTCTAGGGACGGCAAAAGAGGAGAAAATGGCTTAAATGGGAGTTGAACAATTGCCTCCTCTCCTGGGGCACATAATACTGAACTTAATAAAAGGACAAATACTGATCAAAGATAAACAGATATTGATAAAATAACATGGTATGAAAGGAAGAGGAAACTAAACAGATCAAACAGCAAATATGTGGTTCTTCAAGGATGTGAATGAAATATGTTTTGTTTAGTATCTAAAATTCAAGATGTTAGCTGAGAGTGATGAAAAAGAACAAGATCAAGATCTTATCTGAGATATTGACCTTCTTCTGGAAGGTAAAATGGGAATTTTGAGGAAGGGTAGATGGGGCATGAGGGTAACAGTGACAAAAAACTGGGAAAAGGATGAGGAGACCCTTGACAGACTGAAACACATTACAAACTAGTTTTCTGAAAGGCCTTACCTTAGGTTTTTACCCCCTGGGAAAATGAGTGTGTTGTGTATGCATGCTTATGCACGTTTGTATGTTTGTGGGTACCCAGGTGTGTGAGAGTGTTCATGGGTATATGGACACATACATGTGGAAGCTAGAGATGGATGTTGGGTATCTTCTACTCTTCTGAATTTTATTCACTGGCACAGACTCTCTCATTTGATGGAAGAGCTGGGCAATTTGGTTCATCTAACTTGTCATATCACTCTGCCTGCATGCAGAAGTTACAGGTGAACCACGTCTCTCTGGCATTAACTGCGTGCTGGAGATCTGAACTTTGATCCTCACGCCTGCATGGCAAGTGCTTTATCTACTGAGTCATCTCCCTAATCTCTGGAAAAAATGGTCTCAGTGTTTGCCCTCCTGCATTTCGTCACTGGTTAGAAGAATATCTTTTATTGGAGTCTTTGTGTTTAGGTACCGGGTGATGGCTTACAGGACTTTGCTTAGTAAAACTTTACAGAATCCCTTCAGAATGGAGAATATAATTCACATTTAACAGACTTTTCAGGATTTTGCAAAGAAAACCTGATTTTTGCAATGTCATAGAAGGCACAAATGGCTGGACTTCTGGTGAGATCTAATCAAACCAGAGTAGTACTGTTCATTTCCTCTTTCCATATATTTTTTCACGCATCCCCATGGCCTCATTTTAGAGACAGGTAATTCCTATGCACTACTTTGCCAACTCCTTTTATATTGTCTAAATTTTATTTCTTTAAAACAGGGCTGATACAGAACATTTAGAGAATTTCCTGCAATTTGACTTTCTTAGGGAAACTTTTTTTTTTTTTTTTTTTTTTTTTTTTTTTTTTTTTTTTTTTGAGAAGGAAGAGTATAAAATGAGGAGATAAGAAACTGTCTTAGTTACGGGCAGATGGCTTGTTTCCACAGGGTCCTTTATCTTCCCTTTTACCACTGCAGAACAAACTGCCTTCTCCAAATTAATGTTTGCAATAGATCAGAAGCAGTTGTGTGGTCAGGTTCCTGACCTCGAGATAAAATAAAAGTAAACAACTGAAGTTTAGAAGGATAAAGAACTACAAAAGTAGACCCTAAAATGACCTTTCCCAGAAGGAGTGGATATCTTTCCACCCCTACCCCACTCCTGTGCCTCTATACCGTCTGTCACCTTTATCTGCAGTTGGGTTTGTTTGCAGGGGCTGCATAAATATTTTACCTATTTTACCATGATGGGACTTCAAGCCTGGGTGACTATGGGTTTTGGCTCAGCAATAATGGAAGCTCTTTAAGTGACAAAATGTCTCATACACATTGTAATCACTACTAAAACAAAGATGGTGGATAAGAAATAAAAGGAAACCTTAGGTGGAAAAATATACAACGGGAGAACAAGTGAAGTTATTTTATACTGTGTGCCGCTCTTCATTTTGAGTCTAAAGAAGCAGAAAAACAGCACTCAGTGTTATTAACCATGGGGTGGTAATCATAAAGCCTGCCAATCAGTATTATCAAGACACTTAAAATTACCAAACCTATTTCCCTGCTAAAGAAAAATATCTGGCTGAGTTTCATATTTAGTAGTAATATGGATTCTGGAATGTTATTCTAAATCTTAGTGTCTTATCTTCCTCAAGTATAAGAAGATGTTAATACAACAATTGAAGACTTCCAGAATTTGTATATGAAATAAAAGCCAAAAACATTTGTATTACTTTAATATCTGGTAGGTTCAGACTCCGGTGGCTCCATGGAGTTTCTCTGACTCTACCTTCCTCTGCCAGCATTCAGTCCAGCTTTCCCTCACCTACCTAAGTTCTGCCCTATCAACAGGTCAAGGCAGTTTCTTTATTGATTAACCAATAAAAGCAATATATAGACAGAAGTACCTCCCACACCATTAATGGAGATGGGTTAGTTTAGGATGTAAGAGCAAGCTAGAAATATGCTTAAGCTGTTGGCCAAACAGTATTGCAAATAATATAGTTTCTGTCTGATTATTTTGGGTCTGAGCTGTGGAAACAAAGTCCTCCAACTACAGATAAGCACACATGTATAACTTTACTAGAATGGCCTGAATTTTAGAATTATGAATGACATGGCTATAATAATATTTGCTGTGATTACAGATTTATCTCCTAGAGAGTAAGCATCTTCTTCTTTGACAGCCGTGTTACACAGAACTTCTTAGGATAAAGTGAAATGATCTTATTTTATAGTATTTTTACTGACATGGAAATGGGTTTCCTTCCACTGGAGATCACTGTGGCCCTCCCCTCAATTTTCCATCACCATATCAGTGTAAAATGAGTAAAAATAACTATGATCCTAGTTTTGAATTCCTCCCCGTATAGCTCACCTCATGAAATTAAAAATAAAATCAGCCTAGCTCTGTGTTTTTCATGGAACATAATCAAATATTTTTCTTGCCTATTACCTTTAATACTTATAAAATTTAAGGTTAAAATTAACCTTTTTGTAGCACCGAGAACTAAGATTTGATGGTTTTCATATTATGCATGGATCTTTCATTTCAGTCTAAGGATATTAAAGCCATGGTGGCCTAAGGAAAGAAAACTATGATCCCACTATTAGAGATTATATGCCAAACTTCCCCATAATGTAGATGAAAAGCTAAATTTTCTAAATATAGTAGTGATGCATTGCAATATATATATATATATATATATATATATATATATATATATATATACTCATTTTCTTCCTTGTGAGTAGAATTGGATGCCAGTGTCATCACATGCTAAGAAAGCAAGTAATCATCCAATTATGATTCTCAGAGCATCAAATAAGAGTAGCATTAGGTTCTGGTTGAAAATAGGGCATTTCAACTTTTGTTTCTATGAGCCATCCTGAGCTAATGCCTCTCTATGTAGCTACTTTCCTGAATAGCACACAGGAAACTTTGTGTGTAATATGCTTGCTGCCTGTTGATCTCCACTGTACACTTAAGTAGAATATCTTGTTCGCTGCCTATTCCAGGAGGTAGAGCCATAAAACTTGGCATATAATTGGTAGGTGAATTCCTATCTATAGTGGATTAAGGCATGAATGTTAGCTCTCCTCCCTTTTAAAAGACTACCTTTGTCGCTTGGTTGGACATCTTCCAGCCTCTCAAGTGGATTTGTTTCTCTCTGTCATTATTTGTCAAAACCTGCTCAGAATTTTAACTTATGATAAGGTAGGAAGGCATGGTAACAAATTAGCTTCTCATTCATGTATTTATAATCCAGCAATCAACATTCATCAGCCATGAAACACTCCAAGTACAAGGACCAACGACTTCAAGAGGCACTTCACTATTCCCTACTTCAATGGGCATATCACACTTTTTCTGAATAAGCTGTGATTTGCTCTAGAGTAGCTACGCTGAATTTTACCTTCTAGAATCTATTCTGTTCTTGCTCATATACAGGCCTTTAGGCACACTTAAATAGCTTTTTTCTGGCTTTTTAACTTTAAAAATCTTCCCTGACAGTCCCCGAATGAGTAGGTGGCTATCCTAGAACACTAAGGACCTTATTGTACTTTAATTGTCCAGCTTTTCCTTTTCCTTTTCTTCCTAGATTCCCTTGACTGTCAAGTTCTGTGAAGGCAGTGTCTTTGATTGTTTCTAAATTCCTACATAAGTAAATAAGAAGAGACCATCACACCAGCCAGGGTTGGAAGTAAGACATTAAAACATATACAAAATGTAAACGTTGCAGCCTGTCTTCATACATGAATAACCCACAGCTCACAGGCATAACAGTATCCTCAAGATCTCAACTGCAGCTGGCAGCACAAGGCTAACCATTTAGAGGGCTTCACTCGCTAACCAATTTCATTCCTTTCACACTGTATTAACCATTTTTATTACAAGTTTATTTTTATTAGGGCAAGGGTCTTACATCAAAGCACTGAAACTCTGCTCACTGCAAAAGTTTAAAGTTCTAATGAGATGGCTCATCAGTAAAGAGCAATCATAGGTCTTACCGAGGACTCAGGTTTGGTCCTCATGGTACCAGTATCGTGCTCATGACCACCTCATCTGATCCCTGGAGGCACCAGACATGCACGTGGTGCATATGCATATATACAGGAAAAACATACACATAAAATAAAAAAATATAAACCTTTTCAAAATATTTAGGCACCAAGTTCATAAATAAATAGGAATCCATGAATGTTTTATGGTGACCTGCCTCATAGCCTCTAATTTAAACAATCTTTCTGAAAATTTTGTTCGTATGCCTATTCTCAAATTTTCGTTCAAAAACTTTAAAATATCTTTAAAATTTCTTAAGATGATTTGATTTAAGATCTCATTAAATACTCTTTCCCCTTTTACGTATGTTTACATAAATGACTTAGATGATTTTCACGTAACCCTGCAGCTATGACTCATCGTTTTCCTTTATTAAGGAGAAAATGAAACTGGGTCTGGGTAATTTATGTGAGCACGCTCATACATTTCTTGAATATAGGCCACGGGTATGCAGGCCTGACTTTACTAGGTACACACAGTCACATATTTGTTTGCATTTGTCGTCCATGTCCTTGTAAGTCTGAGCATATGTGTGCACGCGCGCGTGCACAGACACACAAACACACAAATGCCCATTGTTTCTAGGCTGAAAATCCTTCTTAATTGTATGGGCTTAACTGTATACATCTTTTACCGTTTAAAGGGTTCTAAAAAAAGAGAGAGACCTGGAAAATGTTATTTATTTTTATTTTTTGATTACCTTTAAAAATCAGTGGGGCAGTGGGAAAATGATGTAGCGGGTGAGGGTGCTTTGCCCCCAATCCTGAAGACCTGAATTTGAGCCTTGGGTACCACATGGTAGAAGGAGAAAGCCAAGTAATCCTACAAGCTGTCCACTAACCTCTATACACACACCAAGTGCCTGTACATAGATGTAGACACAAGATAAACAAATAATCTTTAAAAAAAATTCCGTGAATATGCATCCGGTAGTGTGAAAGTTCAATTTCAATAGTTTTATTTTTGAATTTTGAAGTGACAAGCCACTGTGCTGTTATTTACATCCCAAATAAAACCACCATGAGCAAGAATGTGGTTGAGCATAATCAGACTGCAAAGCCTTCCAAAGGTTAATCAGTGAACAGGATTCCGAGCCTTGAATTCGACTGTGGCCTATTCAAGAAATACAAAGCGACTCTCACACTTGGAAACTATGAAGTGAGCAATTTCCACTGTCTTGGGCAGGTGTACAGAAAAGGGGAAAACATGCTTCAATAGAAAGATACACACTCCTCCGCCAGGATGTCGGTAGCAGTGCTCAACATTTTGAAAAAGAAATCAATATACTCAAAGATAAACTTTGAGGCACACTAAGTCATCTGTCAAGTGTAAGCAGACCTACTTCCTGGTCAGGGGACATACAGTGAGCCCCAACCCCCCAAACCTCTCTTTCTTATTCTTGAGGTAAGAATGCACCATCACACTATTTTGGAAAGAATATCTTGTTCCTTCATGAATGTGTTTAGTCTTACCAATCTGTTCTTTAAGTGCAGCAATGTAGCCGTCAAAGAGCCCGAAGGGTCATTGGTCTCCACGGGACTTTCATTTCATTTCCAGGTCACTTTTAATGTCACCCCCATTTCACATCTTCAGAACTTCTCATGTCCTAGGCTAACAGCACAGCCAAAAAACTAGCTCGAGCTATCCAACTGTATGTGCAGGACTTTGATTATGGAAGAACCAGAAATGTAAGCTAGCAAAAGAAAGAGGTCAATGCTGAGAGACAGGTGGCATTGTGACTTCCCTGTTTCTGTCTTAGCCCCTCCTCATCACTCCTCTGGAGCTTCTAGGTCACTCTCATTAAGGCCAGACTTCCTACTGTTCAAATGCAAATTGAACACTCCTCTATTTAACAACAAAGTGTTTCCTTAAAACTTTGCCGAGTATTTTATTATGGGATACGTGGTCCATATAAGATAATATATATTGTAGCCATATTATTTGCATGTGTATACATCTAGGTATATATGTAGGCCAAAGCATTAAATAACAAGGACTAGATGTGGTGGTATACTCTTGTAATCCCAGCACTTGAGAGGCAGAGGAAGGCAGATCTCTGTGAGTTACAACTCACCCTGGTCTACATAGAGAATCCCAAGTCAGCCAAGGCTACATATGAAATCTTGTCTTAAAATAAGTTAAGCTAATACTGAAAATAAACAAATAAATATGAACCAAGCACTAAGTACCAAGTGTAGCAGATTTGAAATTACTATTTTCACTCTATCTATCTATGCACATCTCTCCTAGTTTATATTTTCCTCCCAGAAATATTCACCATCCTGAACTTTGTGTTTATTATTCTCTTCATTTTGTTTTTGCTTTAAGTATGTGTGCTTTTATTCCTAGGCAATGCATTATTTACTTGGCTTTAGCTTTGAGATTTGAAATTGTAATGTAATCACAACATATACAATTATTCAGCAGCAAAAATGAAAAATTTCAATTACACATAATACCATTGATGAATGCTAGAAACATAATGTTGAATAAAAAAGCAATTAGCAAAGCACATATACTATGGTACCATTTTTATTGTAGTACATTTTAATTACTTTTTACATGTGTGGTTTTCCTTCTGGGCTACAAATTCCGTGAGAAGCAAATTCATTTTAAACTTCTGTTTATAATCTTGTATAATCTTGACATTCCCCTAGCATGAAACATACTGCATGCTACATCAAACTTTGTACATGTTTGCTAAATTGGATTGGATTTATTAATGCACACTCATTTAAGACCACCTCTTGGATTCTAGGCTATCTGTCGTTTCCTATTTTGATTTATCTCCTGATTTCAGTCCCCTTCATACCCCAGTATTATTCTATGTAATATATATTGACAAACCTATGTCCTTCCCTTTGAATCAGTTCTGTTTAGAGTCTTGCTGCTCTAGTAGGAAGAGCAGGGAGATGAAATGTTTTCCATCCATTTTTAAAGCATTGCACTCTAGGTTCTTATCTAATAATAGTGTCTGGTGTGAGCCAGTGTCACAAATAAGAAGAGCACTGAAGAATGCCACTGCCTCACCTCTGAGGATGGACCTATGTGTTCAAGCTCTCCTTCCCAATGAGTAGGTGGATTCGTCCTTAGGCAGCAGCAGTGCAGCCTCAGCAGCCGCAGCAGCAGCAGCAAAGCCCTGTAGTTCTCCTTGGAAGCAAGTCACATATGATACTTTCCCAAATTACACGCAGATAGCTGGAGTCACACCCAGCGTCAGAGAGGTCACAAGGATAATCACCAGCAAAAACTCACCAGCAAAGTAATTTCTTCTCACAGCTACCATGAAGAGTTCGGCTTTACCTGAACTCTTTTAAAAGCATAGAACTCAGTAGGTCCCAGCTAATATTTCATTACTAAATGGCTCGAGAAACAACATATTGGAAGCAAGGTTTTCTTCTGAATTTCTGCTTCAGAGATGAATATTGGCAACCTTCTGGAAATCTCATGGCCTCAATTCTTCATCTAGAAATGAAGGCAGAATATCTACCCACCAATTTCCTTTATGCATACTGGCCTCACTCCTCAGTAAGTGTTTGCCTACTTTGTTGTCTACCGTGTTTTCCTGAAGATACCACCCAGATATAGTAGTTGTTTAAGTTATTTCTAGGAAATGCAATCTCTGGTTTTTTCGTTCTGCCTCAAATGGAATGGTGTTCACTATCTGTGAAGCTCCGATGCGCACATCCTTTGAAAGGTTGTATTATTCAGTGCACCTGTGGTCACTTCTGCCTGCTGCTCTCCCGTTAACTACCCCAGTTGCCAAGTAGTAGTCTTCAGAAAGCTTCTAAGGTGTCTTCATTTAGTGTGGACACAGATTAAAGAAAAACAAATAGAAAACCATGCAAGAAAGCATCAAATGAATATGACCGCAAATAGGAACTAAGGTTAATTTAAAAAATTTCCAAGTATAGGCTGTCTTGAAGCAACCCACTTTACCCTACAGTAATAACTATTTTCTTCAGGATATTCAGATTGTTCTCTAGCCCAGAAGATCCAACATTTCAGAGGATCTTGGAGTTTCCTCTGAATTCTACATCTAGAACAGTCTTAAGATTGCTGGCTAAGATGATCCAGCCTCACAGAATACTCCAGTCGGGACTTGCCCACAACCCCAAATTTTCTTTAGGTCCCATCAAGATTATCAGCACCATTAACCAGCAGGAAGTAACCTAGAAAATTATGCCCACATTGCCCCCCAAAATGGATTATGGATGTTTTATCTTTGTTTAGAGTGTTGGTTACAAGTTGTGAAGGATAATGGTCAGGGAAAAAAAAGCTAAAACAGGAGATTAGATTCAGAGTTTTTCTTTGAAAAAAAAGTGGGGGAAGTGCCTATTTATTTGAACTAAAGCTGGACCAAAATTTGAAGTCAGGTAGAAAGAGTAAACACAATTATATTATTAAATATCCAGTTAAGCAATGCAGTTCTGTCTGATTTATATATCTACTATCAATACGTCAGAGTCAAGACACAGAAGTCGAATGTGAAACTGTGTAGCTTGAACAGAGCAGAACACTTGTACAATATATTGGAGAGTATTCCCATGATTCACCAGTTTTCAGTGCAATGGCTGAGTGAATTCTTCCTGATAGACCTTGTGGGAGGTGGAAAGGGAAAGCAATCAGGATCGTTTGCTCAGTAACTTTCAGGAAAGAGTGTGTGCAGAAATGCACAGGAACCATGGTGATTTTTTGCTTAAGTCTCTTCTCCTGAGACATATTTGCCTTATGTCTGAGCCAGCATGGAGAAGAGGGTACATATGAAGTCCCACCCATAGACAAGAAGCTATAGGCAGTTGATAGCTGCTAGGAGAAGAAGATTCAGTTTTGTGAGTGACGCCCCCTGTTAAGCTGATCATATTCCAATGAAAGGCCACACATACAAGAATTGTACTTGATGGGTAAAGGTAAAAGAGAAAGCAAGTTTTGGTTGGTAAGGAAGGGGGCTTTGAGCTTGGAGAAGTATGAGAAGAGGTGACTATCATCAAAATACATTTATATCATTATCAAAAACTAATAAAAATTTTCTCAAAATAAAAAAAAATTATTAAATCACTAGCTAGTAACCAAGATCCATCTCAACATGTAAACTTAAGAGTGGTACTGAATGGCCTTCACGCATGGTAGGCATCAGGCTCTCTAGCAGGCACTTTAGATGGAGTGATGGTCATCAGGTGTAGAAAATAGACTGCGTTTAGACACAAGGAAGATGTGTCTCGGGAGAAACAATTTACCGCAAATGCACCAAGACCCCTGCCCCTTTCTTCCAATAATATATCTTGGAAACTTCTGAGCAAATGCTTTCTTATTGCTCCCCCTCTCTACATCCCACAGGGCCTACTGGGAATCTGTGCAACGACAACACTGGACATTTGTGAATCCTGGGAGTGTTCTCCAATGTGTTTCAGGAATTTTCCACCCTGCCTTGGCTACACATTTCCACATTGGCATTCTGTGCTCTCCAATTGTACCTTAACTCTGGTTATTTGGAGTAGGTATGGAAATTGAATGTAATTATATTACGTAAGTACATTATTTAATAATATAATTGTGTTATCTTTCTATCTGTCTTCAAGTTTTGGCCTCTTAGTCTAATGCAAGACGCATGACCTTTCAGAATCCAAAAGATGTTTAGTTTAACTTCTCATTTTTTACCCTAGGGTGGTATTTACTTTAACAACTAAACATTTCTAAGATTAACACAGAGAATAAAGAGGGTGGAAACCAGAACCCCGACTTTCCAGATACTTATGTTCTACTAACATGGAAATAAACATTCAAACAGAGATACCGTCAAAGGCTTGCACAGCATCCAAGCCTGCACAGAGATGGAAGAGTTAACCATCAGTGAAGCAGGGGTAGGGGTGGTGTGAGAAGATAGGTGTGTTTCTGCAGAGAGCTTAGGCTTACAGAATCAAATGACAAGAATCTTAGACTGCCTGAGTCTTGAAGCAAATTTCTCACAGTTTAGTTCTCCTTATACACTTTTATTTATTGTGGTAGGGACCACGGTACTCCAGTGCTCTGTGGAGGTGAGAGGCCAGTTGTTCTTTAACTACCCCTAGTGCTGTAATTAGTAAATAAACAGGTGCCTGGGAGTTTGCTTCTGATGCTTAACAGCGATAGCATGTTCATCTGCAGTCATGTATGTCAACTAAGTAAATGATACAAGCGTGACTCAGAATACATACGACAGAGCCATTTTCTCCCTGTGCTGCAAGCAAGTCACAATCTGAATTCATGAGACTGAATATGAAGAATATAAAAAATAGAAAATGTGTAATTTACTGAAAGCTCAGAACCATTAATTGTCATTGCTGGCTTTCATTAAACTAGCAGCATATGTTGCTATTATAAGGATGTTTGTCATGGGATGCTGAGAGGTCTATTAACAGTGAAACCCTATTATTCCAGATGTCTCGCATCCATGTAAGACAGCCACAGTAATTAATTTCATATGGACCAAATTCATAAATCTGGAAAACGAGGTAGACAAGTTATCCACCACAAAAAGCATCTTCTCTTCCATTTACAAGCAGACTGAAATGTTAAAAAAAAATGCCATTAATTACAGGGAAACCCACCATTATTTCTCTTTATCTGTAGAATGAGAATGGACTTTGAATGTAAAATAGTCCATTACCATTATAAAGGGAGCATCTGAACAAACAAAAGAAGAGAAAGTCTCTGTCACATCTGTGGCAGCCACAGCCCCTTCCCTCCTTGGGACATTGTCACCCCTCTCCTTGCTGGCCATGGCTGAGCTCCTGTCCTGTTGCTGGCACCCAGCTGGATGCTTTGCATAGACTGTGACTCATCCTCACACAATCCAGGCTAGCTTGTCTATTTTTTTTAAACTCTGTCCTTTAAGGAGATAAAGGCTCAAAAGTTAGGCAACTGATCCACAGTCAAAACACCTCAGTGGCAGAAGCAGAATTTAAGTTCACAATCTTTTTATCAAAGCCCATTTCCTTCCCACATACCCTAGCTGACCATTCCAAGGCAGTAAAAAAAGCTTTATTTTATGAAATCTTTGACCGAAGGTGTCAGCCTGAGTTGGGGATGAATCGGGGGACGCTATATTCGAGAATCTGAAGGTCAACTGTTTTAACTGCCATTCAGTGCCAGGATCCCTTCTCATAATACTTGACAAAGAACTCACCTGCCATTCTCTGAACTCCACACCTCTAAAAGGCATCTGTCCATCATCTTTTATATTCTTGGCAATGAGCAACACACCCTGGCATTATGTTCAACACACTCTTGTATTACCGAATACGGGGCATTAAAACAGGCAATTCAAGAGGGGAGGTTTCTAGTTCATGATGATGGGACTGAATTAATATAAAGATAACATTTAGATAAATTATTCACTGCTTTCAAATTTAAATTTAAGCCTGGTTCTTGTATAAAGAGAAATGGAAGTGTGTAAATAGTATCTTTGTTAATAATAGATATTAATTGAGTGATGTTTATGCATCAGTTACTCTATGAAGTACAATGAATTAAGTATAAACACAACTAATTTTCATAACAGTTCTGAATGGGTATTTGTAGTATTTCTGGACACAGATAATTTAAGCACAGTAATAAAAAAATGCCAGGTAAAGACTGCAAGCCAACACAATAGTTCATTCTCCTAGTGAGTTCAGAATAGGTTAATGGACTATTGTGGAATTAAATTTTCTTATTTATCTATTTGTAGTTTGCTACTGAATGTTCTTTTACCATGGGGAAGACAACTTGTGAGATAATTTGGTTTGGCCTTGGAATAAGAAGCAAGAAAAGTCAGAATGACAAGACATACTCCAAGGACCTAGAGGGGCTGAGCATCATAGAGCTAGAAGATTAGACATGGCTGTCTTCTCCCATCTGTGTTGAATGAAGGCAGATATCAGTGGTATGCCATGGTTCAGAGTTCTGGCTTTCAAGTCTAATGGAATCATGTTGAAGCCCAGCTCTGACGATGACTGGCAGAGTGAACTAGGTTGGTCCATGATTTCAATCCTCAACATAAAAATAAACAAACAAGGCAAAACAAAACAAAAACAACTAGTTGTAATACCTACCGACATGGCAGGACACTGAGAAGATGACCTTGTGATGATGCACAGATTACTAAGAATGGGTTAAATTAAGATGTAAGTGTTATCCAATAAGAAACTAGCATTAATGAGCTGAGCAGTGTTTTGAATAATATAGTTTCTATGTGATTATTGTGGGGCTGAGCAGCCAGGGACAAACAAGTGGCCTCTCTCCCTCAGACAGTACTGATTTGCATAAACACTTGAGACAAAGTGAAATGACACACGTATACTTCTATCAAGTTATGGGAATTTTGCATGCCTCTGAACATTGTAAAAAGAGGTAATGAGTGCAAACACTCATAAGTATTTGTAGAGCACTTTAAGTAATCTGGCCAGTGTCTAGTTATGGCTAGGAATCTTTTTTT
Organism: Microtus oregoni; assembly: GCF_018167655.1. Taxonomy (NCBI): domain Eukaryota; kingdom Metazoa; phylum Chordata; class Mammalia; order Rodentia; family Cricetidae; genus Microtus; species Microtus oregoni. Next base: position 4,870,990 of record NW_024543059.1, read on the forward strand.
TTTTTCTCGAGACAGGGTTTCTCTGTAGCTTTGGTGCCTGTCCAGGGACTAGCTCTTGTAGACGAGGCTGTCCTCGAACTCCCAGAGATCCGCCTGCCTCTGCCTCCCAAGTGCTAGGATTAAAGGCGCGTTGGCTGGGACTTTTTAGCTCAGTAATAATTGATTTATTACCCACACTAATTTAAACTGTGTGTCCCATTACTCTATCAGACTATAGGATCACTGCTGTTTCACACTAATGTTCTTTATTAGGTATTAGTAAACAACATAATAATAACCTGTGTTCACAGGATCTACCACTTGACCCTATCTGTGCTCATTTATTCCCTTTCAGCAGCCAATAGAATACAATTCCTCATTTGTACTTATTTTAAAAGAGAAAGAAAAACTGACTCATTTCGCTTCTTTGGAAACAACTTCAAGCTTCCATTTTCTTCACAATGCATTTGAGAATGGGAAAAACCTTTCTTTCTTACATCCTAATTGATTTTTGAGAATTCATATAATCTAATTTTTCAGTTAAGACCAAGTCAAATGAGATATTTTGTTGGATTGATTCAATTTTACTCTTAATGGGACCACATGAGTTTAAGAGCTGTCAGTAAAAGAGTGACTATGAATTTTTCCATATGAGATCGGTTTCAAAATAGAATTAGATAATACCTAGTGACAGCAAGGGTTTATGCTATAAGTTAAGTATTTATATAAAGAGAGTTTGTAGATAAGATTCGGTTCCTAGGGTATCAGTCACCATTCTATATATCTTGACACTGAGCAGAAATTACTAATTAAGTGTGGGCTTCCCTGAGTCTGCTTTTTAATTTTTCTTTTAAAAATTAAGCTTAGATTATACCAGGCATAACTATGTCCTGCAAAGAAGCTCATCCATATGGGTTTGTAGTGCTATGTGTTAATTGACATTTCATGGAAAGGAAAAGTATTTCAAGAACAGGATGTGATTACTTTGGAACAATAGGTACTTAGACCCATATAAAGAGAATGAGTCAATGATATTGAAATAAGAACAACAATCATTTCATTAATGAGCTCAATTTTGCTTGAGGAGCTGAATGTAAATTCAGAATATCCACCTAGACGTTTGCCTCTTCAAAAGTCACTCTGTTTCTGATATCTCAGCATTTAATGAAAATCACTAGAGTATTTATTATGGGCACAGTGGGGAAAAGATTCTGGAGATGGTGCCACTGCAGTATTAGCCTTTCAGCAAAGACTCTATTGAGTCCAAGTATTATCCCATTCTACAAAACATTTTGCAAACTATGAACAAGTAGATTTTTGTGGAAATATAGGAAATAATGTTAAGAAATGTTGTTTCAAGGAGTCAGGAACTTCTCAACAAAAGACAACTGGGTTGTCTTGAAAGGAGAAGCCATTGCTGAGCACGTGTAGAAAGACAGCAAGGTAAAGGAGCCTATGCAAGCTTGCTGGATGACTAACACGTGGAAGAGGCAGACTGTGACAAAGAGATCATTAACTTCATTCTATAAGTTGATGGTGATGGTGAAGGACGATGATGACCCTAGCATGGAGTAAACCAGACTCCTTTATTCACATTTGGATTCCTGCTCTCAGAACTGATGTCCAGTCACCACTTTTGAAGTCCATTTTGTGCTTATGATTTTTTTTTTTAAATTCTGTGAAGATAGTGATATACAGTAAGGTTTGGGAATTGTCTGTTTTAGGTTCATAACCTATTTCTGCAAGACAGAAGTTGTGACTCGCTCTAAGTAGCTCTCTCTGAGTAGATTTAGCTTCTCTGGCAACAGTTCTAGATACATTGTAATATTTTCTACTGATGGTATCAGATTAGAGGTAAATGTTTAGGAAGGAGAGATAGCAGAATATAAGGACTCTTAATGTTTAGCCCAGGATTTAAGTTTTTCTGTTTCACCTTGTATTGTACAGTGATATAAATGAGGAGAGTTACTGACATGAGTTAGTATCACAGAGGAAGAGAGAGAATAACAAATGCATACACGAGATTTTATTCCTTTAGAGTGTATATCTCTTTATAATATCACTTTTCATACTTTTGGCATTTTACAATTGAGATCAGAAAGTTCCTTGAGTATCTGTGCTAGTGTCGAGCCTAGTTTCTACCATTAACTGAAGAAATATTTATCAATTACATGGATAAAATATTTTTAATAATTATAATCATATATGTGTTTAACATATAGCTATCTATCACTTGACTGCTTGTCTTGCCTCTGGCTTAAGGCAAGGGGCCCTACCTTATACTTCATAGACTCCAGTCTGAGTAAATGAAAGAAGTATTACAAACATTTTGTTAAAATTCAAAGTTGCATTAAACCAACAATAATTTTTGTGTGTAGTTTCTCCCTCATTGGCCTGAAGAGATTTAGGAAGCAAGAGTTAAAATGCTAAAAGTCTTTCTTTTTGAGATATTTGTTGACATGGGATGCCTGGATTTAATAAGTTAGGATTCTTCTCTAAGATTTCTGAGATCTTTGTGGCAGATGAAGTGATGTACGTTAATAGGCATGGAAGGCATTATGAATATATAACTCATCAAGCAACACAAAGAAAATCTGTGTCTAGAATCTTTATCTTGGATTATTTCAAATAGCATTGACAGTCTCAGTCTTGAAAAGAGTTGGTCATGCCAAACTTTCAGACATTTTCAAGTACCAAGCACTCTCTGACTTCATCCTTCATATTTTGGTAACAACCTGATTTGTCAAGACAGAGAACTAAATACTAAGTGCACAGCAATATCTGTTTAAAAACAGCTTTGATATTCTAATACAGTACACTATCGTCAAACAACTGTTTTATTTCCATATTTGTGATATAATTGAGAAGTATAGACCACTGGGCAATATCATAGTTGATGGTTCTATAACAAAATATTCATACACAAGAAAACTTAAACAGTAAATATATTTCTCAGTCTTAAAAGAGCCAAATCTCACTGGGCAGTGGTGACTCACACCTTTACAAATCTCAGCACTTAGAACACAGAGGTAGATGGATTTCTTTGAGTTCAAGGCCAGTCTGGTCTACAAGAGCTAGTTCCAAGACAGGCTCCAAAGCTAAAGAGAAATCCTGTCAAAGAGAAAGAGATAGATAGATAGATAGATAGATAGATAGATAGATAGATAGCCAGATCTCTGATTAAAGAAAGGTTGCTTCCAAGGGAAAGCGACCATAATTGCTTATTGACGTTCAAATTAATTAATTAATCAATTAACCAATTTCCATTAAATGACCCATTTACTTTTAAAAGTTCTGAGAAGAAAAGCTTAGTTCAAGCATTTTGGGCAATAGTGACATGGGTGATTTTTCCCCACATCGACACTGCACATATTTAGAGTGTATCTAAGAATTCTCATGGGGAATCAGATACAATTTCCAGACTTCATAGAGGTGAGGATTGCCTTTAGCTGTCAACTGGACACAGCCTAGAATCACCTGGGGAAGGAATCTCAGTAAGGGATTGCTTACACTGTCTTGACCCATGGTCTGTTTACGGGAAATTGTCTTAATTAAGATAATCAGTGTGGGAAGATTCAGCCTACCGTGGGCAATATTGTTTCCTAGGCAGATTTGAACTTTATACCAATAGAAAAATTAAGCTGGACACCAACAAGAAGGTCAGGATGCAGGGATCATCTCTCTCTGCTCTCAACTCTGAATATGACTGGAAGCCTTCGACTCCTGCCCCGGTGACTTCCACACAACAATAGTCAACGGCCTGGAATTGTGAACATAAGTAAACACTTTCTACCATTAGTTTTTCTTTCAGGACATCTTATTAAAGCAACAGGAATACAGCCAGGGCCATGATTTTACCAAATTTCTGTTTGGTAAATAGAAACACAATGTACGAAGAAAATTTGGCCTGATTAAAGTTGGAGAAATTTATCTGTGTGTCATAAATAACATTATAAAGCTGTGAAATCACCCGTTTCACCTGCTAGTCTTCATTTCTGCAGTCACTGAATGTTTCCTATACTGAAATATGGCCACTAGTCACAGGATTCAGCATCTGCTGACAAGAAGTGCATGGAGATAGACTGAAACTACAACTTACAGCCCCCCTTCCATTCATAATGAGCAGAGGCAGGAATCATATACTATAGAGAAAGAGAACGAGCTAGACTTTGTGAGCACAGAGGAAATTAGGTAAGACCGTGCTGTGATTCTTTCTTCCTTCTGGTTAGGGACACCGACAATTTCCCTTGTGACTTTGAAAAAGTCAAGGCTGCCAAAACTGGGATAGGCTACTGGGTTTAATTTTAGGAGAAATCTGTTTTGTGTAGAGCATTTCAGTGTAAAAAAACACACAGGCTATCTTAAAACAGCTTTTTGAATGCGTTTGAAGTCTTTTAAATTTCTTGCATATAAATGTTGAATACCTCCAAAATGTCAATCAATCTTGTTTTCCAGTTAGCTTCGAATAAAATAGTAATGAGCTCACATCTAGCCAGTGCCTTACTCTGAGTGAGAGCATAATTAGACTTGGAAAAGACCTATTATGATATCCAATCCCATCACTCCACCCAGAGAAGACTATTTCTCCTGAGAGTTCTTTCTTACCATGCCCTGGTTAGCGTTAATCCCTACAGCGATGAAATATTCACTGCAATTTTAATTATTTAATTTCAAGATTAAAGAGAAAGAACACCCACCAGGAATCAGGAAGTGTGGATTTGGTTATTGGTTTTATCATTTATTTGTTTGTGACTCTGAGCCAGAAGCCTAAGCTTTCTAAGCTTCAATTTAAAAAGCCCTGTCAACATTTTCATATCACAAGACTGTAGTGAGAATTAAAGAAAGAAAACACATGTGAGCCGACAGACACGGAGATTATAGCGCCAGAGTCGCTGGATGGATATTTTCTCTCATTGACAGCCTTCTCTAACAAGCACTGTCTCACCTATTCTCCACAGCCACCTCCTCCTTTCAAACAACTTCTCTTGAGGAAAACAGTCTAATTGCAGTGTGTGTGTGTGTGTGTGTGTGTGTGCGTGTGTGTGTGCGCACGTGTGTTGGCGGTTGTGTGCTTTTTCTTTTTCATAGATCTCCAAGGGAATGGACCAGAAATAGAGTGACTGAAAGCAACAGACTTTCATTCTCTCGTAGTTCTAAGCACTTGAAATCCAAAACGAAGGCGTCGCCTCTGACAGAGCTCAGAGAATCTTCATTTGACCCCTCTTGTGTTCTTGTGACTCGTAGTGATCTATGTCTTTCTTGACTAGTAGCTGCTTTCTCCTGCCTTTACATGACCTTCTGCTTCATGTGTGTGTGTGTGTGTCTGTGTGTTCTTCTTGTGTGTGTGCATGTGTTCATGTTCACAGGTGTGGTTATGCAAGTGTATGCATATGCACCTGTGTGAAGGAAGTGTGGAAGCCAACTTTCTCTAGTTACTGCCCACCAAATTTTCTGTATGTGTGTGTATATGTTATATTCATATATATTATGTGTGTGTGCAGGTGATTATACCCTTTTGCATCTGGTACAGACATCAGGGAAGGATGTGGTCTTATTCTCTCACTCTCCTCTTTCAGGCAGGGTCTCTCCCTGAAACTGAAGCTAGCAAGCCATCGTGTTCTTCCTAACCTCATTCCCAACTGGACTGAAGTTATAAGTACTTACATTGCCACACCAAGATTTTTAAATGGCTACTGAGAACCAAACTCAAATCTTCACTGTTTTATCCTCTGGGCCATCTCTCCAGTCTAACTGTACTCAATATTTATTATTTAATTTTGTACAAAGTCTTTTACTAGCCTGAAACTCAAAAAAAGATTATTGATAGGCTGGGGTTGGACAATCAAAGGAAATTCATGTGTCTCTCCACAGAGAGAGTTCAAGATTACACCATCATGTCCACTATGGTTTGGCCTGGATTCTTGGGTTTAGACTCAGATCCTCACGCTTGCAAAGCAAGCACTCAACCCAACACTCCATATCCCTAGACCTTGTCTTTGTGTTTGGACAGCAGAGAACACATTAAGGTTTCATCCAAACCAATTGTGATATATCATATGTATATCATATGAGCTAATTACATCTGTAGAGTTCCTAATTCCAAACAAGGACCCATTATGAGGGTCTGAGCAGATATCAACCATATGACAGCATCACCTGTCTTAACATACCTGTACTGCACTTCCCAGCAGACCGTGGTCTTTCAGCTTAAAGTATGGTACAGATGTTGCTAAGCCATCACTATAATTATGCATACACTATCAACGGCAGTAGTTTTATTGGGTCACTTTGCTTCCAGTGTTTATCAAGCATTTCTTGATGAGTTTTCTTGACAGGACAGGAGGGGAGGATAGATGGGAGAGTTCTGCATGAGTAGGAAGGAAGTTCTGCCTGCATGGATACTCTATATGTGTTAACTTCCTGTATACCATTGCACAGGCTTTACAACAAGAAGGGATTTACGTGAGATCTCCATCTATAAGTGGCTCTATTGAGCATCCCAAGCAACCCATCTTGGATCTCCATAAATCGAATCCTTTCTTAAATGAAAATGCTGAAAAAGCCCTCTGTGTTACCTGTCACTCATTGCTGAGAGACAATGTGTCATGAAAAGCAAGGAAATAATTTTGAAAGCTATATTTAGCTTTATATACAGGCTACTGTCTGCATGTTGGAATTACAGTACTGAGTGTTACTGTGGTTTTGATAAACTGTAAGCAAGATTATATTAACTTCCAAGGTTCTGCCATGCTTGAACTTATTCCTTTGTCTCTAAATTCCTCTCCTAGAGAAGGCTATTAATGCCTAAACAGGTATTTGTGAACTCAATCCATGTGGAATTATACTGCATTGCGCATATCCAATGTTTTCGTTTAAAGCAACTGTTAGCACATATGTATAAGATATGTTTCCCAAGCTTTTAGAATTTACCCAACTTATTTCTTCATTCTGTTTATTCATGTCAAATATCCTTACTCCTATTCTAACATAGTAGCCAAAACTTGTTCTATTTGCAGGGAAAAAGTCCTAATTAAATTGCTTTCTGCTGAGTTTCTAATAAAAACTATAAGAAATAATTACTGTGCATACAGATCTTGCTTTGTGATGTCAGATCTTCCTAAGATGCCCTACCAGCGCAGTTCTCACCTCCAGAAACTAAATAAAAATTACATTAGCATTTCAATACATTCATTTGTTGAGATACACGACTTCAACTAATGGAAGGGTTCTTTTAAAAGGCGAGAAAAGACAAACATGCTGATGTTCTCAGTGTTACCATGAAACACTTTGGTGAGCTTAATATTTTTTATACTTAATTCATAGTCATGCATATATTCATAGGCTTGTGATTTTGTTATTTTCAAATGAGTCACTGAAGGTGACATGGTAATTTGCTTTATACAGCATGAGGACTCAGCCCTCCTTTGTCTCTTATTGTTTGATTTGATAACTCCCAGACATAGGTGTGGATCTATTTTTCATGTTCCTTCAGAAAACTAAACAAGTTCTGTCCCTTGCCACATTCTTCCATTTAACCATTCATTCATTTAGATAAATTTTTTTCAGTGTGTTAATGGGAGAGAATTCCCATTACATATATATATATATATATATATATATATATATATATATATGTAAGTATATATGTACGCTCTTCACTTCAACTTTATTTAGCTGTAGAGTCTACAAATTACGGGAAAAGTAGATTTTCAGAATGTTATCTGATTGCTCCTGACCTATAATTCACATTTCTGTTCTAGCTTTCAAATTGTAAATTGGTATAGAAACCAAATCCTTGGAATTTCAGGAGAAATAAAGGAAACATGTGGAGATTTCAGAATTGAGAAGTTGTCAGCTGAAATGTGTCTTCCACTTAAGAGTTCCTTGACCTAGAGAAGTTTATTCATCATCTTGTCTCCACTTCCTTAGTGCTAGCATTTCAGCTTCATGCACCACCCCCATTTAATGTGGTCCTGGAGGTCCAATCTGGGATTTTCTACATGCTAGGTCAATACTCTACCAGCTGAGCTACATCACCTGACCCTTTGCCTCTTATGTAAAATGAAAGCAGCAATTGTCACTTCCCAATGTGGAAGTGACAGAAGACCGCAAAAAAGATCCCCACTTATTTCAAAATATAAAATTATCTAGAGACTAGGTAAAAGACAGTATTTAGAAAACGGGAAATCAGTTCATTCAATAAAAATTGCTTACACTTGGAGATGTGGGGTTGGGAAGTCTGCAACTGTGTTTTCCTAACTTAGAATTATCTATTTCACTGAAGAATTTAAATTCCCGGATGTACGTGCTGTGACACTGTCTAAACAAAAGCACCTTTAGAAAATCAGCACTTTCAGAGAAGGCTGAAAGCAAACAGTGGAGATTTCATTTCAAGGAAATGGTAGATTTGAAAGACAGTCTTTTATTTCCATGAACACTTTTTAGATTCTTCAGTAGAGGGGGTGATAGCAAAATAGAAGTGGGAAGGGCTTGGTTGGAAATTAATATACAAGAAGACTGTAGAGAAAACTATAATTGTAAGTGTCATATAAAGTCATCAAATGAAATGGTAGTTTGCAGGTAATATTAACTCGGCCAATATACTCCTAGCTGACTCCTGGGGTCCTTTGTCATCACACTGTAACTACAGAATTTTATTAAAACCTACTTCCTGCAGACTCCCCTAACTTATCTCTGAAGATGCAATCTACTCAGCATAGTTCTTTGTAGCTCAATGGTGAATATTTATGCCTAAAATCTTTATATCTAATTGTGAGCACACTGGATGTGCTAAGCAATCCTAAGCCATTCAATTCAACTCCCACAAAGGGGTCAGAAAAGGAGCTGTGTAGAAATTGCTAAATATATTTCAATTTAGATTAACTAAGAGCTGGTAATATGAAAAATGGCCAAGACGTTATGTAATTAGTACAGTTCTCCTAAGGAGGGCTATAATTATAGCAACCATAAATCATTTTTCTTCCATAACTGTAAATAGAACAACAAGGAACCGACAGACCCTCTTTACCAGCTTCTTTCTGGTAATAAAATATTTTTCGTCATGGATAACTGTCACCTTTAATTGTCAGCTGAGAGAGATGTGGGACAAAAAGCATTTTGTTTTAATTTCTATCAAAATCATTTTTTTCAGTGAATGTCAGTTATATTCTTTGATAAATGGGAACTTTTCACACTGTGATACTTCTCCACCTGTCTCTGAATAGAGGAGAAGCAAGAAGCACCCTTGAACTTCCCTGTTACCTTTACTCTGAGCCTGAGAAGAGGAGTTCTAGGGCCAGCATTTGACAGAGCAAGGCTTTGTGATGCTTTCCTGTTTCTACAGTGTGGACCTAAAAGCCCTTTAAAACGGCATTGATAAACTCACTTGGCTTCACAATGACCCACTTTTCACTTCTGTGGAGAAGAAGGGAAATTTAGAATCCTGTCTTGGTCGATAAACATAGCTTTCTGTAGACATTATTATTTAAAGAAAAATTAAAAACAAAAACTAAAGGAAAATATATTTTAAATTTGCATATATGTATTTATAGATATGTATATGTGAATACACACCATATATATAAATTGTCTTAATGAATTTATGCTATTTGGAGTGGTAATACTACCCATTAAGGGTTGGAGACTAGCTAACAAAAATCTTAGTCACTTGAGTCAGGAAAGTCCAAGAGATTCTCACAACAACACAGGCTATTGCCATTGTCCTTGCTTGTATCACAGACCTTGAAGGTAAAACCCTACTGTTAAAGGCACCACATACTTCGGACATAGGACTTGGAGGAATTGACCTGGAACAGACCTGAAGGCCTACTTACTGAGGACTAGCACTCATAGCATATGAAGGTGCAATGTAAGCTTCCAAGGGAGAAAGGCCATCAGCTGTCCTATCCAACCAGGTAGCCTATGAATCACAACAATGGCCTGCACAGCATTGTATCCGCAAGGATAAAATACTGGCACTTACATCTTTGGGATAACCAACACTGTCTCATTATACATAAGGCCTACTAACCAGGGGAGAATTCTTGTCTAGTACTATAAACATAGTAGTGTAACCTGGCTGGTGAGGCCATAGGCTGTAGAGAGGAACTTACTATTGCTACACTTTGCAAAGCCAGTATGATTTCTGGCTGAAGTCTAAATACTTAACATTATACCTACAGAAAAGTCTTGCCCCCACACCTCAAGATAGCTTCTTTTCACTATAGATGGAGACCATCTCAGAAGTCCACGATTGGCCAAATGTCAAGAATAATTGGCTATAGATTTCCCAATCAATTGATGCATCTACAGTACAATTCTTATATCGGAGACTCAAGGAACGTTGCAGTAGAGGCAGTGGAATGATTGTAATTGTAACAATGGTTTGTTGGGGGATAATTCCTGTAACATGAATTTATCTATTTTACATGTACACTTTCAATGACTTATAAAAAACCAAATTGAAGGTTTGGCAACTATTTGAATACTCAAGTCAAAACAATTCATTAAAGGTTGAGGGGATCGATCACCCACATATGTATATATGACAAAATATAATCCTGGAGGTCAGAGGACTCCTTGCTGTAGTCAGTTTCCTTCTTATATCCTCTGAATTATGGGGATCAGAGAGCTTCAGACAAGGGTCTCACTCTTCTTCCCCCAATAATCAATTTTAGAACCTTCTCATTCCCTCTACTTGGTTCCTTCAATTTGCAGACATTCTTGTTTTGATCCTTCCTACCACACTACCACTAATCTATTTTGAAACTTTAATAGATAACACATTTATACATTTTACCATTCCTTTAGAGGAAAGGGCTGGAGAGATGGTTAGTTGAATGGTTAAAAGACTTACTACTCTTCCATAGGACCAGAGTTAGGTCATTGAATCCATGCCTGGTGGTTTACAACCACCTGTAACTCCACTCAAGGGTATCTGATACCTTCTTATGAGCTCTGAATGTAACTGCACTCATGTGAACACATTCCCACATCAGCTCACACACACACACACACATACACACACACACACACTATATATATATATATATATATATAATCAAACATGTATTTTGTAGTATAAGTATTTGATTCTATATAGCCAGCTTCTTTCACTGAACATAGATATTTTAATGTTTATTTTTGCTTTTGCTTATATAACTACTTCATTTTTCTTGATGAACTTCATATATTTTATTATTTTTATTTGCTGAAATATTTCATGTGCTAATTAATTGTTTACATGTCTTCTTTGGTAACCCGACTTTTGAATCTTTAGTCTATAAATTACACCCGCATCCCAGTAAATGATGAATTCTATTATGACCCATAGTAATAAAGTTAATAATGATAATCTCATGGTTATCAGACATCAGGTTCTTGAGCTCTCCTGAAATCAAAATTTTCTCCTTTGATTCCAAGCTTGCACACTTTTTGGTTTCCTAGAGCCTTAATTCCCTGGCCTTCTGATGTTATTTGCTAATAATTTAGTGTTGTTATACTTGGAATTTAAAAACTTTTCAGTGACATGTCTCATAGCACTTCTGTGACAATGTGATTCACGAGTCAGAATGAAATACACTGCCTAAATCATTCACTTGATGCTGGTGAAACAATTCATCATTTGAGGTAGCATCCTTAGGATTGCCCGTCCCAAGCTGTACTCATCCTCATCTGTTTTCTTTCTCCACTGTGATGAAGAATGTATGCAACTCTCACTGGATCTTCCCCTAACAAGGGGAGGTGATATCCCATATGGTCCCTCAGAGAGAAGATGCAATGAAGATTAAAGACAGAAGAACGCATAGTCTGTGAAAAAGAGCCAACACCAGTTTATGGATCTAGTGAAGCTCAAAAAAAAAAAAAAAAGACCTAATTACTAACTCTTGCATATTTTAAAGGATGTATAAAATGCAGAATTTTCTTCATACTACAAAATAAAAAAAGAGTATCATCCAAAGACAGACTATCATTTTCCCCACCATTTTCAGAACTCAAGTAAACACTCTCTGTGATTATTTTTATATTTTGGAATTGCACGTTTTCCCCACCCTCCCATTGTTTGATTTAGGTTTTCTTTTCTGCATCTGTGATCATGACACCATGGTAGCCTGACTCAGACAGGGCAGCACTCCCATCATCGCTGTGGACCCTGGATCTTGTGTCTTGCAACTACAGGTTGTCAAAATTGCTTCACTTTGTCGTACCTTGGTTTCTCTATCTCTAAGATAAAAATAACAATAATAAGTATTGCACAGATTTCGTATGAATGAAAACATCATAATGTATTGTTTTATTATGTGTCAGGATGATGCCTGGTACAAAATAAAAACAGTAGAAATGCTAAGCCATTCTTCTTCTTATTGATCCCCAGACCTAGTGTCTGCTGCTGTTTGCCTGGTAATAAATTTTCCTTCATTCTCTGTCACTGAGAATTTCTGCCATTAATTGAACTGCCTCTGGCCATACTTAATAGATAACCTCTCAAATAACACCTGGCCACCAGACTGTAGAGGAAGGCTTCATATAATTGTTAACTAAAAGTACTGCAGAATTACAATTGCCAGAACTCTGGTTACGTACTTTTTTGACCTTAGGCAATTAACTAAACTTGCCTTCAGGTTTCAGCCTAATAGAGTAGTTATGACCAAGAAGAGCCGGATCATTTGCGGCGTGTATGCAGCACTGTGCTCCAAGTAAATGATCTGTTATCACTGTTGCCAGCACCGTCACTGCTGGCACCACGATTTTGGTATTACGCCTGATCTAGACAATAACAGATGACAAAAGCCGAGCCCAAAGACTGCGACATACAGGACAATAGCAAGCACATGAGCTCAGTCACTGAGCAAGGAGATTAAATAAGAAAAGAATCAAAGTCCAACATGAACCCTGGGTAACTGATGATCCAATATAATAAGTTCAATTTAGCTGGAAATAGAGAGTTGAGGGAAAATACCTGAAATAAATTTTCTTTTTTAATGCAGGAACAGAAACAACAGGACTCTTATTTGAGGAAAATAAACAGGAATAAATAGAAAAATGGTATGTTGAGGCAAACAAATGATCAGCTTGCAGACAAAAGTTGCAAACTCTTAGAGAAGGCAGAGAAGAAACGACTAGAGCCTTCATTAGATGGAAGCCACGAGACTGAAAACGGCGCACTGTGTTGCTATGGGAGTACTATTGCTTCGAAAGAAACACCAGTCTGAAGGTGAGAAGTTTGCATCACACAGAAACACAAACAAAGCATAACCATGAATTTTTGAGACAAGGTCAAGAAATATTAGCAGCAAGAATTAAACTAGGTTGTTCTTCTGCTTTTGTAGATGGTAAGGGAGGTTTTAGGTATGAGAGAAGAAGCATCGTTTTAATAATTGTTCAAAGAATAATGAGTTGTTTTAAATATCCTACACTTACAAATCTTTTATGTCACGGGGTATCTATCAGAGACCATGTTAGATAATTGTGGAAACTACATACAGTTACATTACAGTATAACTCCTGCCATAGGTCTTGGAACAGAGAATAGTAAAGACTTAATATTTTATATTTTGTTACTAATTATTGCTGCATAATTTTAATTAAAGGAAAACTGAGGACAAATGTTGAATGGACTGTAGTAGAGTGGGAGAAGGGTTGGAGCTAGTTCTGTGACCCCTTGGTCCCAGACATAAAGACATCATGGAGGAAGGACTGTGGTCCATTCTCTAAAGAGCAGCAAGGCATAGCAACTTTATCTCTGGTTCCCGATTCAGACTCCTGTGTTAAAAGCTGTATTATCACTTATTACTCAGACTTTGGGAAAATAATACTTCTGTTATTCATTAGATAAATGAAATAGATCCTTCATTAGATCAGCGCATAGATTAAATGCATTTATTGATAGAAGACATTTATAATGGAGACAGGTCTCATTAAATACAGAATAAGGTTTGACTATTAGTAACATTACCAATTATCAGATTTTTTCACAGTTCTCTTTATGTAAGGGGCAACAAAGAAAAGTTGATAAGGATTGGACTTTATCATATCAGAAAACAGAAAGACTGCACCAAGAACTGGAACGAAGCAATCTATTAACAAAAATCAGACTGTTTCACGAAGGTTCCAAGAAGACTAACTATTCCTAAACACAGTTGTGTTTTCTATCTAAACAGTTGAATGAAATCAAAAGCTAAAGGTACACGTCACAGGTTGCATAAAAGTCATTCAAAGATGGCTACAACCAATTACCTGAAACTTTTAAGTATGCTAGCTTGCATGACAAAAGGACATTGCGTATCCTGACTAACTGTCTTAGGATAGAAAGTTGGTGCTGGATTTCTTCTGTGGAATTCTTTTCCTGAATAAAAAGTCAGGTATAAGCGACAAAGTCAGAGACATGATAGGACAAGAGAAAAATGTAGTCAAGAGAAAAAGCATTAGGTAGCCAATTTGAGCCTGAAAAGTCTAACTGCAGAGCTGTTGTTTTGTTTTGTTCCCTTTTGTTTTCCTGCATCCACAAGAAGGTAGCAAGCATATTAAAACCTTGCTTTAATTCTTCACATTCCTTTCAGACTTTCGATGTATGCAACTGTAAAAACACTGCATTTTCTCCTTGTTTAAAGCTCTAAGAACAAGGTAGTTTGCTACAGTGGTAGATTAGGTAGTGTTTCTATGGCTGTAAAGAGATACCATGACCACAGTAGGAAATATAGGAAATATTTAATTGGGGTGGCTCACTTATGGTTCAGAGGTTGAGGCCATTATAACCATGGAGGGACATGGCAGCATGCAGGCAGACATGGTGCTGGAAAGTAGCTGAGAGTCACACATCTTGCAGGCAATAGGACATGGTCTGTCTCAACAGGCATGGCTTGAGCTTATACGAAACCTTAAAGGCTGGTTCTACAACAATACAGTTTCTCCAACAAGACCACACCTATACTCCAACAATGCCTACTAATAGTGCCATTCCCTGAGGGGGCCATTTTCTTTCACTCTGTCACAAGTGGCATGAGAAAACTAATATAAGTTGCATGTCTGAGGGAGATCTAGTGATAATGAAATAGTAGATTTCATGATTCCTTAATTGTATGGCAAAAGCAAAGAAATCAAAATTCAAAAGCAAAGTAGACTGTCACAGATGAAACTAAAGAGACACTTGGAGCCTGGTCATTCCCGCCCCCCTTCCAAATCCTTAGTTAATTCATAGGGAATTCACACATTACAAAAATGGTTAGAGAATTTTCCCCTCACAAAGTTCTTCAGCAAGAAAGGGATTAAAGTGTAGTAAGGATATTCAGACTGTTAATAGAGAAAAATGGCTAAGGAGGGATGGTGATTCTTTGTGGCTATAGGAAACAGACATGAGAACAATGCCCATAACTTTGGATATAACTAAAAAGCAAGTGTTTTGCAGAGAAAATATGGTGGCAGAGTGCGGCAAACTGTATACACAAACGAGCTGTTTAAAGGGCAAAGGTCATTGTGGAAATTCGCCGGTAGAATGACACGAACCGAAATAATTCTGAATGAAAGGTGAATGACAGAAAGAGGAGAGCAAATTTTCTATCAAGCGGACAACCCCCCAAACACATTTCTAGTAAATGTCCTGCTCCCCATCTTCACCGTTACAGCTTTATTACAAACTTGTCAGTCACACACCACCACTTCAACAAAGACACACGACTGTTTCTCTCTCCTCTCTATGTATACTGGCTTCTGCTCTGTTCTGTACATTCTCAAAACCTTTTTACTGTTGTGGGGAGCCCATTTGTTTCCTGGCTGCCTGGAAGTTCAAACTAATCTAATCACATTACTCACATATGAAATTCTTAAATGATAAAAAAAATATAATCGTTATAAAGCCCAATTTTTGTGCTGATTATATTGTGGGATGCACATTCAAATGATTTGCTTCTCAGGTACTTAATAAGTGTGAAAGCAAACAGGGGTATATAGAGGGAAGAGAGCGGGAAGTGTAGGAGGGGCTGAATATGATCAAACCACAAGGTAAAAACTTCAATACTGATTTACCGAATTAATTAATTAATTTCTTAACAGCCTGTACTGAATCTAGAACCGTCCATAAATTCGGCAAGTACTCCACCATTGATCTTTATTCACAGTCCTTTTTCTTTCTCTTTTTAGTCTCTTTATTGTAAGATAGGGTGGTACTAAGCAGTATTGAACTTACGATTTATCTACTTCAGCCAGTTAAGCAACTTGGATTATAGGCTATAATTATTCATTTAGAACTAAATTTACATTTTTTTACTTTCAGGTTTTCTTTTTTATATTTTTGAGATTGTTATATATTCTCCTTCTCTCCTTCCTCCAAACCTTCTTATACACCGGCCTTGATCTGTTGAAAATTCTCTCTTTTTTAAAGTCATTAATTGCTGGCTTCCAAAGATATTTGTGTTTTTACAAATAAACACTATCTCTCACTCTATTTAGAATCTGATTCAAGAATACATTTGAATAAATTCAGATGTTCTCACTATAGTTGATATTGATTAAAAGCCAGCTTAATTTTTTTAGCTAGGGTTTATAAGAAACTTGGATTCTTAGATGTAGTGAGGGTAGTGGAAGGGGAAGGATCAATGGGGTTGCTTGCCTCCTTGGAAGCTAACAGAAGCAAAATGTTTGTCCTGTGAGAAGAATGATATAGACTGGTTTTGGAAAGTTTAGGGTAGCTTAGAAACCGTGTGACATATTCTTTTGGGGGTCAACATTTATATTGTGCAAGCACTAGGGATCAACACAGTGTGAAGCAGTGTCCATGTGATGACTTGTACTGAATTAAAAGGGTGGTTATTTAATATGTAAATACGACAAAGCTTTGAGAAAACAGCAGAGAGTTTCAAGTCCATGACTGCTGCCGTCTTCTTTAATAGCTGTATTTGTCAATAGGCAAACAATACAGGACTGTGACTTTAAAGAGAGCAAATGTAGTCAGGGCTCCTTGTTATGGGTAGAAGCTAAGGGAATATCAATAAGAAGACCTAATACAGAGTCTTAAAGCACCCCTGAAACCTGGCAGCCTTGTTAGTCACAATGTCTCCCCAGCTGACTCTTATGGAGGATCTATGAACAGGATACATTTCTTTTTTTAATCAGCTTCACTTTCTAATCCTATCTTGTAAGATTCTGAAAGGCAAGGATTTAACATCATGTGAGCTTTGCAAACCTTCCCAAGACACGACAGGTTACAGGCGGGCAAGTGAGCTAGGTGGTGTGTTGCTGGATATGGGGCCGGAACAATCAGCACAGAAAAGATGTCCCAGGCTGAGAGGGTTGATGGCTTTTAAATACCAGTTTAATTAGTAGTAGCGTGGGGAGGACACACCAGGAACTGAAGCTGGAAAGCAGATCTGCAAAACATTCAAGATGACCTTCCCCTCAAACAACCACCAAGGGGCAGGCCATGGAGCTGCTTGTATCTACCACATTTACCACATTCTCTCTCCCTGTCTCTCTCTCTCTGTCTGTCTCTCTGTCTCTCTGTCTCTGTCTCTGTCTCTCTCTCTCTCTCTCTCTCTCTGTCTCTCTCTCTCTTTCTGTGTTTGTGTGTATGTATTTTGTCAAGACAGGGACTCTCTGTGTAGCCCTGGCTTCCTGAAATTCACTCTGTAGACCAGGCTGGCCTCGAACTCACAGAGTTCTGCCTGTTCTGTCTCCCAAGTACCGGAATTAAAGACCTGTATCACCATCCCCTGGTTCTATCACATTCCTCTTCTCAGAGGAAGTTATAGAAGACTAAAAGAAAGAAAATAACTTTTATTTACTGAATATAGAAAAATGTTTTATTATATCTGAGATAACCCACAAATTTGGACCTAATATCCCTTGTAAAATCCCATGCTTTCCCATCATATGACCATTAACCCTTTGTACTGTCAATATTGTCAATTGACATTGAGACCTTCAAACTTTGCGTTTACAGCATCACATGTTTATTTCTGTCATACGTTATTTCACACTGCAGAAATGATCAACTGAGTTCTTCTTTTAACCCACTAGGCTGGAAAATCTTTGTGGATTCAGACTGTATTCTGTCTTTGACTCTCTATGTCAAGCACAGAATAAATGAAACAGACAGTATTTAACAGGTGCTTGTTGGTTGGAATTAAACATACAAATACACCTTTGTCACTGTTCAGATGCCTGAAATTATACTCTAAAAGTGAACATTTTTAGTATTTATTCACTATGTAAACAGGGTATCTAAAAATACTTCCAAAATATTTCTGTAATTTTTTCCATTTTATTTTCCATTGAAAAAGTCATTGTTTATTATTTCCTCATAAAGAGATTACCTGATGTATAGCATATATTTAACAAATCATATGTAAGCATATATATGTAAGCATACACAAACACACATAAGGAGAGAGGTGGAAGAGATAGAGAAAAAGAAAACAAGACAGAGGAGGAGGAGAAAGTTATTATTGTATTTTTTACACTCCATCACAATACGTAGTAATTCATTAGTAAAAGAACTAGAAATGGAGATCCTGGAAAGTCAACCATCTATCCCTATGCCATCTGTTTGCAAGAAGCAACTACTCTCATTCCTGCAGACTCCAAAGACAGGAGTACTGTGGTGATATCTTGTTTGTGTCTGAACAGACAGACAGGAAGTGAAATGGCGGGCCAACAGAGGGATCTGAGGTGGGAGGAGACAGGAAATAGGACCCTTTCCAGTCTGAGGATTTGGGAGAGGTAAGAATTAATGGCTGATTGCTCTGCTTCTCTGATCTTTCAGCTTTCACTCCCTACTAGCTGACTCTGTTTTTATTATTGAGACCAATTAGAATTCATACTACAGAGTACTTTCATATAAAATGCTGTAAAATGATTTAATAAAATTTTAAAGTATTGGATTGTATTCACATTGTTGAGTGTTGTTCAGAGTCCTCCTGTGATCCTAAGCTCAACTCACCCCCTAAGAAGGTTCTCATTTCCTTTCATTTACTCTGAGGTATTGCTTTCTTTTCTGCCTTTTCTTCGTTCTTCGTTTTTCTCTTCTTTTCAGACATATGCCCGTACACATGCCTGCATCCTTTTCTGAGCCATTTGAAAGTGAGCTATTGAAAACTTTCTCTTGACTGACTATTCAACTTAAACTAACACCTAAGCTCCTTACTATTTACATTAGAATTTTTTTTTCTTTTGTGAGTTTATCTTTTTTTTTATTTTTTTTAATTTATTTATTTATTAAGGATTTCTGCCTCGTCCCCACAACCGCTTCCCATTTCCCTCCCCCTCCCCCGATCAAGTCCCCCCCCCCTCATCTGCTCGAAGAGCAATCAGGGTTCCCTGACCTGTGGGAAGCCCAAGGACTTCCCACCTCTATCCAGGTCTCGTAAGGTGAGCATTCAAACTGCCTAGGCTCCCACAAAGCCAGTTACATTAGAATTTTAAAGGAGTTGGCTGCCTACTGCTCCAAGTTACACTTGGACTTTGCGAAACCCGCTCTTGGCACTCTAGCCTTCTTGATCTTCCTCTGTAGATGCTGTTTTACCATCCTGACACACTTTTCCCCCTCAGTACCCTTGGGCTCATTCTACATTTCACTTAGGTTTTTTCCCTAACTTCTTTATCCAAAATGGCGCCCCAGTGGGTTTATTAATAACATTTGGTCCCTTTCTGTCCCCAGGCTAAACATCCCCTGTCACTCCGCTGCAAATGTGTGATCACGATGAGAAAAGGAACAAGCCCGTTTGGACATCACAATGTTTTCAGTGCCCAGACCAGTACTTGTTCTACAGTTGGTTATTATGAAATATCTGTTCAATTACAGAAAGGAATGAATAGATGCATGGTTGCTTTGTTTATCCATGGCAGTGAAGCTAATATTATTGAGAAAATATCTATATTTTGACCTATATCTCCCTGTGCTGTCTCAGGACCTAGTACAATAATGAATAAAGAAATGAGAGAGAACAAGCAGAGAAGCACCCTGGATTATAAAGCCGTAGACTGCCGGTTCCCGTCCCACTGTTTTTACTGGCGTGCCACTCAGAGCATTCCCTCGATTCTCGACTGCCCACTTTCACAACTTCTGCCACTCTTCAGTCCGGCTGGAATCGGAGCTGGGAAAACAATTTACAGCTGGAAATATAAGCTAGGTCCAACTTTTCTTTTTCCTTTAAGGATATCAGATTCCTCACAAATAGGCCTAAATCTTTTCAAACTTGTTTAAAAACAGCGATAGCCGTTTTCAGATTTTTCTTCTGAAGTTTTCATCTGTCTTAGTACACTGCCTGAGGTCTTCAGTGTTGCTGTTCATTTTTTCCCCTTTTCAATTCCCAGTCATGCTCCGAAATGTAGAACTTAGAACACAATTCCCTCTCAGTTCCACTTCTATGTAAATTAACAAATGACTTCAAATGGCATAGTATATTCAAAGCATGCCAAACACTTGGAGAATGTCCTATTGACTTTTCCTCTTCTCTCAGGACCACAGAAGTGATAATATTGTCACTAGAAAGAATCTACATAAAAATGGAGCACAGATTTTTATATCAGCATTACAATAATTCTAGGCAAATAGAGAAGGAGATGCCAAAAATAGCATATGGAGATAGAAAACTCCAGCTTTGTCCCACATCCCCACAGTCTGCTTCCTGAAATGTAAACATTGATGGTTAAATTATTAAGAAAAATGATTCATCGAACTAGAAATCCATGAGGCATTTAACACCTTGGTCCTCCAAGACAATTCCTTTAAAACTGTCAGTGCTTTTCAAACCAATACAGTGGTCCTCTCCACAGCAATAGATTCATGTTGACCAGAGCACTCACGTAAAAAGACAGCCTTATCACCTACACTCTTTTATGTTCTAGGCATAATCTGCCTACACAATACCATTTCCCAGCATGCCTTCTCAGTTCCACACCCTGTATTCCAGTCACCGACTACACTGCATCCATCGCAAATCTTCACACACCTTGAACATCTGTCTTTGTACACAGCACCAGCCAGTCGAGGGAGAACTCCATCACTCCCGTTTTCTCCACAGCTCGTACTTCTGACATTCCTTTGCTTTTTTGTTTATAATGAGATGCTGAAAGCAAACTCCCTTACACAGTGATAATCTCCCATTCTGATGTGAAACTGAGAAATGTACATTTGATTTTCAGCTCCCTTTCTGGCCCACAGTTTTTAACCCTAGAAATCTTTGGACAAGCAAGTGTTTTGTGTATAATTGCCTAGGTTGCTTAAGGATCATAGCTGGTCATCCAAAGCCCACAATTACAGGACTGCTGGTATTTTCAACCACTGACTTCAAAGGTGTCCAGTGAGGAAGAAGCTCTAGTGGCTCACATTTAATTTCCCCATCTTGCTTATTGCTAATGCCTCCACAAAATACCCAAGGACTGCGTTCATGAAGCACATGAATCCTAAGAATAGCACGCCCAGTTGAAGCATAGGAACGCCATAACCCTCCCCCATACCCTTTCGTTTTCTCCTCATCTCTTCCAACTGGGTGTTCCTCTATAAAATTTGTAGCATTCTTTATTACACACTGGTAAAGATACATCAGTTGTTCTCTTAAATAATCTGAGCCAGTCTAGAAAATTAACCGAAGCTAAAATGAAAATACCTTGTTCCAAGTAAATGTGACACAATAGTACTTACTTGTTATTTGAAGTGTAGGACACTTTGAGGGATATATTCCTCAAATTGCAAAGCC
This sequence comes from Microtus oregoni, assembly GCF_018167655.1. Lineage (NCBI taxonomy): Eukaryota > Metazoa > Chordata > Mammalia > Rodentia > Cricetidae > Microtus > Microtus oregoni. The sequence continues at coordinate 4,892,658 of NW_024543059.1, forward strand.
TTGTATTGTCATCTTAAGGTAGATAGTGTTGATTGAGTTGAATTATATGATACACATTTACAATATGCTGGATAATTGCTTGGGGGTATGTCTGAAATTGGTCCTGATTGATTTGGCAAGATGAAAAAGTAAGTTTCTTATTTTCAGATATGATGCTTATAAAATTGCCTACAAATTATTGTTTCAAAATTTGTGAGAAACAAATAAATAAACTCTTCCTTTAAATCATTGGTTTTACTTCCTTTTATTGGTCAACTAATATGTATTTTTTAACACACAGTATAAATACCACAGGGGAACATGAGAGATATAACATGTAAACCAAAATTCATGCCAACTGTTTTCAGGACTAGTGAGTGGATTGCATTTTTCCACCTCTCTTGCTCTTCCATGTCATTGTCATATAACAATGTTCAGTCCATGACAATGTAGCATGAGCAAAATTGATGCTGACTTTTTTAGAGCAAGCATTTAGAACATTACATTTCTTACACACATAACCTTTGATAGAAGATGTCTGAATCCTCATGGGACAGATTAAAACTTCCATGTCTCACCTATCACACACCTTGAATGTTTTTGGGTTATATACTTCTATGTTATGAAATATTTGAGGCTGCAGAGTTATTTGATTGCAGTTAGCCTGGCCTATTACAGATGCTTCAGTGGGCATGTCAGCCTCAATCCCTTTATACACAATATGGGTTCTTAAGTTAAAGAGCCATGGTTGGTCTAGGTTTTACCTTCTTAGCCACAAATATGTTTCGTGATACACATGGTGTCTCAGAATTAATAACTGCAATTAGATTCTTTCCCGAAGTCTCCACAACCATTTATTTTTATAGGGCACTTAAATTCTCTTGTCTTATATTTTCCTTTAATAAACTTGGATATTTGTACAGTATATGTGATAGGGAACAAAAATAAAGTCTGACAGACCAGATACTTTTATTCTTTAAGTCTGGCTTTATGACTTACTGAAGTGGCAGTTTATCTTTGTGAGTCCCAATTTCTTTGTACATAAGAGTCATAATTGTTATAATGATTAAATATAATCTTCATAGATCATGCAATAGTGCTTATCAAATACTTTGTTCACCAACATGGTATCAATAATTATTATTTTCATACCTACAGGGCAAAAATATACACTTCTACATAAAAATATGGGAAAGAGTAAGATGAGCCTACTTTGGTGATAAAGGCAGTACTGATAAATTTTGTGCATGAGAGGGATGAAGAGCCTTCTCTGAGGTTGCTATCAGTGTCTCCTGCCTAGAAGACTTAGACAACAGATACATCCATGGAAGGAAGCTGATCGTAAGTGGAGAGCTTTTCTTATCTTCGGGGGCTTTTCTAAGAATGCAGACCACTTGGAAGCCACAGAGATTGACCTAATGACTGTGACATTGACAGCCTTCTAGTCACAGACTCAAATATTATACAATCTCAGCAATAGCAACAGGAATTCCCTAGCCACCTTTCCAAAATTCTGTTGTATCATATTTATTTTTTGTAAGTAGATATTTTACAGAAAAGTAGCAGCAAATCTTGCCCTTGGTGGTAAGATTTGAAGCTAGAGTTTTTCTCTGGAGAGATCTATTCAGAACAAACCTTTGAATCATTTAAAAGTAAACCAGAAAAATCCTCATGCATCTTCCCTCCGGAAATCACCTCAGTTCTAAGGGGAAGAGCCAATAATATTCAACAGCCAATATTGACTTACTGAGGATGCTATCAAACTCTCTGTCAGGACTCATAATAATAGGTGAAAATGGAGACAGATTAGGTGCAGAGTTCTCAAAAAGAAAGTAGATTCTGTACTCTTGACCTGAGGGTAAAAATTCAGAGCTGACCTGGAGTTGGCTTCAATGTATTGTTACAATCTGTACCCATGTCCTCATAGAATTATGAGTATTGCCTCATGTCCTGGAATATAGGCCTTTAGTTTTAAGATAGATTTAGAGAAAGCATAGCCTAACCACTAACTATAAAATGGTAACTAATAGCCACTTCCTCATTTGCCTTTGCTGGGTGGCTTTGGTGCTTGCCAAGGCCATGTCACATTCATTATTTAATTTATTTCCATACAAGGAATGCTGTTGAACATTGTGATCTTGGGGGTGGAGTGGGAGGGGGGTAAGGGGAGATGGGGAGAGAAAGTGAGAAGGGGAGGATGGGGGAACTTGGGGAAACGGGATGATTGGGATAAAGAAAGCACATATCTTAATTAAGGGAGCCATCTTAGGGTTGGCAAGAGACTTGGACCTAGAGGGGCTCCCAGGTGCCTAGGGCGATGTCCCCAGTTAGTTCCTGGGGCAGCTGAGGATAGCGAACCTGAAATGGCCCGATCCTATAGCCATACTGAAGAATATCTTGCATATCACCATAGAACCTTCATCTGGCGATGGATGGAGTTAGAGACAGAGACCCACACTGGAGCACCGGACTGAGCTCCCAAGGTCCCAATGAGGAGCAGAAGGAGGGAGAAGATGAGCAAAGAAGTCAGGACCACGAGGGGTGCACCCACCCACGGAGACAGTGGGGCTGATCTATTGGGAGCTCACCAAAACCAGCTGGACTGTGACTGAAAAAGCATGGGATAAAACCGGACTCTCTGAACATGGCGAACAATGAGGGCTGATGAGAAGCCAAGGACAATGGCACGGGGTTTTGATCCTACTTAATGTTCTGGCTTTGTGGGAGCCTAGCCAGTTTGGATGTTCACCTTCCTAGACCAGGATGGAGGGGGGAGGACTTTGGACTTTCCACTGGGCAGGGAACCCTGACTGCTCTTCAGACTGAAGAGGGAGGGGGAGAGGAGTGGGGGGAGGGGGAGAAGAGTGGAAAGAGGGGAGGGAAATGGGAGGCTGGGAGGAGGCGGAATTTTTTTCTTCAATAAAAAAATAATAAAATAAAATAAAAAGAACAAAGTCATCATTCTTGGGGCTCTGACTGAAAGTAATGTGATCATTTACCACGATCTCATATGGCCACCCCTTCCCCATCATGGAGCACAGTACCCTGGAGCCAAGATAAACCTTCCTTCTTTCTCCTGCTTTTGTGGAGGCATGTTATCACAACAAGTGGTAACCACTGTCGCAGTTAAAACTATCAGTATGTGATACAATGAACTTTCAACTTCTCTGTCTCTCACAATTATTGCTGACGCTCATTGGATTGTTTGCAAGGCCATCCTGATCCTGACTGCGCAGCAGAACTTTGATTCTTTCCTTTATTTTTTTCACTTAACACGGTCTGAGAGGCAATATGTATTTTCTTTAAAATTGTGGAGAATCCATCTGTCCAATGACTGTACAGTACTTCACCCAGAGCTCCCACAGAAATACACAGTGAAACTGGTTTCTCATACCCCGACTCTGTCATCCCAGAATAACATGGGCCTGTACACTCATTTGGACCCTATTATTCTGAGTATCAGACAAAGTTTCTGTAGCCTAGAATAAATTAAAGTATTAATCGAAGTCTGATTATGTACAAATTTATGTGATTATATATCCAAATCTTCAAGAAATCAAAAGAAGTATTAAGTGTGATACCACGTAAGGATGAGTCAAGTTGTACTTCATATTATAACCTGTGAACATGAACTGCTTTTAAAATTCTCAGAAGAAACCTTGAAATTGGTAAAATATAATTTCATAAACCTCTACTGCAATTCTAGCTCCTATAAAAATCAAAATATAGTCTCACCCTCGAAAATGTTAATTTAAGAGAACAGCTAAACCCTCAGGGCATATTTATAGACTCCATTGCCTTATGGTAGAGATTTGGTGGTAAATACTCAGGATTACAAGCTCTCAAGGAACTTCCTAGTTGTTTAATATCATTCTTCGCCCTTATCCACACTTTAAATATATTTTTACGATCCATCAAAGGGGCACTGTTCTAATATCAAATGATATATTCTTTGTGTCCAGTGCAATATATTTGGCCCAATATCTCCCAAGGAAGAACTGGCTGTTTAAAGATCGTTTCTCCTCTCCTTTCACAGTTCACTAAATGCCATATACCATACATTTAATCACACATTTTAAAAACATGTACTGAAGAGCCTACTCATAAAATATTAAAAAGAATATAAACCTAATAAAACTTCTAATTGGGCCTAATATGTCTTACTCCATTTAGCAAATCAGAATATTCATTGCTTGAAATAAAATTTTATTTACCTTTACATGATAGTGCCATTGATTTCTGTAAGTTGAACTTCAACCTTATTTCTTTCAGAGGAAGAGCGAATGCACCTGGATCAGACAGAAAGGTCTGTTTTCTCCCTGCCCCTCTCTCTTCTCCCCATTTCTCATGTTCCTGTCTCTTTTTTTTTTACTTTATACTATTGCTCCCCTCACTTGCTTTCCTGTAAGTGACAAAGATAAAGGGTCCAAATGACAATAGAAACTGACATGTAAGAATTTAGACATCTCAGTCCATTTGACCCTTTGAAAACACTTTTACATCTCCCATTGACCTTATCCTTGTAAATGCTGGTTTACTTTCTGGGAGAAAGATACTCATATCTAAGAAGAAAAAAAAAACATAAAATTTCCTCCCAGAAATGATATATAACATCTGCACAACATAGTCAAGTTGGTTCTTATATGCTCACTACCATTCAACATCATGATGGCATGTCATGTATTGGCCCACAGATCTTTGGTTTTATCTCATTTCATCTGCACAACTATTCTGTTATGACTCCATGTTTATGGTTAAATGAACAGCATCTTGGAAGAGATAGGTAACTTATATGAATTTAATTGGTGGAGGAGCTGCGATTCAAATCCTGGATTGCACAACTCCAAACCCAGGTTTCTTTCTAGCCTACATATAGAAGTTTTAAATGAAACTAAGCTATTATTGCAGAAGGATGTAGCCATAGTCATTCTATACCTAGGTATTGAGATCCTTATGGAAATAGCCTAGCATTGTGCTCTCAGTACCTAAACATGAGTGGGGGTAAGATGAGTAGGACTGGTGGATTGACAGATGCAGAGAGATGGATGGGATAAGAATGAGTGCATTTCAGCTCCGCACATCTTGATGTCATCCTTGTGATGTGAATTTTATAATACATTTGCAAGACATTGCTTTGTCCTGCTTAAAGAGTAGCATCCGTGTTCCTCATGACACCCTGTTCACCTGTCATAGATATTAATAGAGTTCCCAGTCTTCATCTAGAGAAAAAAATTAAAACCATGAGAAAAACAGAATCTTTAATTATATCTAATTCTCTTCATCAAATTGGCCTTAATCGCTTTATAAGGAGCTGTGGTGAAATAGAGCCAAGTAGTTACCCTAAATAACTCCGTGTAATCTATCATCTGCTTCTTGCCTCCCACCTCTCTCTCCATACATAGAAAGATAATCATGTATTTATGTAGTGCCTTTTATAGCTCAACATGTTTTTCAAAGGGTGATTCATTTTGGATATGCTTTCTTGTGATTACCAACTAGACATCCTCTCCCAAGGTAAAACAGCAGCTAGCATATGTATGCCTTCCCAGGACAAATTGTACACCTGCTTTGTCCCAAAGTAAAAACTCACTGATTTTCATACGATGCTAAATTTGAAGGAACAGAAGTTTGGAAAGAGAAAAAAGGAAACCTAAAAGAATCTTTCTTCCATGGAATAATTTATGTCTTCAAAGAAAAATGTAATATCATGGTTTTAAAATATTCCCTTTCTTAGATATATGCCTTATTTACTACTCAGAATTTCTTATATCATTTACAAGGTTAGAATGTATATGCAATGGGATATGAAACAGTAGATCATTTTAGTAAGTGAGACACCATAGCTCCTTACAAGAAGGGAAATGCAAAATCTAATATATTTCTGTAGTTAGAAGTCTGAGTTTAAATATGATTTCCAGCAGGTAAGTTAAAGCAAGGAGACACTCAGTTTACTTACTTCTGGTTGTCAGAAGTGGTCATTTCTTCTTTAACACTGTAAGAGGAGGATTCTTCCCTGAACAGAACCAACACTAAATGGACAATCTCAGCCTGGAACCCTCAGTCCAGGATAGGATACTGAGTAAACTGTGGTAAATTATTTAAACTTCTTATTTACCCTACTGAGATATTTTCTCTTTAAGAGTTACTAACAAAAAAAAACCCAAAACATGTAATACATTTGAAAAGAAAATAATTACATGTGCACAGAGATAAAAAAAATGTGGTTGGGATTATTAGAGATTTGGGATATTTTTCAGGTACAGCCCCTCTCCGCTTCCATTCTCCATCAAGTTCCTGAATATTTTTGTTTGTTTGCTTTCTGTATTTTGTGGGGGCTTTGTTTTGTTTTTTGTTTTCAAGACAGAGTTTCTCTGTGTATGCCTGGCTGTCCTGTAACTCACTCTGCAGAACAGACTAGCCTCGAATTCAGAGGTCCACCTGCTTCCTAAGAACTAGGATTAGAGAGGTGTATCACCATGCCAGGAAAGCTCCTGAATTCCTACAGTAGCTACTTTCTGACTGTACTGTTGAGTTTTCCACTATACCCCTGTACTCTTAAACAAGATCTTGCTTACCGACTCATATTTTAAGCTTATAAACACGTAATCATAAGAAGACATTTTCTTCAAATTGATTTTTATACTCAATTTTATGCATCACATTTATTCCTATAGATGCCCTTCACTGTATGTACTTCAGTGGTCTTTCCTACTGCATAACTGTCTGTTATATTATAATTAGTCAGTCTGCCACATCACTACTATAATCATTTTGGAGACCATTCAGCAATATTTTCTTTTACTCTCACACGCAATGCTTCTATTAACACTCTTATCGAAGTCTCCTGATGCACACGATACATGTGCAAGGTTTCTTTTGTATATGCATATGTGTGTGTACTCATGCAAATGAGTTTATTCATGCACGTGTGCAGGTGTGGATGTGTCGCAGTGTATTTGTGCATGTATGTGTGTGTGACCAGAAGCCAACTTCCACTGTCATTTCTCAGATCTGCTACCTTAATGGAGAGATGGAGTCTCACTGGACCTCAGTTGCCGATTAGCCTAGGCTAGCTGGCGAGTGAGTCCCAGGGTTCTGCCTCTCTCTATCTTTCCAGTACTAGGATTATAAGTTTGTGTCACCATGCTTAGCTCAGCCTTACACAGGTTCTGGGAATACAACTCAAGTCTTCATGCTTGCTTAATTTTACTGAATGAGTTGTATATCTAGCTCTCCCTGAGATTTCTTACAGGATAAAGGACATACATACCTCTCCTTTCATCAGTTTGGCTTTCTGGATATCAGGTACTCAAACTGAGTTTCTCACAATCTTTCATTAATAAAACCTTCAACAAAAATCATCCTGCAAATACCAATGAGTTTTCTTTTTTCTTGATAATACAGCAGTGTTTCCCACAGTAGTAATATCACCTTATCTGTGACTATTACTGTCAGTTTTTGTTGCTCTACAGCCAAGTGAAGAGTTGGGTATTTTAATTTCTTCAAATTGGTGGATAAGATAGCATATCATTTCATGGTCACACTAAGATGAGTTTGTCTCATTTCTAATTAAGTTGAATATACTTTGCACGCTTGCTGCCCACTCAGATTACTTCGTCTTTAATGCTTAGCAAAATATTTCACGTACCTTACTAAAGCAATGATAATAGTTATGCATGCACATGAAACACAAAGCTGAAGTCTTGGTATAGAGCTGGTATTTGATTCATTCAAAAACCACCCTTAGTTACAACATCCTCTTAATTAATCACTATGTGATAGAAAAAAGAATAGGTATGTCTTCTTATTTAAAACAAAACATCAATTTTCATGGAAATAAATCCTCCCTGAGAGCACTGCAGACACACACAAACAGAGAAAGTGTGTCTTCAATTCATTGAAGGAATCTTTGGAGGAAGCTAAGATTAAATTGCCCTGTAACATTTATGTTTTGCATTAGGGTTTTACAAGAAGAAAGAGCTTAACGTTAAACAAACAAGAACTTGGCAAATGAAAAATGCATTCAAACAGAAAGGCGAGAATTCTTTCGGTAGTAAGAATCTTTATTGAAAAGGTCTGATGGGAAATTTACCACCTCACCATCCTTTAAACCAGAGAGCACAATGAAAATCCAATTTTATGTAAAAAATTTAAAGCTAGTAAGTTCATGGTTTACTAAAAAAGTTACCAGCGATACACAAATTATATTCTGTAAATACAGCAACTACTTTTTATAGCAACTATTAAACAGAGAAATCAGCCTCTTTCATCAGTTCTAGAGCTCTTTGGAGGAATTCCAAGTATGAGTTAGTTTTAGAAATATGAAGCAAAATCTAGAAAGTGATCATCTCTGCTCTGAGGAATTATTTGTAAAGTAAGAATATATATATATATATATATATGCATTTGGGTTTGTATATATTTTTTATTCTCTCAAGAATATAAAAAATAATTATATATAATGATTTATGCATTTTTTTCAAATATATTTTAAACGAGTGATAGGCAGGCACATTCTAAGCACTGAGGAATATAAAGTTTTAAAAGGAAAAATAGATAAGACCATCTAAAGTAGATTTCTTTCATGCTTCTGATATATATCATAAACTATCCATTGATAAAACAGATCTTTAAAATGTTTATATCTTGCATGTATGTGCTGCTGTACTTCCTTGCTGCACAGCCTTTCCCATACATCAGGTCCCTTAGCAGCATTGACTTATGTTTTTCCTGTACCAAACACAACAACTCCCTGTCTTCCTTGGAATATCACCCAATACTGTCAAGTTGTCAAAGTTTGGCTCAGTTAGTGAGTTAGATGAGATAGCAGGGCTTAATCGATGGTAAAATGAAAAACATTTAGAACTGACACCACACTTTGTCCACTAATTGTTTCTGTGTTTGTTCAACTAGAGGAAAAACACAGGATGAAAAATAAATGGAACCACGGTGATAGTTTCTTATTAATTTCATTAACAGATATTATATTACACTCATGGATTCACATGTAGCTTATCAAGCATTAAAGTCAGTGTAACATTGAGACAGTAAAATACCTCAAGGCCAGTTTTCACACCTGTGCAATTCATGGTCAAGGAACATAAACGCTGGGCATGTGCTGTTGTTCGAAAAGCACAGTCTTTGTAATTTTATGTGAAACTCATTTTCCTTTTGTGTTGAAAGAAGGATGACTTCTTTTTCTCTCAATCCTGGTTGGATACGCAAGTATGAGTTTCTGCTGACCCACATATTCACTGGTTTCTCGTGTGATAACATCAATTTTTTTTGGGGGGGAGGTGTGGAGAGTCTATTTAGTAGGTATTGGGAGGGTATGGGAAGGTAGGGGGATAAGGGAGGAAAAGAGAGAAAGAGGGACAGAGAGAGAGAGAGAGAGAGAGAGAGAGAGAGAGAGAGAGAGAAGAGAAGAGAAGAGAAGAGAAGAGAAGAGAAAACAGGGAGGAGGGAGCCAGAGGCTTCCTCTTCTGGAGAAGAGCAGACAGAGATATAACATAAAATGTTAAAATGGTTTCCCTCTATCTTTGAAGAAGAAAAGCTGTTCTGTTAGCCACTGTTTCCTAAGATCTGATTTCCTAGTGCTTAGTCAGTTAGTTATTAATCAAGTAAATGGCTGGTTTTGGAAATTTCTGTTCTCAAGCTTATGGAATCCTCATTGCAAATCCTTATCCCTCTCTCCGTCTCTCTTGATCTATTGCCAATGTAATCTGAAGCCCTGATGACTATGAGGCCAGATTCTCATGATTTCATGGTTTCTTTACTTAATCTAGTGCTTTCCACAGGTGCTCAATCATGAATCAGTACCTTGGTTCCTTTTTCTATAGTTGTGATATAAAACCCTGGCAAAAGAAACCTTAGGAAGGAATAGTTTATTTTGCTCACCATTCAAGGTATGGTATATCATGATGGGCAGGGTTAGACATGAAAATCAAGAAGTCAAGAAGAAAATTAAAGGTTGAATTCAGTTCACTTTCTCCGTTTCATAGTCTAGTGGCCACCCCAGGGGTTAGTGCTACTCACAGTGGGCAGATCTTTAGATTTCTATTAACCTAATTAAGATGGTCCCCTAAAGGAGCGCCCAGAGGTCAATCCCCAAATGAGTCCAGATCCTGCGAAGCTGAGAGCTGACACTAACCTTAAATCTGGAGTTCCTCAAACAGGATACACTCTCCCATCAGAATATTAAAAAGGAATATTTGGATGCATTTATCTCTAGGAAGCATTTTGGCCTCATTTGAAAATTAGACCCTATTATGAGAGCTTCACAGGATCTATGAACTCAATGAATGAAATACTTTTCAAACTATAGTCCTCATGAAAATGCAAGCATTTATTTTGCTTAAAAGTGTAATTCGAGAAAATGGAATGATATCAAATTCATCCAATAACAAAGAAATAATGGACTCTTCCTCTAGCCTCTCGCCATGGAGAAAGCTATCAGCAGAGATCTCTTGGCAGACTGCCATCTGATCAGTCACTTACTGTGATTGATAACTCTTACATTAGGCATAAGGCTGTCCAAGGTAGAAGAATACAGCAGAGAAAGACAGATATATATATATATATATATATATATATATATATAGAGAGAGAGAGAGAGAGAGAGAGAGAGAGAGAAAGAAGCAATAGATACCTTAAGAACACTCTGGCCTGCAACTGTTGTTCTTAGCTCTGTAGTAATACAGCAGTCCAGGAGGACAAAAAACAATGCTGTTAAAAGCTATTCTTTAAAGCTTATGGGGGAGATAACTCGATGTACCACAGAGTCTAAGAGGGACAATGGGCTTAGCGTTTGAGAGATTCGGGAAGAAACTTAATATTGCCACTTTATAACAGAGATTCTGAAGGAAGTGACTCTCAGAAGTCCACGTTCCTCATCTGGTACGTGATATGACAAACACATCTTGACGACATGGATGAAACTAATGTAAGAAAGAAATTCACAATGATTAAAGTGGGGGATAATAAATCTTACCAGAGCAAACAAATAGAATAAGGATAATTCCAGCTATTTAGGTAGATTTAACAAAATCTTTTACTATATAGGAGACCAGAGGAAACCGGTGGGGGCGGGGATACTGCAGAAAAGGGAGGGCAGTGGTGCATGTGAGGAGAATTTGCTTAAAGTGCACCATATACTTATATAAGCATACTTTTATAGGCTTCAGTAACATTTGCAATGGAAAGAGAGTAGAACAATAAAAAGAAAATCTTAGTTCAAGGCATTTCTTTTCATACAACACAAATTTAATTTTAACATTTTGAGAGAGTAGGGAGTTCAAGATTAAGCCGCAAGCTTGGCTGGGTTCAGTTAAGAGGAGCATGGGATGTACTCACTCATATTTGATTTCTAGCCATAAATAAAGGACATTGAGCCTATAGTTAGTGATCCTAGAGAAGCTAAATAAGGAGAACCCAAAGAAAAACATGTAGGCATCCTCCTGAATATTAACCTTCATCAGGCGATGAAAGGAGACAGAGACAGAGATCCACATTGGAGCACCGGACAGAAATCTCAAGGTCCAAATCAGGAGCAGAAGGAGAGAGAGCATGAACAAGGAACTCAAGACCGCAAGGGGTGCACCCACACACTGAGAGAATGGGGATGTTCTATCGGGAACTCACCAAGGCCAGCTGGCCTGGGTCTGAAAAAGCCTGGGATAAAACCGGACTTGCTGAACATAGCGGACAATGAGGACTACTGAGAACTCAAGAACAATGGCACTGGGTTTCTGATCCTACTGCACGTACTGGCTTTGTAGGAGCCTAGGCAGTTTGGATGCTCACCTTACTAGAACTGGATGCAGGTGGGGGTTCCTTGGTCTTTCCACAGGGCAGGGAACCCTGATTGCTCTTCGGGCTGAGGAGGGAGGGACACTTGATTGGGGGAGGGGGAGGGAAATGGGTGGCGGTGGCGGGGAAGAGACAGAAATCTTTAATAAATAAATAAATAAATAATAAAAAAATAAAAAATAAATATTTGTGGACAACAGTCCCTGCTTTTTCAAGCTCTAAAGCAAACAAAAAAATTGAAGGGTTTTAGTTACTAATTTACTCTTTGAAATCATAAAGAGGACAGTGAGCTCCATGGGAAAACAGTAAGTGGTAAGAAAAATGACTGGGAACCTTCTAAGTATTGAATGTCACTTGAAATCCATGCCACTTTGAACCTTGAAATGTCACTGTCTTTGTTACTTGTCTAGTTGCGGTGACAGAATCCCTAATAAACACAGCTCAAGGAAGAGTTTATCTTTGGTCAGTTGAAAGATGTATTTGCACATTTTATAATGATGAAAAGGTAGGAACCTGACAAAAAAAGCAGGCAAGGTCAGATCATGAGTGATATATAGAAGAGTCTAAATGTTCCCAGCTTGCGAATGTTTGTGAACCCTCCAAATTAATGTAAAAATCCTAACAACTAATGTGATGAGGTTAGGAGTTACACTCTCGGTAGACAATTGGGTCCTGAGTGTGGAGACCTCATGCGTAGGATGATGGTCCTGATGACAAGAGGGCTGCCCTTCTTCCTTCTGTTCACATTCTACCACCTGAGCAAAGAGCATAAAAGTGGGCCTCATTGTTAGGGTTACTATTGCTATGATGAAACACTGTGATGGAAAGCAACTTGGGGAGGAGAGGGTTTATTTGACTTTTATTTCCATATGACTGTTCATCAGCAAAGGGAGTCAGGACAACAACTCAAGCAGGTCAGGAATCGGGAAGCAGGAGTTAAAGCAGAGGCCATAAGGGGTACTGCTTGCTGGTTTAATTCTATGACTTGCTCAGTTTGATTTCTTATAGAACCCAGAACCATCAATCCAGGAATGACACAATCCACAATGGCCTGGCACCTCTGCCACCATTTACTAATTAATAAAATATTTTATGGGTCAGCCTACACACCAATCTTATGGCTCTCATGAAGGTAATTTTATTTTATAAAACTCTTTTCTCATTTTACATACCAATCCAAGTTTCCTATTCCCTCCCCTCCTCCTGATACCCCCACCTTCCACACACTCCCAACCTCCCCATCCACTTTTCAGAGAGGGTAATGCTTCCAATAGAGAGTCAACAAAGTCTGGCATATCACTTTGAGGCAACACCAAGGCCCTCCCCACTATATCTAGGCTGAGCAAGGTATCCCTCCAAAGAGAATGGGCTTCAAAAAGCCAGTTCAAATACTAGGCCTAAGTCCCAGTCCCTCTGCCAGTGGCTCCAGACTGCCCCAGCCATACTACTGTCACCCACATTCATTGGGCCTAGTTTGGTCCTATGTATGTTCCTCTGCTGTCAGTTCCAAGTCAGTGAGCTTCCACTAGCTCAGGTAAGCTGTTCCTGTGGGTATCCTGATCATGGTCTTAACCCCTTTGCTCATATTATCGCTCCTTACTCTCTTCAACTGGATGCTGGGAGCTTGGCCCAGTGCTTAGCTGTGTATCTCTGCATCTTTTTCTCAGTTGCTGGATGAAAGTTCTATGGTGACAATTAAGGTAGTCATAAATCTGATTACAGAGGAAGTCCAGTTCAAGTACCCTCTCCACTATTGCTTAGGGTTCTAGGTGGGGTTATAGTTGTGGATTCCTGGATATTTTCCTAGTGTCACATTTTTTTTTCCTAGCCCCAGAATGACTCCCTCAATCAAAATTTCTCTTTCCTTTCTCTTCCTCTCTGTGCTTTCCCCATCTTGGTCATCCCATTCCTTCATGATCTCCTCCTTCCTCCCTTTCTCCATTCTACCCTCCTTCATCCCTGTCCCGCTCCTCTCGCATGACTTTAGCTTGTGCCCAGCTGACAAAAACTATCCAGCAAAGAGGGTAACAGCAAATTAGAAAGAGCATATTGGCCAGAAGGTAGCTCAGTTCCAAAATTGCTCAGCCCCAAAACAGAGGTGAATTTCTATAGTTTGAGCCTCTTAGGCTCAGGCAATTCTGTTCGAGCAACCCATTATGAGAGCATGGGATTCTGCTGTAGTTCCTTCATGAGCCAGATGTGTGAGCTGGACAATATCCTCAATGAAGCCTTCAACTCTGTGATTTTAGAGGTATCAAAAGTTTATAAAGTTGTAATAACTTTCTCTCTGGCATCAGATTAGCTATGGCTTTATTCAGTCATTGAGCAGTGATTATCATGTTAAATGAGAGATACAGAATGACTACATGCACGTAGTCAACTCTTGGGTTAATTAAACTGAAAATACATTCCAGGGAAATTCTGAACCAAAATGTTAATTTAAGGAAACAGATGCTTCTGTTCCCCTCAAGCCCCTGAGTCTCTATCACAGTGAAACCTAATCAGAGCCCTGGCAATGGCTCATCCAACTAAAATTATTTTTTGTAAAATTTCTATCTGTGGACACATATCAGGCTTTAACCATACTCCAACAGGAAGGTCTGAGAATACTGAACACGAAATCAATTTAAAAAGAAGGATTTATGAGACCATTAAGTCAAGTGCAGTGAAATCTAACCTCCTCAGTTGGACATTTTGGAGTATGTTTATGAAGTTAAAATTTAGGGATGGAGAAACAAAATACTGCAAGTCTGTTTCAGCATAAACAAATCTTTCAACTTGGAGAACCTGGATTCTGATGCAGGCTTTGTCATGTATTATGCATTTCCTTGGGATAAGCATTTGAGTTTTCTCAGCATCAGTTTTCTGGATACAGTACTGAGATAATGCATATCACAAGGTACAGTGAGTTTCAACATTTACCAAACTTTAAATCCGACCTATCTATTAAAATAAAATTACATCTTCAGTGTTCAACAAATAATATTACTTAACCTCATCAATTAATCCTGAAAGTGAATTTAGTGTATTTTTTTAATTCTGAAGTATGGATAGCATTCATAAAATATATTAAAGAAAATATTTTAAAGCCCTGAGTATACTACTCAACCATTCTGCCAAGTGAAATGGTTCATTTAATGTCAACTTCTAAAGATATTTGTAGAAATATATATTCATCAATTTCTACAAATGTAGATGGGACAGTTATGGTGGCATTTCCCCCATATAATCTAGGGTTTTATAAAACAAGAAAACTTGTGTTACTGTAACCAATTCCAGTTTTATTATTATCACCTGACACCCCACCTTTGTAGCGAAAAATGAAGCAGTTCAACTTTATATTTGATATAAGAAGGATTTGTCCTTTGGAGATGAGGGAGATGTCTACATTAGCAGCCACAGGTGCAGCAATGAGGACTTTGTGGGCAGCAGTGAAAGGTGGGATGCAGAATTGGGATCTGAGTCAGATAAGACTGGTTTCCCATTCCAGTTACACCAAGATTCACTGGGAGAATAAGGTAACTTCTTTGGTACTATGGGAAGAGAAACCACTATATCGATTTGACCGTCAAACTAGATAATATATACATTCATACCTAGTTTATGTTTGAGACATATAGGTGACAGTGATGGTTATTTAACTTGTATCACCATACAAACATACATGTGACACTTTTCTTGTGAACATAACTTGAGACATATAGGTGACAGTGATGATTATTTAACTTGTATAACCATATAAACTCATGTGCAACATTTGTTTTTCTTGTGAACATAATTTTGGAAAGGTAAATAACTAGATACAGAAGAAAGAAAACTTTTGAATACCCTACTGGTGATCTGCGTGTGTGATAAAAATATGTAGAATCACTCGTTCTTTACTTCACACTGTATTGTACAGACCTGGGCAGCTTGTTCCAATGTTATGTTCTTCCGTTAGACTGCAAATGCAATACAATAGAATACATATTATCCCACTGATAGGATTAGGTGCATCTTAAGATCCTCAAATCAACTAGTCAGAAAGAATTTCCCATTTAAGGGGCATGCGTTAAGTAACTGCCGTATCCTAAGGTTCAGAACCTCCTTTTATTTCTCTCGGCAAGGCAATGCATTGTCTCTAAATCACTAGCCTGCTACATATTGGGTTTTTAAAACCGAATACAATATGAACCACTTCATGTCTAATGCAGAACAAGAGTATCTATCAACCTTTAATGCAGACACTATTAACATGCCCTTGAAAAAATGACAGAGGAGCTGTGCGTTTCTAGGAAGAATTTAGAGCATTTGGCATGAACTATAAGTAGTGGATAGAAATATATAAAACATGTGTCACTTTTTCCATTATTCAAATGTTACAATGAAATGACATTTTTGCAGTTTCCCAAGGAATTTTCACTTCAGTCTTATTCATTCACGTGCATAAACGTAGCAGGGCACAGACAAAATAGTCTCTTCAGATGTCAGAATCCTAACTCTAGACCCAGAATATTCACTTCCTAATTAAGTGAAGATGGAGGGTGGCTCAGAGCCTGCATCTTCCTCATCCACAGTGTTGTAATTTTTCTTTGGTACCAAGTGTCAATCAGGAAGAGGAAATTCTCCTGATTCTTAGACTCTCCATTGCCAAAAACAGACATAAAGGTAAGCAGGGAGTCATCAAAACTCTGCCCTAACAAGGTAATTTTAAGAAACTTTAAAAAAGATATGTAATGACTGCAGGCAAATTAATATCTCCTAATAAAAATAATTTGGGGTTTGGCAATTACACATGTGAACTTGGCCCTTGGCTCTATTTGGAAAAGCTTGACATGTCTCTATAACCTTGAACTAGGAACAGTGGCTCTCAACCACCCTAACACTGTGACTCTCTAATACTGGTCTGCATGTTGTGATGACCCCAACCAAAAAATTATTTCATTGCTACTGCATAAGCATAATTTTGCTACTGTTATGAATTATAATGTGAATATATGATATGACAACCAAAGGGGTTACAACCCACAGGTTGAGAATCATGGCCTTAGAGTCTTCTTCTGGTACATAGCATTAGTAGCTCTTAAAAGGGTATTATCAGGAGAGTGATCTTGAAGGAATGTAATATAAAGCTTCTGTGGTAAGGTCATATCTTCTATCCTTTGAGCGCCCTTGAAGCTACTCTTCAGCTAAGTATGGGAGTTCCTACAGAAAGGAAGAGACAAAGGGTCTGGAAAGGGATGATCTGTGTGTAATAATTTTCCTTGCCATTTTGTATTTATCTGGCTCGAACAAGAAAGTTACTCTTCCCCAATACAGAGTTACTAGCTCTAACAAAAACACAGCTCTGCATATTAAGTCTCTGCTTTATTTACTAGATTGGCCTGTTACAGTTAAATTTAAAAATAGATTTTCCACACATTAAACATTTTTGTACAATATATTTTGACGATGTTTTGCTCTGTTCTCAACTCCTCCTCAACTCCCTACCCACCAAACTTCATGTTCTATCTCTCTTGCAAAAAAAAAAAATCAATCAAAAGATAAAAAATGTCAAACAAAACAAAATGAGACAAAAAAAAACAGAAACAAAGCCACACAAAAGGGAAAAAACATAAAATTTGTTTTTTGTTTATGGCATGGGGCCAAAGTGTGGTTGATATATCCAGTGATACTCCATTAGATAAAACTCATTTGCCCTTTGCCAGCCTATGTCAACTTTTCAAAACTTTGCAATGAATCAGAAAACAAATCAAAAAACTTTTAAATTTATTTTGAGAATACAAAAGAGCAAAAAGGTGAGGGTGTGTGAGATAACAATGTACTCAATCTATGTAGGTATAAATTATATGAATATCGATGTGCACTTTATAGACGTTAAACACACTATAAATAGTAAGAACCAGAAGATGATTCTTAGACTCTGAGCATCCAGTGTGAAAACATGCGTCTTCTTTACCACTAAAGCTGTGCAACATTGTTTTATCTATTTTTGCCCAGTAAGTGAATGATTCTTATTAATGATATTAAAGCATTCATACATTTTCATTGTGGACAAACAATGAAATCCAGAAACAAATGAGTTATCATCCAGTATACCAGACATGTTTTTACACACCCACCCATAGCCCCCCTCCTGCAACACACACATTTATTTTTCCTCCTTTTTCCTTTTTATGCATTATTAGTTGATTATGACATTGTCTCTCTAGGAATTGTCTCTCTTGGAATCCTTTGCCACAGATTCATAGAGGCATGTGGTCACATGATGCGCTACATTAGTTTAACTCATGAGGATATAGGAATGAATGGTAATTTTTATGTCTGTAGTGCCTTTATAGTCTTAATGAAATGTTTTGGGTATAAATGTTGATTTCAGATAATTATGTTTTGAAGGAGTGTTCAGTTTTCTGAAAGAATGATTAAATAACAAAATAATGGTTCACTAATAATAATGGTTCTCTCAGGGAAGAGATGAAGTGTGGGGTCTCCCTTTTCCTTGCGGTTAGTAGACAAACAGTCTGTGAGGACAAAGGGAGAAGAGGAGTAGGCATGAAGGGCCTTGTACAGCCTGTGAGTAGGATGGAAATCGCCCTGACGGAGGCTGCCTCAGGGTTCCAGCTCAACTTTATTTCAGAATAAGGGGAGACTATAGGATAGGGACTGCAGCAGTGGCCTCAGCAGGTTTGCCTTGGGCAGCAGGGTCCTACCATACAACTAAAGCATAATACCAATTATCATAAGGATGGCAGGAGTGCGGGAAGCATCTGCAAGCAACTATGTCAAAGGTCACCCTTAAGTCAGGCATCCAGGCTCAGGGACAACTCCCAAATGAAGTCTGGCATCCAGGTCTAGGGACACTATCCAAATATGGTACTTAGGGAATCCTGCTGCAATGGGCGTCCTCCGTATCCCTAGTGAGCTATCTGTACATGGTGAACTGAATCTTAAGCATCAAAGCTCTCTACCATCAAAGAAAGTAAAAGTGAATGATTTAAATGAAACTTTCTTACACAGAAAAATTAGACACATCTCAAGATTATATGGCTATCATCCCATTACTATGGAAAAAAGCAATAGGAAAAATGGACTGCGACCTTAGCCAGATTATTTCAAGGTGTATTTCAGACCCAGCCTTGCTCTTGAAACTCAGTGATTTTTACTGTGAATAATGTTATGGCAGACTCATTGCCAGACTCATTGCCAGAGACAGAACGAAAGGCAACCTTCACCTGGCAAATATTGAAGACATCTGAGCATGCTCTTCGAACAACTAGCCAGGGGCAATGAGAAGACTGACACTTGCTCATTATACATGTCAAAATGATCACGTGCTTCTTACGACAAAAACTGGGGGAACAAGAAGCCTTCTATCTTGTGACAAGGTGAATACCTACCAATTCTGGTTTGAAGCGGAATCTGAACCATTGGGATGTTTGCAGTGCTATTTGGAAAAGCAGGAAAAACATCAGGATGCACGGCATAATGTAGTTGGGAATATAATGTGTTTAAGTGGTTTAAATAATTGATTAATTTCATTTTCTCTCCATAGAACCCCCTACCCACACATCAATAAACTGTCATCTGCCAGAGTGGATAATGTTTGTGTCCCTTAATGCAGGGTACACAGTGGGAGGGACAAGATACTCACTAGAAGTTAAGTTTGAGGTGGATTACCTGTGTGTTTATAAGGACAAAATGTATATAAAGTTCTGATTTTTATCACAACTCATATATTCTCATTTGGTGTTCATCTTGTCCCCCAAATTATCTATGCTATAGGTTTAGACTATAAACACTCCACACAGGGAAGATATACATACTTGGTGAAAATACATTCCTATTATATTCTGACTATTTCATAAAATATTATGGAAGATTTCCTAGAATTTCAACATGTAAAGATTTACCCTCCCAACGCACAAAACACAGTTTGTGTGGTAACTCCTAGACTGTTATAACTGGTAGTTGGTGTTCAGTATTTTTTTTCTCTTTATTATTATTTTTTTTTTGCGTGGGTGTGTGTTGATAATTGACATATCTGTACCACCAATTATCAGGGAAATACCTGTGTTATGTGCAACTAAGAAAAGGCAAAAAAAAAATGGAAGGGATACTTGCAGTGTATGTTCACTGTAAAGATAATGCAGCTACTTACAGGTCTATCTTTAGCACCAGGCACTAAGCTAACCTTGGAGACACAAGAACAAGTCTGCCAATGACTCATAGCCAGTGGAAAGTCAGATATATGTGAATAAATATTTTTAGAAACTTGGGAAGCAAAATAAAATGGAAACTTGAAACAAGACGTTTATTTTTTTTTTTAAATAAAACCTCTCCTGGGCACATTGACATATCTGTAAAATGTAGTGCTAGTGGATACTGAGGTAATCAATGAATTTAGGCTGAATACTTTTATATTGAATGTCTTAGACCAAAGATTATGAATATGTTTCACTCACTAAAGAAGAGCTGCATTTGGAGAAAAAAAATACTGAGAGGAGTGAGACACTTATTTTCTTTCAAATTGAATTTGAATTTTGTTTCCTATTTTTGACTGACTTATCCCAGGTTAAGACTAGCATACTGCTTCCTCCCCACTTATGTCTGATGTATGTGTTGAGCTGTAGATGACACAAAAATATTATTCTCATTAATGTATACTCTTTCAGATATCTAAAACTTGATGAATAAAATATAGATGAAGGTAGCCCTTCCCAGCCACCAGTCGATTCATTTATTACTGAGGTGGCAAGAGTTCTTACGGTAAGACCAGCCACATTCTTTTATTCCCACGATTCTCAAGCTGGTGTGTCAATTTTTTGGTTAAATACCAATCACATTTTAGATGATATTTTCTTTACCCCTAGCCTTGAGTGTTTTTCTGCTGCATCCTCTGTCTTGACTTCATAGTTATCTTTCTGGCGATACACTGAACACAACTGTGCTCGAATGATTTGAAATAAAGTTCTGCAGATGTCAAATGTTGGTGCTTATCTTTAGTGACTAAGCTCTTCTCAGGCATGGTTCCTTCAGTGTGAAATATGTCAGTACCAAGGCCTTATAGGGATTAATATTTTCAACAGACTTTTCATAGTCTTTAGTACAGTCAAGAATCTCACTAGACATCCACACTTGTGCTGTGTCCCTCAGCATGTGCTCAGTAGAGGAGAGAATGGAGGAAGAAAAGGTGGAATGTGGCCGCTATGCCTAATTCCACCGTATTGTTTTGGGGCATGCTCAATACATAGAGAACATGTAAATGTAAGAAGACAACCTGCTGATTGCTTTGACAAAGGCATAAGTAGGAACTGAATGATATTCTGACTTACGAAAGGTGCGATTCATTGCTTAATGGTCCTTAGAAGTAGGATAATCATTGTCAACTCAACAATGAAGGCTGAGGACATCCCAGCTTAGAGAGAGAGAGAGAGAGAGAGAGAGAGAGAGAGAGAGAGAGAGAGAAACACAAACGATCCTGTTGAATTGACTCTTTTAAATGTGACTAAATGTTGATTAATAGCACTACTGTCATGGAGAAAGAGGTAAATCGTAGCTTCTATTTGAGTAAGACCTTGGGCACCAGATTAGAAATAGGAGGGAGCAGAAATCCTTCCTTTAGTGTTTAGCACACTACTTCCCAACCAATCATTTGGAATGATTACAGAACACATGGGGGAACAAAAGAAAGCAAATCAAAATCCTACATATGCAAAGAGACAATCCAGTGTGATACATTGTTTGATAAATAAAGGCAGTGAAATTCAGAGAGTAACTTCCCTGAGATCACACAGCTAGGAAAACCAGGAGAAATGGGAACGATTCTACTACTACAAAAGATACTTTTGGTTTAAATGGTCCTGCTCCCAGACCAACAGTTCGCACCTGTGCTGTTCTCTTTCACCTTGATGAAGCCCAGAAACACGCAGCCATTGGAAAATAAAAGTGAGGAATACCGACTTAACAATGAATATTCATGGTACTTTCTGAGGCCGAGTTACCACATTCCCCAGATGAAAAGAAAGAGGAAATTTTTATCTTTATGGCTAACATAAAGCAGTTGTTTTAAATCTGAGTTCATCACAAAATATGACGTTTTAAAATGGGTTTTACTTGTCACTGAAGAAACAACCCTCAAAGGAGTCTTTGCCAATAGACATATTTTTTTATTACTTTTGATTCTTCCCTAAAGTTTATGGTATGCATAAATTATTCCTGAGATGGGCACATAAGCAAAAATTTAGCAGAATGAGCAGTCATTGAACTAAAATATTTTAAGCCTAAAAGAAAGACTTTTCATCACTTTTGATGTCTTTGAGCAAAGATACTTAAGGGCTGCATTAATCCTTTCCCCTCCCTTTAGACATGAAGGGAGGGGAAGAGTCTTACATACCTATAGCAGATGGAGACCCCAATTCAAGGATGTCCAAACAGTACCTGGCCCATCCCTTGATCAGAACTTGCCCTCTGTAGACTTACACAGTAGCACATTTTCTTTACTTAAGAATTACTACCCATTGCCCTTAAATAACCATAGAGATAACTTTGAACAAAGTCATGTAGCACCTTCTAGTAAATTTGGAAATGTTATATACCCCTCTGTTTTGAAATGGTTGAACTGACTTACAAACTTGAGCTGTATAGAAACCTTCTTGACTCTGTTGTGCTCAGGTTCCTTATGACCTTGACTATGTATGCATGGCCTGCTATTTCTAGAGTTGGTGCTTTCTGTGCATTTGACAATTCATTATGTCTTTTGGCATATTGGCTATTTGGTTTCTGTAAAAGCTCATATAACCCATATGTACACGAATTTACATATGTATGTATTATTGGCTAAGGTCTGCTTATGAAGAAAACTATGCAAGCTGACCCAGGAAGAGTATCAGCTGATGAGGGAAAAGCATATATCATAAAGCATAGTAATAGTCTCTCTCTCTCTCCCCAACTCCCCCCCCCCCCCCGTGTGTGTGTGTTTGTTTGATTAGTGAATAAAAATACACTTGACAGTGAAGGTGAAAACCCTCTGTGACTCCCCATTTCTTCAAAATGACGATTATAACTGCATGGAATACACTGGGATTCAGAGACTGAGACAAAGTACTGGATAAATGTTTGAATGGCTTTCTTGAACTAGCTCTGTCATGCTTTGATTTGTGAGATAAGTTGAATAAAGTGATTTTAAAATGTTAAAAATACAGTATCCTTGATATAGAATCTGCATTTTCTTTCCCACTGTGTTCTCACTGCCTACAATGCTTAACATACAATAGGATCTCAGTAAATACTTGATGACAAGCTAGGTGGTCAGGGATCGATAAAGGATGGATAGACAGTGGCAAATGGATGAGGACACAGATTGTTTATCTTGCACTACTCAAGGCAATGAGGCAGAGAAACCCCCAACACTTATATCAGGCCACACAGAAAGATGAGGATGAGGGCATTATTTGACTTTATGTTCTGTTTTTATTTCTGGCTGGAGGTACTAGTGACTTTTCATTCTTGAAGTTTCAAGCAAAGAAAGTCAAGGCCAAGAGACAGTCATATATGGGGCGCTTTTTCTATAGAAAATGAGGCAGTACAAACTGTTTTGATGTTACTGACTGTCTTAGCATATTATTGTTGTGATGCAACAGCATGACCGAAGCAAGCTGGGGAGAAAACTGTTTATTTGGCTAACACTTCAAAATCACTGTACATGGTTGAAGGAAGTTAGGACAGAAACCCAAACAGGGCAGGAATGCATGGAGGCAGAAATTGATGCTTACTGGCTTGTTCCTCATGGCTTGTTCAGATTTCTCATAGAATCCAAGACTGCAATCCCAGGGGTGGCCTGACTCACATGTGCTACCCTGCCTCCCCAAAGCATCAATTACCAATTAAGAAAATACCATATAGGCTTGCTACAGCCTGATCTTATAAGGGCGTGTTCTCATTTGAGAGTCCATCCTTTCTAAAGACTCTAGCTTGTGCCAGCCGACATAAAACTAGGCAGCACTATTAACCCCTTATCAACCTGACATATGAGCACATCACTGCTAAGTCAGCAATATGACACTTCCTCCTTTTTCTCCTTTCCCCTTCTCTTGTTCCTCCCTTTAATTTAGAGGGATAAACTACGCTGTGGGGAAGATGTCATATAAAATACTTTATGTAATTATTTAGCCACCAAGAGTATTTATTATTTCAATTTTATAAGGCTCTTCTGTATGTCTGTATGTATGTATTTTTGGTCTTTACACTTTGCATACCCCTTGTGAGCATAAGATTATAAATAATAACTGAGCAGTGGACATCTGCAATAAAGTACTTAATTGAATTTTACCTCTCTAGATTGGGTAGGTATATTTGAATTCTTTTCTGTAAAATGCCCACTGATAATGTGGTGTCTTCTTAATTTTGTTAGAAACTGGCTTCCTGCTAATGTGTTCATGAGGGCATACCCCAAGGCTTCAGGAAAGCAATGCAATAAATACCAAAGATCAACTACAGATAAGGAAACAAAGAATATGAACACCTGGGAAAAAAGGCATTAGAACAGACTCAAACACTTATAAAAATATTAGCATTAAAACATATAAACTTCAAAGTCTAACACAGCATACTAGTGCTGTTGGGTATAGCCTGAGTTGACAATTACATATGCTTGATACATGCTGATGCCCAAAGGGAGGGGCATGACCCAGCAGATGCCATAAAGAAAATATCATGCAGTTATGAGACTTTTTAAAAACTAATCAATAATGACCTCACAAAGTCTTCCTGGTGATTGGAGGATAAAAAAGCTCTTAAGAACTGTGGTTACATAGGCCTAGTTGTCGTGTGTGTGTGTGTGTGTGTGTGTGTGTGTGTACTTTCTTAAAGTTAACTTATATTTGGCGTAATATATTTGTTAATAACAAAAGACTAACCTTGGAAGAAAGCATAAATTTCCCTTCTGTGACCGAGTGACTCTTTTGTAAGATGACTCTTACACAGAGTTATGAATGCAGATTTGAAAGAGATGATAACAATACGGGCATTTATAATGGAGAAACTATTTGTTTGTAGAATATTTATGGGAATTTATAATGAATACATGATAATTACTACCTCTGCATTTTATTGCCTATTATGAGCAACTCATTGCTTTGGAATCTTATAAATATTTCCTTTTTAAATAAGGAAGCCCTTTGTTACAGAGTTTAAGTCTGACATTGCATATAAAGTTAAAGTCAAAGTTCCATGATTGAGATTTTTATAGGATTGCATAATTAGTTAGTTCTAGTACAAAATCATCTCAATGTGCTATTCTATCATCTAAGTATTATGTATTTATTTTAATGTTCAAAAGTGATCATCAATTTCTACTTATATACATCTAGAATGCAACATTCTGACAAGTTATCATATGAGTGTGTATACATATATGTATATATTTCATGAATACAGTGAGAACTTTATACATGCATATGATGTACTTAGATAATGTTCATCTGCACTATTCCTCCATAACTTCTTTCTGATCTAACTCCACTCTCTTACCCCTTCCTAACTTCATGTCCACTTTATTTATAATCCAGTTCCTCCAATTTGTACTGACCATAAACTCTTGAGTGAGAGATCATTTCTCATATACTGGCCAGGAGCGTCATCCTAAAGAATACTTACTCTCCCAACCCATGAATTCATCAACTGTTAAAAGTTCCTCTTGTGCTTGTGGTGAGTTCCTGAGTCCCTCCTTCCTCCAAGCTAGAGTTCAGCACTGACTTGGTCTTGTGTGGATAACCACAGAGGGCAGAGATTCTTCCTTGCCTAGAAGATGTCAGTTTTTCCCATTTTCTCCATCATGTTTCTACCCGCTAGTGTGTAAACTATTTATACCTGAGCTCCAGACAGACATTCATTCTTTGGACCTTGATCTATTAGGAGTTCTACACTCTACAAAGAAACTTCTCTTAGGAGGTGCATTCATTTATAGGTCTAGAAACACAAATTTAGAGGACAGTTTGATACTACATCCATTAATCACAAGAATAGTAGTAATTCCTCCTGTGTAACAGACCTTACATGTAAGAAGAAAGAAGTTGGCTATTCCTATAACATCTATGCCACTATTGCACACATGGACACATCTTGTCATTCATACTAGTCATTATGGAAGTTCACAGTGTTCACATCTGGGTAAGGCTGTACTGACAAATACCCCCAAAAAGATGGCATAATATCTTCTGCCACAATGAAGGCTAGCCATCAACTAAGATCTTTCTTAGACAATTCAAAGTTGATCTCTCCTGTTTTATGACCAAATTCGTGTTATTTTCAGCAACAGGTGTTTATTACCAAGTTTTGCCTGGCAACTAAGAACAAAGGCAGTAACCTTTTTGGTGGTTATTATCATTTGACAATTTGACTACATTGGGAATTGACTAAAACCCAATGTCTTAATTAGAGTTTTATCGCGGTGAAGAGACACCATGACCACAGCAGTTCTTTTAAAGGAAAACATTTAACTGGAACTTTATTACAATTCAGAGATTTAGTCCATTGCCATCATGTTGGGAAGTGTGGCCCTGTGCAGGCAGACATGGTGCTGGACAGTAGTTGAGAAGTCTCCATCACTATCCACAGGCAGCAAGAAGAGAGAAATACTAGGCCTATCTTGAGGAAGTGAAATTTCAAAGCCCACCGCCAGTGATGTGCTTCTTTTAACAAGACTACACCTACTCCAATAAGGTCACACCACCTAATAATGACACTCTCTATGAACCTAAGGGACTCAATTCATTCAAGCAACCATATTCCAATCCCTTGGCCCCATAAGATTATAGCCATTTTATAATACAAAAAAAAATGTATTCACTTCAATTCCAAAAGACCCCATAATCAATCACAATCTCAACATTGTTGAAGAGTCCACAGTTCAAAGGCTCTTCTGAGATTCATGGGGAATCTATTAACTGAAATGCCTTATAAATTTAAAGTCAAGAAGCAAATCTCATATATGAAACATACTATGGCAGAGGACAATTTAAATGGGATCACTTACTACTAATCCAGACCTTTATGGTGGGAAGAGAAGCCTTTCATTCAGATATTTTGAACTGAAAAGATCCACCTTTAACATGGACCATGCCTTTTGCTGGCAGCCTAGATGAAGGACATGGAAGAAGGAAGCTTGTTCTCTTAACTGCTTCATCTCCAGCAAGTCTGTTCATTCACTGGTATTAGAGCCTACTTCTTCATGATTCCTGAAGATACTGAGACATCCATCCTTGTAGACTGAAAACGTACTGGAATCTTTGACCTTTGAGCCATTTTTGGAGTAGGTGGAGCACAACCTTTAAGTCATCTGAACAACTTCCATCTATCTATCTATCTATCTATCTATCTATCTATCTATCTATCATTTATCTATATCATCTATTTATCATCTATTATCATCTACATATATGTATGTGTTATGCATGCATGTATGTATGTATTCATTCTGTAAATTCTGGTTCTCTAGAGAACTGTGATTAATACAGTTTATATTGTTTGGGTGGTCTCCAGAACAGGATTGTCTAACAACTCAAATCATGTACTGGTGTTTTTATTTGGAAACCATGGCTTCTGAGAGGAGAACAACGTTCCATGTAGGATAGCTCCAATTACACACTTTCATATACATATGAAGTTTATAAAATAGTAGGTATCCATACAGCTTTTTCCAAACCCTAGTATTTTTCCCTTATCCCATCCATTTCTCTGCCCTACCCATTCCTACCATCTTATACATCGCTCCCTATGATTCTGTTTTTAATAATTCAAATGGTCAGCTATTTATAAGATTTAAATAATTATCTTAAAGATTGCTTTCTCTCTACAGTCTTTGATTTTAATTTTACAAGAAGTGTTAAAACACTCCAATAAATCACAAAAAGAAGCAATTATTTGTATTTGTATTACTGAACATGAACCACAGAACAATACATCATGTTCTTTACCCATTAGCTCTTCAATATAGACATATTATGACAATAAAATTCACAATTGAGTAGTCTGACAAATTTACACTGAAGGGTTCTCTCATAGTCAACCTGTTTGTGAGGAATTTATCAAAATTTAGTTAGGATTTCCAGTTTGCAAGTGAGTATAATGAAGCTTTTCATTGAGAACACTATAGAAAATCTTTCTCGTATGTGGATCCTGGCTAATCACACACACATACACACACACACACACACACACACACACACACATACACACTCACATTTATGTTTAAATAAATACAGGAATGGGTACAGTTGAAAGGAAACATTGTTCTCAATTACTGGGCAGTAATTTTGAATAACAGGCACATTTCCCAAGTCCACTGGGCAAAACACTATATTACTAACACACAACTGAAAAATGAGGCCTCATGAATCCTCTTAATATTTCCTTTTTAAAAAAATGTCATATTATCTCTAGTCTAGAATATACAGCCTCAACATCAGTCTGGGCAGAGAAAATAACATAAAAGTAGGTAATGGGGGTGGTATATGTCTTTTCAACGGTTGTGTGTGTGTGTGTGTGTTTGACTTTCTTTTGTTTTTTATTGATTAAATTTATTCATTTATTTTTCACCCTGACTGCAGTTTCCCCTCCTCCCTCTCCTTCCATTTCCTCCTACCACATCCCCTCTATCCCTTCCCCAATCCACTCCTCCTCTATTTCTGTTCAGAAAGGGAAAATTCCCATGGTGGTCAACAAAGCATATTAAATTGAGGTAGGACTAAACCCTCCCCTCACATTAAGGCTTACCCAGGCAACCCAGTGCGAGGAATAGGTTCCCAAAATCCTGCCAAAGTGTCATGAACGTGCCCTCCTCCCATTGCTATGAGTCCCATAAGAAGACCAAGCTATACAACTGTCACACATATGTTGAGGGCATAAAGGGTCAGTCCCATTCAGACTCCTTAGCTGTTGGTTCAGCATCTGTGAGCTCCTATGAGCTCAGGTTAGTTGTCCCTGTGGGTTACCTTGTGATCACCTTGACACTGATGGCTCATAGTTTTTGTAAAAAGTAAATTCTTCTAGATATGCTATGTTTGAGTAGAAATAAAAAATTGCATTTTGATCACAGAAAGTTCTGTAATAAGTAGTTAAACTACATGTCTAATTTGGCACTTCTATTTTTTTTTTTAATCTGTAAAGACATTGTTTCAGGAAGAGGTGGAAATTATCCACACATATAATTCTTTAAGTATCATCATGTAATTTAGTGGAAAGAAATTAACTCAGCTAATTTCAGGTCCGCTAAGTTCTTTGAGTCACAGAATTTACTAAGCAGGGTGGATGGCTTAAGGAAGGCCCAGGTGAGCTCATATCAGAGACTCTCAATACAGCACCTGAATGACCGCTTCAAGAGATCACAGGGGAGGCAATGCTCATCCTGCATTCCATCTTTTGCCTATTTTGATTGAATTTATCAAGAGGGAAGGTGTCATTGACTAGCGTAACTTTAGGCTAACCTTTTCACCTTAGAACCACATGGTTTCTTCAAGTTTTAGTTGCTCTTTCATCTCAGAGAAGTTTATAACTGTTTACATTCTTGCTGGAAAGATTATGGGGTTGTCAGTGCTTTTCCCTGAGGGAGAAGATACAGAAAATGACTTGATTTTAAATGAGAAATAGCAATTCCATTTCTATGATAAACTTCAGTACTTGATAGATATTTAAAGGATATTTTAGAAAGGGTGGATTTGAAAGACAGCTTGAACAGTTGAATCAGAATTAAGACAACATGGAAGGCCTTAAATGAAAGCGTAATTTTGAAGAACAGCAATGAAGACTCAGCAAAAATATGGGTGTAAGACGTGTACCATATCAGGAATTAACAGTAGCCATGGCTACAAAGCAATAAAGAAGCATCTTGATGTGGAAAAAAGCATAGCCGTGTTCTGCTGTGAGTGTGTGTTTGTGTGTTTGTGTGTGTGTGTGTGTGTGTGTGTGTTTGTGTGTGTGTGAGGCAGAGATGCAGCACTGGGTTATTTTTATGAGCCCTTTGTTCGTTTGAATTTTGAAAAATATTACACTTCAAAAGAGCATTGGGGAAGACCATAGGAAACCTGCAATTGCTTAAATACTCAAGTTTTCTAAATTGCTGATGGCAGCTGGTCAAGCAGTCTTTTCTTCTAGTTCCTTGTGTAGAAACGCCGCCAACAATCTCTCGCCAGCAGAGCCACCAGCGTGGATCCTTTCCTTGTCTCTGAAGCTCTGGGGGTGGAAGTGAGGAAGGGGTGCACATCACCTGACAGTGAAGCCCATTTATTTTGTGTGGATTTAGCGTATTTTTGCCTTCACTTCAAAAAAATACGCTCTATATGTTAAGCATCTGTTACAGTGCACTAGACTAGGCATTTTGGAAAAAGAGTAAATATGAGAAATAACCTTTACTAACGTACCAGATAGGGCTGTATTGACTTAAGGAGACAAAGACCTAAATGAATGTCTGAATCATGGCTAGCTTCCAATGCAAGCACTGGCTTCCTTAAGGGAAGTAGATTACTTACGTGTTTCACCTTTCTGTTTCAGGAAATATTAGGGTTTTATTTATACTTTGAGAAATGTATTATTGTTCAATTTTTCAAATAATAAAATTAAGTATGAAAAATCAATTTGCCTGAGGTAAGAGAAACAAAAACTAAAGTGTTATCTTGTTTTTATCAGGTTTTTGTATTTAACTCTACCAGTTCTTTATAACACATTGTGCAGTATGTCTGATGCCCATTGTTACACTTTAAATAAGAATCTACTGTTCACCTCTCAAACAACAAAATGAGAGAGAGAGAGAGAGAGAGAGAGAGAGAGAGCGCACTGTCAGGTGAAGGAGAAGAACAAGCAAGGGAGGAAGGAATAAGGAGTATAAAACATAGAAGAGAATTTAAAATAAGGAGAAATACTAAGATAAGAAAAAAGATGTAAGAAATACAACAAAAGAGAGGAGAGATAAACTCTCAGAGACTAAAAATAACATTTATCCCAGCATGTATGTATGCATGAACATATGCATGTGTTTCTGTATGTATGCATGTACGTATGTATGTATGTATTTGTGTATGTATGTATGCATTTTATGTATTTATTACTTAATAAATTAATTTGTTTCCTTATTTACAGGGTCTGGCAACATAGTCTAGATAATCAGTAATTTTGAGTTTTCTATCCTCTGACCTATACCCATTTCAGGAATCCTTAGGGTCAACCAGTAAGCTACTAAGTAAGGATACTGTGAATTGATCAACACTATTTTAAAGAGTTCCTTTGCCAGCATCCTCAAAGAGGAGAAATACGTATATATAGCTTCTTTAAAGAGTGTGTGAAATTGGAATGATAATTAATATCCTAAAAATTCATGCTTTGAAAATTAAGACAAATAAAACCTAGCTTAAAAAGAAAAGAGAGCCAATAATAAAGAGGAGAAAATTTTCTTATGAATTTTAAATGTATCAAGAGAAGAATAATTTTGACAGTGCTATAAGTTGAGCACTACAGACTGGGAGATGTTTACCCATCATGCCCTGGCAGGCCATGAAGGAAGGCTTAGAAGGATCTTCTAAGTTCTGTCTTGGAGTTGCAAAAGATCAGGTTTAGTGCATAGTCTTGAAAGATGCAATCCTAAACAGCATAATCCTAAATATTGCTATCCCAAATATCAGCACCAACAAATGTCACATTTTTCAAGTATAAAATTCTAAGATATCAAAAATACCAAAATATATCTCTAGGAATAAAAAGTCTTAGAACTTTGTTTGAACATCCTTAAATTTCATTTTCTTTTCTTTTTCCTATTTTTATTATATCAATCTGTGAATACCATCTTGAACATGTTGATCTACTGTGTATTCAGTTTTCACATCACTTCTAACAGCATGGATACAGGGGTATTAATAACTTTCAGAGCTCTCATTTGGTTCTACGAATTGAATTTGACAATGTTTGTTACCGCAACAATGTCTTTGGTTGACAAACATTGTACATGTTCAAAATACTTTTACATATCCAGTAACTGACAATGAGCCCTTTTTTATAAATTCACTTATGAAACATAGACACTGAAAAGAACATTTGACATAGATAACATACAACAAGTATAAATTATGCAAAAGGAGGAAGACGTGGTCCCAAAGAGCTGGCAGCTTGAGCCTCACTTGCTAAACTTGAAATTTGAGTCATTAATGAAATAATTGCCTCCTGTTTTCTCAGGCCATAGTTTTAAATATATTCATATTCATTAACTGTGTGGCATTTTTCTTTTTGTCATTCTTCCTTGAGGTGTCTGTTTCCTGTTGGATTTTTCATGCCTCTTTGTCATAAGGCAAACAGAAGTCCATTTTGTATGCACCTACCTCATACAGACCATATATTTAGAGAAGGCAGTAACTGTGATCAAGCAGCGCCATGAAGGGCCTCATAATCCTACTCTGTAATGGTTGCTTTCACACCAGTCAATGACCTCACAAGATCCTCCAGGCAAGTGCGGCTTGGGTTACTCTAGCATCTGGGACATTGTCAACTGGACAGAATGTCAAAGCTGACTGATGTTTTGCTGCTTCTGTATCATGGACAAACCCATTATTTTAATTTAGGAGTCTATTCTTCCTATATAATATTTTTCCCTAACGATTTCAGTTATAAACAAAATCTTTGGTACGTGATGCTTGAAGTTGGGATTTTAAGTTAAGGGATTTTGATCTTTAGGTGTTTTCACACTAGAGATCACATTTGGAAAAGTGATAAGCACTGCAAAAACGTTGGTGAAAAAGTTGTTGTAGGTAAATTTAGAAGGTAGAATTAGAAACCTTTATTTTTCATTTTTCATCAGATAATTCAATAGAACAACATATTCTCTATGATCTTCAAATTCCTGGCCAATAACATGAAATGATCAGCATTATAGCAATATGCAGTATCACTTCCTGCT
The DNA here is from genome assembly GCF_018167655.1 of Microtus oregoni. NCBI lineage: Eukaryota > Metazoa > Chordata > Mammalia > Rodentia > Cricetidae > Microtus > Microtus oregoni. The sequence continues at coordinate 4,925,356 of NW_024543059.1, forward strand.
TTTGCTTCCCAACGATCTACATCTGTTGAGAGGATCTACCTTTGTCTTTCTACTCCCTATTGCTTTAGTTATAATAGACTTTCAAACAGTAAGTACTGCCAGCATACTCTATTTTGGCTATAGACTAGATAATGTCTAGCAGGACAGGAATATCCATTAGTTATTATTGGCTTTGTTGATAAAGGTTTTTCTCCTGTTTAATTGTTGTTCTGAATAACACACTCTGAGTATGCTGAGATAGTGTTCAACATAGCCCCTGCCAAAGACAATGGAAATCCCTGTCCTTTGGTGTGAAACCAACGCAGGAAGAAACTGACTTGGAGATGGAACTAATTAATACAACACAAAGGGCAAAATTTCAAACAATGCAAATCTTGATGATGAAAATGTATAGGAACAGCATACCTCTCCTGGGATCTCAGTAGCACAGCAAAATCTCAGCCTTGTTTCCACCCCTAGAGATGCTCGGTCAGAATCTGCACTTAAAACCCTCAAGCCAACTGATGCCCCTTCTGGCTGAATTTGAGAAGCCCTGTGCTCAAATTCTTGTCACATTCAAAGAAGCAGCCTACAGGCTCCCAACTTCAAGGAATGTCTTTAGAAAATGAAATTCGGTGTAGAGAGAAGCAAATCTTTAAAATCATCTACTCTGCACAAGGACTGGGGTACATATGCTGCCTCATCTTTGACTTTACACGTGCCATAGTTTTCCAAAGTCAGTGTCTTCCCAAGCCATTTCTTAACCCACCCCCTGCTTTCTAGTGAATACTCCTTATTCACTGTACCTGAAAGTTTCCAAAGAAATTCAAAACAAACATATCTAATTCCAAATTCATTATTTATTCCTATCCTCCTCAACTGAAGTTGACCTATTTTAGTCAAATCAGTTATCAAATGGTTTATAGTTAATGTCTACTAATTCAGCATTGGAACTTATTTAATATAAGGGATTGCCTTGTGCTAGTATGATGAATGCTCCCTCTCTCTCTCGCATATCAAAAGAGTAAATGGTTTTTTATAATAATGGTCTCGACATGATTTTCTGAGCTCATCCCTATATCAATCAAAACTATGTTGTAATTTTTTTTTGTTGTTTTAGAGGGAGCTATCATACTTCTTTTAGATCCTGCAATCATTGACTTCACAAACTGTTCTCCCTGAGGAGCAGATCATGCATCCAGGATTTTCATTTATTATTAAAATGGTGCAAGATTCGCTTTTATTTTTTTATTTTTTTTGACTGAAACTTACTGAACTTGGTAGGCACATTGTGAAATGTTACTTTTTATTCATGCCACAAATAAGTCAAAAGGCCCTTCATAATTATATTTTTTGAACAAGGAGAAATCTTACGATGAGACAAAAGAGAAGCTGCTAAAATAGGATTCTTTGGGGACTTAGTAAATCAAGTTAAATTATATTGGTAGTGATTACAATTATCCTTTGTCCATTTCCATTAGCTTGTTAGCGATAGGATGGAACAGAATTAGGATATTGGATTAGGCGGTGTCTCAGTAAAGCTTAAGTTGAAGGTCTTTCTTGGATCATTGCTACCTCCTGGATACTTTCCAGGTAGACTTCATTTCCTAGAGTAGTAAGAAGTTAAATATTCAGTACTTGAGCAGGGTTTGCTATTAATCAGAGTGAAAACACCTTTAGACTGTGGGAGTTTAAAAAAATGTGGTATTCCTTTAAATACACCTCAAGGCCTAATGGTTTGTGCTTTCTGACTAGGAGAGTGTTATCAACAGAAGGACATTACAGTTCAACTTCCCTAGGACTGAAGTCCTAGATGAAATTCTCTGTAACTACATTAAGTAAGAAAATTTAATGAACCTCATTTAATTCTGTATTTTAACTTGTAAAACTGAAATTACTAAATATCAGAGCTCCTACAAAAATTAAAATGAAGTATACATGAAAGAGGCAGTGTGTCTGTGTCTGTGTGTGTTAGCTATCCAATCTCCCATCATAGTAAATGTGAATGTGGGCTCAGAATTGATCCAGTGTAAGAGACTATCAGCACACAAGAGAAACTGATGTTGTGAATCCTCTCAACTACCATGGTTGAATGTATGTGGTTATAACTAGTTTATGGTGTTAGACACATGACCCTCTAAGAACTAGGTTTGAAATCCTATGCATTATGATTTAGATTACTAGTGGCTCCCCTGAGGAATAATGTGGATGCTTAAAGAAGAAGGAAGCGCCTAACACCTTAACAAAGGTACATATAAAATCGGAGCAAAACTTTCAAAGTGGTAGTGACTGTGTGACTATGAGGAAGTGAGACTGGACATCATTTACTGACAAAACTCCGGGAGCCCTGTAGTGCCTACTGGGTATACATTACCTGCAAAGCATTTCAATGTCAACAAAGTAGATGCCATTGACCTTTCCCTACTATAACGCTTGATGTTCAGATAGTTTACAGAATTTACTTAGGGATAAACTATCCTTCACCAGAAGAGAAGATGCAAGAGTAAAGATACCCTTTGACTCCGCAGGCAGCAGACACAACAGGCTTATACTGTATGACATTAGGAGAAGTTAACAAAAAATATTCAGATGAGAAAATACTTAAAGTTCAGTGATAAACAGAAAACAATGAACCCTCACCGCAACATTCCCAAAGTTATTTTGAGAGACTTTCCTTGACCTGAACAGCTAGCATACAAATTCAAGGCTCTCTAAACAGAAGACCCCATGTAAATATAAAGTGACAAAAAATAATTTTGGTTACTGTGATTTACACTTAATCATCCTTAACCAAGATTGGAAATATTGACCAAGTTTCTGAAACCTTGGTAGAACGTATCAATTACTCAGTTGCTGTGTTACACCCATCTAATTCTGTCCCACAATGAGCCCATCCGTTATCTAGTGGTTGTTCAAAAACTCTAAATGTGGTTGTCTCTAACAGGTTCCTCCACTTAGAGTTCAGGGAAAACTACAGGAAGGGAAGGAGAAAGAATGTTAAGAGCCAGAGGGGATGTAGGATGAAGAAGGATGCTTAAAAGAAATCCCACACTTGCTTAGAATTGAGTATAAGAGAGGGTTATTTATTTAGGGATAGATTCAGAGATCACAATCCTCTGCAGGAATGGGGAATAGCAACCAAATCCTGCAGCTGGAAAAGAGGCCTGATGTGGGCTTTACATCAGCATATGGGCGGGTAACTTAAAGGCTACTGGCAGTAGGAATTTCTACAGCACCAGGGACACCAGAAGAACAAGGCACTCTGAATCAACTGAGCAAGTCTCATGTGAACTCACAAGGAGTAAAGCAACAACAAAAAGGACCTACTTGGGTCTGCTCCAGGACCTTTGCATACATATGCGTCTATTATTGCTTTTAGCTTAGTAGTTCTGTAGGAATGCTAGATGTTGGAATAAGTGGGTCTTTGATTCTTGTGCCTGTTTTTGAGGCTCTTTTCTTTCTGTTGGGTTTCCTTGTCCAGCCTCAATGTGATCACCTTTATTTTGTCTTATATTTTATTTTGTCATGGTTGGTTGTTATCTCTCAGAAGCCCGTTCTGTTTTAACGGGAGACAGAAAAAAGACTGGATTGAAGAGGAGGTGGGTGGCGAGGGACTGAGAGGAGCAGGGGGAGAGGAAACTATAATCAACATATTATGGAGAAAATAATCTATTTTTAATAAATGAAAAAAGAAACTTGACAACTTTGTACTGTGACTTTGTTACCCCCGTTTAAAAGGTTCACCACATTCAAACCAAATGGGTGACAAACGGGCATGGCAAAAAGGATTTTAAGACATGTGTGGGTGCCTATTCAGACAAAATAGCAATCTGACCACAAAAGACTTTCACAACCCATTTTATTTTATTTTTTTATTCTCCTTGCTGTCTTTTTCTGTCTTTTCAACCAAGGTAACGGAAACATTTGTCAAAAACAAACATGCACAAAAACTTTAAGTGCATCCTGTTAGCTCTCTCCGTGCACACATTACAGACACACTTGGAGAAAATACAACGTTTTCTCCAGAAGGTGACTGTCCTCGGAAGTGCCAGTGCCATCTCCCTCTTGACAAGCTCCACGAAGCTGCTGTCACCAATGGACACCAGCTCTCATATGTCCGAACTGCTTGCCAATCTGTTTATCTTTTTCCTTTGAAATGAAGAGCCATGGTACTATGAGGATGGAGCTGTCAAGACCCATCCACAAACCCTGGCCCAGTAATCAAGCAGGCAGCTCCTGGGTGGCTGCAGGGAGGAGGGACTGAAGCCATCACACACGGCACAGCTTAATATGATCGCTTTAAGGAGACTTGAAAAGGAGATCAAAAGCAACAGAATGTATTAACCAGCCAGGGCTTACGTCTGCTGGAGTTTGATGTTTTCCTCCGTATCCAGCTCCTGTCCATTAGCGTAATGAAAGCAAATCAAATTAATTATTTAATAAAAGAGATTTTCTTTTTAATGAAATCCATTGCTGATCAAATTAGATAATGGATGCATGGACAGTTTGAAGAGCATATAATGCATGGCCTTTCTCTCACTCATTTTAAGCATTAGGCTGAGCTTTGCTTGGAGGTTGGACAAATGCCTCCTGACAGTGTCCATCAGCATGTGGGCTGTTCTCTGATGGCAACCTTGTAGCTTTGCCAAAGACCTGGTGTAAGAATTAGCTGCCAGTGACCATGGACTGATGCACCAGATATCTGATCCCTCTGTAGTGAAAATCCTAGGAGAATAGAGAAAGCCTGGCACTGCTAAGCAACCTAGTAGAACCGTAATCTTTGACAGGTCATTTCTTTCTCTTGACATCACATCTCTCATCCATATGGTCATCTGAATATCTACTCTACATTTGTATAATAATCTTCAAAGAGCCTCGTATATAACAAATATTCAGTCTATATATTTAAGTTTGCTTTTCTGTCATTGCGATAGATATCACAAACAAAAGCAATTTAGAATTTGACATGCTTTCAGTTATCAGTTCACCACTGAGCCAAGCCAAGGCAGGCGTTCAAGAGGAAGGGAGGCAGAAACCATGATGAAGATTGCTTACAGGTTTCCTTATAGGTTCACATTCTTCTATAGCCTAGGGCCAACCTGCCCACCCATAACACGTCCCCCAGTGGACTTGACTCCCTACATCAATTAGTAACCAAGAAGATGCCTGACATATATGCCAATGGCCAAGATGAGGGGCAACTCTTCAATTGAGTTTTCCTCTTCTCAGGTGAGTAAAGTTGAGAAAAATGATTAGCCATCACAACATGCAGTTTTGTCCTTTCTTCCCTGCACACTAATCTGTTGTATCCAGGTTCTAAGTTTAGAGACCATTCTGAGAGGTAAAAGACATAGTGCAAGTTATGGTTAGGAAGGATTAGGCACTTTCAGTTTTAACCAGACAAAATAGTGCCCTTGCTGCAGCTGCCCAATTTCCAGGTCATAAGATCCTTACACGAAGATTCCTCTCTGTCCCAAAAATTCTTCACAGGGGAGACATTGTTTATGTCTCCCCACTTCTCATGTGGTCCCAACGATAAGTCAAAGTACTACAAATCTAAAGTTCAGCTTGAGAGGACCAAATGAGTTTATTGGGATTATAAATAGGGCATGGGTAAGGGACTAGTATCCATACATGGATACACCAAAGCAAACACTTGGAATGTCTTCACCCATCTTGGATAATAGCCACCACCAAGTTGCATAGGTTTAAACCACTTCCCTTAGTTTTTCTCAGACTATGTACTCTAACTTCTCCCCGAGACCTCAAAAGCATGCGCAATTCAGATGGAATTGGATAAGAATGTCTAGAGGGGTGAGAGTCCAGTGACCTTCCCTTCTATTTCCTTCTAGGAGGAAATGCCAACATCCCAGGGACCCCATTTCCATGGACTATAAAAGGTAGGCCTATCTGATTTCACGATGACGGTGAGAGTTTGCCTTTGAAGGTATTGCCTTACAATGCTACAACACAAATGTCAAGAAAAACATGGTATATTCAGGCAGGACCTACTAAGCCAGCACCATTTTACTGCCCATGCCTATGAAATGCCTATGGCTCTGGACCTTTATTTCTTCTGAATATATTTTAAACAAGTTTAAGAATTCCATCAATGAACGTGATTTCTTCTTTAGCATCCTGCGTGCACTAAGCTTTCGTAAGAAGTATTCAAATAGGAAATATGGGACTTATAAATATGGAATCGTGCTCTTTATATTTAAGCCATGGTTTTATTCTTAATCTTTGAATACCAGCCTTAAGTCATTTGAGAGAAGGGTGGGTTTGATTGCAATTTCACTATTTATCTACTGAGATTATGGACAAGATCTTCCATGAGTATTGGAATATCAATATTTTCATATTAAATCAGTCATCACAGTCTAAAGGTTAAATATTTTAATTGATCTTCAGCAAAATTACAGGATTACATTTAAGTTCTTTTCTTAAATAGGCTACTTACATCTTTCTGGCAATATGAGCTTCCTCATATTGCACACTCCGAGGCAGCCTTCTTCTGACAGACAGGATATGATAACTACCCCCATTATGTGCTAATTAGCAAGTGAATTAGTGAGTGGACTAGCTCTCTTCCTTTTAAAAAGAGATAAGCTCTTTCTCTTTGCACAAATAAGTCATTGCCTAAAAGGATGATTATATGACATTTAAAGGGACATAGCCTTTATTAGAAGACTGTTTGAGATAGAGAAAAATTAGTTGACGAAATTCAACATCCTTTCATGATTAAAAAATGTTGGCAAAGGGAAGAATTCACAATGCAATAAAGGCCACAGAAGACAAAAGCACAGCTAACACCAATGGAAGGAAATTGAGTTTTTCATGTAAGTAGTGAAGGAAGACAATGATACACATGAACACTGCTTCTCAGGGACATGGTCCTCTTGGGCCTGCACAGAGTACTCACCCACAGACAACAAACATACTCTCATCTGAAAGGAACAATTGGAATTTTCAGATGATATTCACATATGCAGAGCTAGAGAGATTGAGATACATAAATATCTATATGGAGGGAAGGGGACTCTTTAGTATGCTGTACAAAACTTAACTCCACATACTGAATTGAGTTTTCAAACAAGCATCCTGTACCAAACATGGGTACAGGGTACCTGCCTTAGACAGGAATTTCCGAGGATGGCAATTCTAGCAGACCATTCTGATGACGAGTAGCATATTGAGAATATCTTTAGAGGGCACAGCATCATCTGTTTATAGAGGAACAAAGTGACAGCTATGTTATTATTGACCTTGGCTAGGACTTCGAAACTACGACAGACAACAAGATGGGTCTTATGTTCCCCTGCAAGGGACACTAATAGAAGTACTAAGTACTGCTCAGAAGCTGCATCTGACAAAGAAGGAACATTGGACAAACTGCAGCTTGTATTTTCTAGTGGACAGCAGAGAGAACTGGATTTACTGAACAACTGTCAATAGTAAGATATATGTAATAAAAGCAATGGACTCGATAGGTTATATTTATGAATATACATATATGTGTATAAACAATCAGTGAAAAGGGAGGCCACGAATTTGAAGGAGAAGAGAGGGGTATATGAGAGGTTTGGAGGAAAGAAAAAGAAAGAAAAATATTGGCATTATATTATCTTGAAAGAAATTTAAAAACTAATGAAAGTTATATATGAAATCAAGGTCATATTTGGGTCATTTGACAAAATTGGAAAAAAGACAGTGGAGTAAGTAATTTAAAATAATGTCTGGGTAATAAATTTCTGAAGTTTCTAGTTTTCTTTTAATTATTTTATGACAATTTTCCTGTTCCTAGGAAGTATGCATTGATGCTATTAGGTTTGAAGCACTATATATATTATAGCTTATCCGTAAATATCAGGAAAGGATATAGAACGTCTGTAAATATTATGAAATGATAACAATAGGTAAACCTGGGTAAAGGGTAGTAATTGTTCCTTTTCTGTACTTTCTTCCTCATATGCATTTCTTACACTGAAATAAAATGTGGACAATGTTTCAGAATCTTCTCTGCAACACAATGAGAAATAATTTAAAATATGAACTATTTGGATGGAACTGCTTAGAGAAGGATAAAGTAGGGGAAGGATGAACAGGTCAGACTTCCTAGTTCATTATCTGTATCCCTCGAATGCTGTGTGTGTATGTCTCTCTGTCTCTGTCTCTATCTCTCTATCCATCTCTCTCTCTTGTATGTGTATGTGTCTCTTTCTCTTGTCTGTCTCTGTCTAAGTCTCTCTTTCTCCCCCTCCCTTCATGTGTATACAGGAAAGTATACATACTTACCCATATAAGGCGATGAAGGCAGAGAACAAACTCAACTATTCTTCATCAGGTGATTTCTGTCTTGTTTTATGAAACAAGCTCTCTCATTGGCCTGAATTTTGCTAAGTAGCCTGCTTGGCCACCTCTCCCAAGATATATGTCTGACACAATCTCCTCAGTACCTTGATTGCAAACACATGTCATCATCTCTTTTATAAACAAATATGGGTTCTGGATAATTGAAATCAGGTTTCAAGTTTATAAGACAGATTACTGACTGAGGTAGTAAATCAGCACACTAATTATTTAAACACTTTAAACATTTTTTTCTTATTTTCTATGTAGGAGTGGTTGTCTTTTGTGTCTTCATATGTATTAACTGAATCACATTCACACAGTGCCCAGAAACGCTCTTAACCTCTAGGCCATCTCCTCAGCTCATGAACTTCATCTCACAATATTGTTTAATTCTGTTGTGCAATACAGAATGTTAAAGCGAGAAGCCACCTTAGTTGATTCAAAATAAGAAGATTCCGAGAACATCTCTCCCTGTTCTGAGAGGTGAACTCTTGCTCTTCCGTCATAAGTTGTACTCTCTCCATGTCATTGGGTTGTTTTGCCCATCAAAAAACCCGGAAGATGCAAGGCTTGTGTCTTTCTGAGTCACAGCCGTGATCTGAGATCTACAAAACAGAGATCTGATGTTGGAGGAAATGAGAGCTAGATTCACAGGATCTAATGAACTTGAATCAGACTCTTCTACCTTTAAAAATCTAAATATTATAAGTACTGCATTAAACAATGCATAATGAAATAAATTAATGTCACCTGATTCCTTTTAGCGTATACTGAAGCTGGATTGTTCTGTAAGATAGGCCCAGAAGGGTCATCTATTATTCTTTTATTGCTCTGATTTTGGGAATACCAAAAAGAGTTATTATAAATCATTCAGGTATGAAACAAATGACTGAACTAAACTTGTGAAATGACTTCAATTTAAAACGTGGCAAAGCCTGTGTGTTCCTGCAGAGGCAATAGTCTATAATAAGAACTGCTCTGCGGTTTAGCGGTTAGCATTCAGGTCCTTGGCCAGGAGATACAGATGGAATTGCTCATGAGCTTCATCTCACAATTCTGTCTAACTTTGTTGTGTGATACAGAACACCAACACTAGGAGCCAACTTAGCTGAATGGAGGGAGAGATTGGAATTTTCAAAGATTAGTTTTTGAACTTGAATAGGCACTCAATATTCTGTTTCTTTTTTCCTAGAACTGTCCGTTTCGCCACTCCGACTGGATGGCAATACTGATATTGCAATTCTGATATTAGGGAATGTTAAAAAGAGAAAAGAGAAGGGTGAGGATTTAGCCCAGCAGGGGATGACTTCCCTGGCATGTATAAAGTCAAAGGTTAGATTGCCAGTACCAGAAAGAACAAAACAAAACAACAGCAAAAAAAAAAAAAAAAAACCAGACAAAACAAGCAAACGAACAAAAACCTCCTACTCAAAAATATTGGGTGTTTTGAGCTGTGGTTAACAAGGATGCTCCCAGAAGTTCTTTTCTTTTTCACTAACGTTTTGCCTATGAGTGAGTCACGGTTCAGTGTGAGCTTGTTCGAGAAGCATTCTGGCAATGCAAAGCTACTCCCCACCAAACACTAGGCATCTGTTACCTGGTTCCTCTGCACCTGCCCTGTGTCTGTCTCTGCACCAAGGGTCCCGTAATTAACAGTAAACAGTTTCATTAAAAATTCCAGATGAGCTTAAAAAACAATCATATAAATAGGTCATTGTAATATGATTTGATGGGTATAACTAGAAAAAGAGCCCTTGGAAATGTTATAAAGCTTCATAAATGACAAAACTGGAATCCTAAATGCACTGCAGAACACTGCAGCAGTGGACAATTCATAGCAAACGATGAACTGTCACTTATGACTCGATAATCAGGGCTTTGGGTGACACAAGAATTTCCAACTGTCAAAAGGCTATTTGGAAATACCATAATCAAGGGCCATGTACACTCGTGAAAATAGGGATAGGGTAATAACGAAAAAGCGTGGAAATTCCTATCATAGGTCATTCCAGAAGAATATCAGTTCACATCAGAAAAGGAGCACACAGAAAAAAAAAATTGAGGATGAAATCTGCTCTCTGTAAGATAAGCCTACTTCAGTGAGCACTTTCTCAGCTCCTATCTGGATATTTGAGGGCCCATGTTGGGCACCATAAGTAGTGAGTCTTTCTCTGTCCCACCAGCTACATTATGATGCAGAGACTTATGAATTACGAAAACATGGCCAATAGCACAGGGATGATTATAGCTATTTTTATAACTTAAATTAACCCATATCCTTTTATCTACATTCTTTTAGATAACTCAGTTACCTTTACTTTGTAATGACCATGCTGCTTGCTCTGTGTGTCCTGGCATATAATGACTAGAATAGATACTCAGAAACATTTAGTTTATCTGTTAACAACAAAAGCAGTTCTGATGTTTATACTCCAGCTTCTTCCACTGTAGTTTTTAATTATAAAACACAGGGCCATTTTTTTTTTGCTTACAATATATCACTACAAAGGCAAATTTCAACTCCTAAAATTTATCTTTAAATATTATAGAACTGCCAATTTTTTAAAATAGTTCTTAGATACTGAAAAGAGAGTACGAAAAGCAAATAGTCTCATCACTTCAGGTTTGTATTAGATGAGCAAAATCCATGTACTTGTTAAAGCACTGAAGCAACAGTTTTGGTAAATGAAAAGGAAGGCAAAAATTATTTTATACTGGTACTGATATTTTACACTTCTTAAAGCTAAACTCAGTGAAGGAGTACTTTATTTCTTACAAAATTTGTAATGTCAACATAGTTCTGAATATTGTATGATATTCATGCCCCAGAAATTTAATTTTTTTTTCAGATTTTTTTTCAAATGTGCAATCTAGTTTAAGGTCAGAAACTTTCTGGCTTTTGAATTAATTCCGGTCATTAGAATGGTGACTGGGATTTATCATTTTAAAACTCATGTAGAACAACTTTCATGGAGTGGGCAATGTACCAGGCATTGAAGGGTGCAGGATGGATTAGACTCTGTCCCTGACTTTGAGAGGCTCATCAGTCAGTATAAACTATAGACCCACATAACTGCAATAAAAGGAGGTGGATGCCAAACTGCAAGAAGTTTTGTAGGACATATTATGGGAGAATGAGCACAAAATAACTGTGAATTAAGGAATGGGTAGAATATAGATTAATCCAGGTTTTGGAGAAAAGGAATGCATTCTTGGTATTTAGGACCATTTTTATGAACTGATTTGAACAAGAGAGAAACACAGCCATATCCAGTCCTGTCCTCAAAGCCATAATTCTCTCTTTTGTGGAAGTTTAGCTCCATAGCTGAGATAAAAAAAAAAAAAAGTTGGCATGCTACATTTTAAAGCCCACCTTAGGATATATTCATATTCTTGTTAAATAAAAAATAGTTTAGTAGAATAATAAAATATTTTCTATAAAAATATCATTCCACCAGAAAGCATACTAAATAATTGGCTAAGCATTTCAATTCTTTAAGAGAAATTTTTTCTGTTCAGATTTCATAATATACAGGTGAATATTAAAGCAATAACAATTATGGTCACTTAATAGTATTTTTTTTCTGCTATTTTCTAGGCAGGCAATTTATTTTCAAATGCATTCACTGCAAATGGAGAGCTATTATTATGGTAATGGACTAAATGCAAAACAAATGTGGTCCTGACACATGGAAAACATTCCCACAACACTACCCGGCAAAGATTTGCACTTGCACAGATATTAAAATAATATCCTCCTTTACCAGTATGCCCAGTCATTACTCCACAGAGGGCTTCCCATGTGTCCACACTGTACTCGTTACAAAGACTGAAATACCTGCTTCCTGCCTCCTGGATTCTATGTGTGGGATTAAAGCATAAGCCTTCTACCACGGGAGAATTGTAAACTTGACATCTACATGCCTAATAATGTCAGAGAAGATCTCAGAGGATATGAGAACCCAAGACCATGGGATGAATGGACTTTTCCAGACTCATATGTAAAATGGGAGTATTGTATGTAACAGGATGGACGCTTACATAGAAGCATAGAGGCTAGCAAAAGCTGAGAGAAGATCAATGGAGGAAGCCTCAGAGAACTTGTTCTGAAAGTGAGTGTGAGGGAAGATGGGAGATGCTTCCAAAGTTTGACTCTGGGAAGACGGAGCTGGAAGTGATGTTTGTTTTCAGACAGATGCTTCTTTGAAAGGACCATTGTCCAGAGCCATATCGTGATCATATCTTCAGTCTGAACCCGTCTTGTCAATCATTCACCGTTTGTACTGTGCAAACATAACCTTGCCCAGCTAACCGTTCTCTGTTCCTTCACACTACTTTGAGGCATAGGTGGCTTTTTTTTATTGAAAAAAAAAATTTCCATCTCCTCCCAGCCTCCCATTTCCTTCCCCCTCCTCCCACTCCTTTTCCCCTCCCCCCACTCCTCTCCCCCTCCCTCTCCAGTCTGAAGAGCAGTCAGGGTTCCCTGCCCAGTGGAAAGTCCAAAATCCTCCCCCTCCATGCTGGTCTAGGAAGCTTTTTATCTGAATAATCCCCAGGGAGCATTAATGTACATAGAATATTGATGAGCTGAATAAAAAGAAAAATTGATTGCTGATCTAACACCAAGGATGGTTCTAGGGAATCTCAGTCATATTATACTGGGAGAATGATGACATCTCTTGATCAACATTTTAAGTATAAAACTGCCGAACTTCAATGGATATGGTCAAGATTAGATAGGATAGCTTATAGAAATGTGTCAGTACAAGGGCTTTTCCTATGAAGCATGCTTAATAAACATGCTAGATCGCATCTTTTCTTCTTCTTTCCTTTTTATCTAATGCACAAATCTCAATACCCTCAAACATGAGGCATAAGGAAGCAATCAACTGTAGCCAGGTTCATTCTGTAATTCTGCGTCTTTGGCATGCTTCAGAGACTGGCATTGCACTCTCAAAATTTTATTGTTATTCAACCTGCAAAAATAATCTGAATCCACTATCAGCAACTGAAGCGATATACTAAACATACATATATTCTATATAGTCTTCTTTCTTAATTGAAATAGAACACAAATTGTTGTGATTATGTTCCCCCCCCCCCCCCCCCCCAGAATGCCTCCTAGGTCCTCCCAACATCCACACTCACCCAAATCTACATCCTTTCATGATATCTCTTAAAAGCATTAAAAAAAGAAAGAAAACAAAGAAGGTAAAATAAAAACAAACAGACCTGAAAAGGACAAAGCACAGGTCTGGGTTGCTGGGGTCCTAGTGCTGATTTTTTTTTTCTTCTGGTTTACCTCTTCTCTCATCAGAGTTCTGTTGCTTAACAGTTTCCTCCCAGGTTCAAACATTCCATGTAACAAGGAATCTCATTAAACTTGATATTGGATAACTCAAAATAATTTCCGGAAGCTTATGAAACTAACCAGATTCTCTAGGCCCCCATACTGACCATACATACACAGTAAAGTTAGCATAGGATCGTTCTCAAAAAAGACTACCTTCCTAGATTTAGAGACCTGGAAGAGGTTTAGACCAGCTGAGTCATCTATTGAGATGCCTGCAGGCTATATGCAGTGTGTTCCAGCTTCCCAGTTGAGCCTTGGTGACAGCTATTTTGGGTCATTTCTGCCTCTGTGAGTAATGCCTCACCCATATCCTGTAAGTAATCTCAGTAAAGCTCATTGGTTCATTAAGTTGGCCTCTTGTTGTATCTGTACCTAGGCCTGTTGTGGGCTTCTTACCTGGGGAGAGTAGACATGTGTGTTGCTTCTCTCAAAGAAAAATCCTTTCCCACAAATGTCCCCCAGTAATAATTCCTTTGTTTTCTCCTTGATTTTCATGGTGGTTTATTCTCATGGTCTACTCTCTAATTTTGGACAACTTACAAGCTTTTCTCTGTCTCTTATGGCACAGTAACAAAGTAACAATTTATCATAGTAACAATTGTTTCGGTTACTTTCTCCGATTCTAATTCTAAATGAACATGTTAGGACTTCCTTCTAGCCCCTAAGCAGTCATTAGCAAAGAACCCTGATCTTTCTGTGATAAATAGCACCTACCCAGCTTCCGCCTGGATATCTCTACTTTATTCTACCACATTTCTAAACCCCAGAGGCTGATCCCCTTAGGACAGTCATTTTCCAACCTGGACCTTTGTTCATGTCCATAAGAAATGCTATCATCTTTGCTAATATTTATTGGATCTTCTGGTTTGAACATTTCAAGAAGAATCATTATTCAATAATTTCCAGTGTTTTAACTTCACAGTGCATGAAGACTACTGCATGCTCAACAAACAAATCATCGCCATCATCGTGTGGGTGTGCAATTGTGTAATCCTAGCAAAAGGGACTCAAGTGGAAGGATCACCATTAGCCCAAGACATATAGGTTACATATAGGGTTCCTGGCTAGTTTGGGCTACAGAATGAAGGTTTCAAAAAAGACGTAAGACAAAATACTAACAGAAAACAAAACAAAGCTGCCATAGCCTATATCTAGTCTCATCACCTTTCTCTTAGAAAATTCAATCATTTCATTTCTCATCGTGCTGGCCTTCAAATGTCTTCTCTAACTCACCCTAAAACCCACGGTAGCACGCACTCGGTATAAAGCACAGATCTATTCATGGGATTCTCCAGTCAGCACACGTTTAATTGTTCCCATTATTAAGAAAGAAAATACCCACGACATTTCAGCCCTGCAGTTTAATCTTTGAAATATTCCAGGTCAGTGCCGTAAGAACTAGAGATTATTCATCTTGCTTCCCTTCCGTCTTTTCTCCTTCACATATTTTAGGAAGACAGAACTCATTTTCACTGCCATGTGATCTCCAGACTGCTGCCTTGTCTTCTCCCTTCCTCTCTAATGCCATCATTCTGGCCTGTCAAAGCCCTGTCATTTACCACAGCTCAGATTCTACCTCATGGCTCAAGGTTGGTCTGTTGCCTTGAGTGATATTTTCCAATATTTGAGATGGAAAACAAATTCTTTTTTCATAACTCTGAAAAGAGAGTTTCCTTCATATGTCTGGGTTATACTCATGCACAGAAGTAATTTAGAGTGATGGTTTCATTCACTCTGTTATTTTAGGCTCTACATTATCATCAACATTAGAGCAGGGCCGTTGACTTTAGGTGTAAGATTAGTGAGAAGGTTTATTACTTCAAATTAGACCTTCTGATGAGATTCAAATGTTCCCATATAATTATTGCCAGCAAGAAATGATCCACCTCCATACATTTAATTGCAGTCTTTTTTTTTTTTAAGGGGAAGGGGTGGAAGGGAAGAGTTACGATATTGATTCATTGAACTGAGTCAGGTAAATAACATTTAGTGCTGGAGGCTTTAAAGGTTCATCCGTTTCCATTTATTCCTGTAACTTAAAGAGCTCAATTAAATATAATGGGTTAAAGTATTAAAAATCTGATTATCAGTACTTACTGAGTGAGACACTGATTAAAGCTTAGGGAAAAAATTCTATTCATAGAACCGAGTTCAGGAGGAAGTTCAGAGTGGGTTTAGCGACACTCCTCACTGTCTGTTTTTCAGATGCATTACTAAGGATGAAGAATAAAAACTTGAGAAGTTGTCCTAATGAGATGGAGTGGCCTGCAAGAATGCATTGTTACCATCTCACTCATAGATGCCAAACACGTTCTGATACACCTGTGCAGGTAGACATGCCAATTTCTTTTTAGCTATAAAAAATATATTGCCCTTGTTTTCTCACAACTGAGTCTCAACATTTCAAGTCATTTAAAGAAACAGACTCTTCAAAAGAATCATTTAGCTGGACTGTCTATCAGCAACAAAGTGTGTGTAAGGAAGAGAATCGTGCATCAACTCATAAGACATGGTCCCCATCCATAGCTGTAGCTCATTCTGTCGTTTTTGTTTATGCATGCAAGACTATTTTAAAAGCTATCTATGGGACCTTGGCCAAGGTAACTAACCATAATAAGGTTTGTTTTCTTTCTTCCATATGTGGATATGATTATTATGGCTTGCCTGGAGGATTGTTATGAGGACTGAGTCAAATCTTTAAAGCCAAATTCAATTGTCCACTTTGAACAGGGGATTAATCCATCTATCTCCACCCCTGTCTTTTCTAGTCATATTTTTAAATTGCTTACCACACTCATCTTTTTTTAATGTATTCATTTAAAAATTTTAATTTTTATTTCATTTTATGTAAGTGTTTTTGCCTGCATGTATGACAATGCATGCATGCATAGTTCCTGCAGAGGCCAGAGACAGATTTAGATCTCCTAGAACTGGAGTTACAAGCAGTTTCTAGCTATCATATGGGTGATAGGGACAGAACCCAGGTCTCTGGAAGAAAAGAAAGTGTCCTTAACCACTGAGGCACCTCTACCGCCCTGCAGTTTAATATTTTTAAATGGCCTACCATTGCTATCCAGTTGGTACTCTTCACATATGTGACATGTGACACTGATAAATCCATCTTGTGACCAGAAGTAACACACTCTCACCACATAAGCAATATTTGTATCCAATAGATTAAATTTAACTAGGAAAGACATACATAAAGCAGGCATTGTTTGCACAGCACATTTGGTTTTAAACTGATGTCACAAGAATATCATTTGATCATTTTTATTGCAGTTATTATTATTTTATTATCCCTGCAAGTTTCCTCTCTAGGTCCTAAAGTTTTCCATGTTGCTAAGTCTATAATTCTACATGAGAATTTAATTATAGGTGTTCCCCAGACCCCCACCCACACTGGCCCCACGTGATCAATCCCATCAGGGGTTGCATGTGAGTCCACGCCCTTCGAATGAGTTCACCAGACTCTCATCTGTGCTCCCCTCCACTTAAAACCAGGACAGATTGGGCACCAATTTCCAGTTTTAGCCAAGACGGTCTTCACAATTGTTGGGGGTGGGGGGAGTGATTGCGGTATGGGAATCATCTTTTTGGATGGCTTATCACTGATTGTATAGCCACAGTCCAGGTAAGGAAAGATCTCATTCTCAGGAGCATTCAGCTAATACAAATTGTATTGTATCTTGTTGTTCTTTTAAAAAGAGACAGAAAACATAAAGTCAAGAGAATAGGGAGTGAGAAGGATCTAGGCAGAGTTGGAGAGGGGGAAATACAATCTACGTATAACATGAAATTTTGAAAAAATAAATGAAAACATAATAAAATGAAAGGATAGGCTCAAATTTATAAAGCCAGAGACAAACAAGGGAATATTACAATGGTCATCAAACATTTTCGGAATATTTCAAATGACTACTATATTGAAAAAGTGTGTCTGCGTTGTTCTCCTGTGTCTGGGCTCTATGACTATGTGGTTAATAGAGAATGGTGTAAGTAACACAGCTCCAGTGTCTCCTTGGGTTTTACCAAACAGGAAGCCTCCCGCTTTCTGTCTTTGGGGATTTCTTTGTTTTGGTGCAACCATCCCCTATGCCTTCAGGGTGGCCAGGAACCCACCTTTCCTTGTCACACCGCTCCCATTCAGTATCCTAGACACTTCCCATTCTCTCTCTGCCCACCACCATTGACACACATGCACACACAAGCTGTGTATGTTCATGAAACAAATATAAGGTAAATGTGATATTTTTCAGTCATTATCTCAACATGATGATCTCCTTTCTAATCAACTCTTCACCACAGAAAGATATCCAAAATAAATTATTTTAAATGGGCAAAATAAACTTTCACAAAATAGTGACAGAATTGTTTCAGGAATAGTTAGATTTATGTGCTACATTTTTTTTGTTTTTTATTAAATATTTTTGAAGAAATTTATTACGAAAGCATTGCAAATAAAATGTTATTCACAAAAAGTAAAAACACAGAAAGACTGCAATTCAATGAACTTTTAAATTGCTGTAATACAGCAGGTACTCCAATTAGAAACTGTGGAGTATTACATGGATCTTATATTCTTACCATAGAATATCAATTTATGCACTATTCTACCGCAGAAACAACAAAATGATCTACTACAGAATCCAAATTACAAAAGCGATTAGCAATAAACATGGGTTTGCTAATTCCTTTATGGTATGGCAAGCAGTTCTCTGAACATATGCTCCAGAGTAAAACAGCTGAGCCACTATTTTTTGAGAAACCTCTGAACTGATTTCTGCAATGTAATAACCTGCACTCCAACTAACAAGTAAATAGGGATTCCTTTCTCCATCCTCCCCAGTGTCTGTTTTCCATTTTAATGATAATAGCCATTTTGACTTTGATGAGGTGGTGTATCAATGTAGCTTTAATTTTCATTTTATGATGTTTAGGTAAAGTGAACACTTTTTAAAAACAGTAATCAGTCTTTGTGTTTCTTTTTTAAAACATTAGTTATTCAGTCCCTTTGCTCATGGGTTGATGCAAATTTTATTGTGGTTTTACAAATTTAAAGGCAAGCATCTATCTTGTTTCACAGATAGATGTCTATACAGTTCTTTAACATACATCAAAGCAAATGGTTGATCTTAGTTAGTTACTTTTGTGAAATTCAGAAGAGAAAAACCTAAATTTTCAGAAAGGCTAAAATTTGAGATGAATCTAGTCAAACATATCTATAGAAACAGGTGATAGGTGAGTTAGATGTTGATGATCAGATGCTGTAATATATTTCCAGGCCTCAGTTCAAGCAAACAGAATTAACTCAAACTTCCATCATTTTCTCTACTCAGATTCTCAACAAATTCAATGATACTTCATGCAAGTATGAAGTATGTTCTCTGTGTTTTAATGAGTCTATCAGTGAAAAGCAATAGATTTCTTCCACAAGACTCTCAGAGGCACATTTATTAGTAACCTGGAACCAGGTTCTTTTTGCTTTTGCTCATTAGTAAATGAGTCAAGTTGATACAATAATTTAAGCATCACATCACCTACGTTTACTCTGCGACGTTATGTAGTTGGGGGTTCTAAGTGAGATTGTGAATGACTTGGGTTAAAATCATGACCAGCTTTCCCTAAACAAATTGTGTATCACAACAGTTTTATACATTTTTTCTATTGTAGCTATTTCAGGATTTTATTGAAGGGATTAAATTTTATCACTTTGTTATTTCAGTCACAACTACATAAGTGGCACCATCAGAAGAAAACGTTAATGTTCAACACCAGTGTAATTGCTCTAATGCTGCCCATGTTACAGTTGGCGGAGAATGTGCTTTATGCTAAACACCAGTGCTGGACTTTGCGTGCATTATATTATCCAGTGTGGAGCACTCAGTAAGATGTGTTCTACTGCCATTCTCAGATGCAAAGATTTCCTTGGCGTAAGAATACCTTATTATATATAAAAATAAAATAATAAAGGAAACTATTCGTGCTGTTGCATTATCTCTGCCATGTCTGTTAAGAATTTAACAGAAAAAAAAAAATAAGGCCAAGCACTAAAATCACCATAAAACCATTGTGGATGCTACCATCCTATTCTTGGCAAAAGAAAGTTCCTATGCACTTGACATATGGCTACCAGATAAAGCAAATAAAATACAAGAAAACCCTTTAAATTTAAACTTCCAGATGAGCAAATACTTGTGGTGCAATCATATCCCAAACATGCAATGATATTTAATGCAAGTAAAGTTAATCATTTGCTGTTTTTCTTGACATAAATTTTCACTGGATAATTTCTATTTTATCTGCAAACCTCATTTAATAGAATCTTTGGTAGATAGCATGTTTATATTCTAAGTGCAGATTTAAACCAAATTATTACCCTGTCATCTTGTTGCTTGAACAAAAGTAGAACTTTCCTGTTTTAGTTTCTCTTCTGTAAACTAGAAGTCACACAGATTTAGAAGAAAATTAGCTAAATTAAGACAGAAGTTTAAACGTTGGCCACTAAGACATTGTAAAGAAATAATAGTTGTTATTTTGGTTTTCATGTAATAAAGAATACTTATCTCAAATTTTAGTTTTTCATGATTCTTTTATTTTTCTCAACAGGTAAGGGATGTGAGTATAGAAATCATTTTAATGGTCTTTCTGAATATTTTTGGTATGCTAGTTATCAATATTCAGGTTTCTGTATCACTCTGATAATCGAATTTTTATTATTTTTCACACAATATTCTTCATTAAAATCAAACATAAGCCTATTTAAGCTTCTTTTCTAAGTTATGAGTTCCATTTGAGTGGTGGTTGAGTGATATCAGCTAGTAAATTTTAGTTTCCTTGTTTTCCAGTGACATTTGGGAGGCAGAAGGCATAAAGGATGCTAACTTCACAGACAGAACTAAGTAGACTCTTTCCCATGGGTGCTCTTTCCCTAAATGCTCTCTTCTGTTCTGGTGACCACTGCATCTTTCAATAGCTTTTCTAAGGTTACTAATTATCAGGCAATGCCTGTCATCTAAGAACAGAACACATGGATGCCTTTTTTTTTGTATTCTCCTTGTTTAATGTTGCCTACCCTAACCACTATCTGCTCATCAAGATCAACTCACAATAATAAAATTAATTAACAGTCTTGTTTGTAATTTATACCTAGCTCCCTGCTCTTCCAATATGCTTGAAGCATTTCCTAAGATTCCTGAGGCTCCTTCAATGAACACTTAATACATACTCCAGTTAGATGCTTCTTTATTTAGTCACATATTCTCACTCCCTTCTCCACAATCTGCTAAAGAGTTCTCTGGGAGCTAGGAAGAAGGTTTGGTGATTAAGAAAATTTGTTATTCTTGCAGCACTCCTGGTCTTGGTCCACAGTACCCTCATAGTGGCTTACAATCCATCTATAAATTCCAGTTCCAGAAGATCCAATGAATTATTCTGACCTCTGTGGGGAGGAGTCACATATGTGTTACACATACATATATGCAGACAAAATACTAATCCACAGAAAGTCAAATAAATCAATCTAAAAACATTTTGGTGTCACTGGAAACAAGACTGTTGCTCCTGGCTCACCTTTTGTTAAATAATAGGATATGCCAAGGTTATTACAACTATCACTCATTTGCCTTTAGAACATCACAGATGTGCTAAATGCTTCCCATATGTTCCTCTCATAATTTTAGAGCACATCTACACAATATGAATTAGTTCCTCATTTTATACAAAAGGGACGTATTAAATAGCTGAAGTAATTTTCCCAGAGACACAGTCCTCCAAGGCAACTGAATAAAAGTTGGATGTTTTTGTACAATCTGCTTTAGCTGCACATTCTGATGTTTCAGGAGAGTGCATCTTAAAGAGAAATTGGAGCCTAACTTCAGGTTCTGCTGTTTGCTGGCTGTAAGCACTGGGTCAATAAAATCCATTGATCTCCTTTCAGCTCAGTCCTACATTTACCAAATACCTTCTTCCTATTGAATCCATGCAACATAGCATTAGAAGCAAATGTTGAAAAGAATTGTTGTTAACTTCTTATTGAACTGTGAACCCGGGAAAGATTAGGTTTACTTGCAGAAGTCCAACTGTGGAATACTATATGACAAGTGTGATATGTTATATGATGGGGAAAGGTTAGCTGAAGAAATAGAGGAGAAACAGAAAGCTGTAGAGGGATGACCAGGAAGATGGAGAAATCCTGAGCAAGTAATCCAAGTAGAAGTAACTGTGATCTTTATATTGTGCCCTCTTGACTTGGCTGAAGAATGCCCAGATAGCTGACAAACACTATTGTTCTGTGTGTCTGGAATCTGTGGAGAAGTGAGAACACCACAATCAACAGATGAGTAAGCAAATTACCCCACAAATGGAGGAGGAGTGGACTCTGGTACCATGCATCTTCTTGTATAGGACACAAAGGCAGCGGAGCAGAACAACTGTTTTCTGTTCATGTTGAAAATTTCTTCTTCTCCTTCCCTAGAATACTGATGTTCTAGTTCTCAAAGTTTTAGCCTAAGGCTACATCAGACCATACCCTTTCCTCCTTCTCCAGATACAGCAACATCAGTACTCAGATAAGCAAAAATTATTTTTTTCCTCTCTTTCTCCCTTCCTTTCCCCCCACCCCATGCTGTTCTGTTTTACTGTGAAATCTTAACACATATGATATTGTTCCAAATTTGAGATATCAATTTTTGAAATATTGACCCGTATTCAAATCGTAGGTATAACATGCCACCATTACAGCTTTTAAGAGCAGGTAGAAACTCTGGCAGCTTTGTCATGGAGATAATAACACTTTCACTTAATATGAGTACTGTGTGATAGTGAGAATGGTTGTGGTAGCTAGGATTTTTCAACACACTCTTTGAGGATCAAAATAAACAACCCACAAGGATTCAAATTTAAAACAAGATTAATTAATTATTGATAAATGCGTAAGTAAAGTAAGTCAGCATTTGACTCCAGTAACATAACAAGCTAATATATTAAAGCATAAAATGATGGAAGAAATATGTTTGTAAAATTGACTGCAACTGAACGTGGACTAAATTCAAAGGAGGGATAACAGTTCAGAGAATCACGTTTACTGTGTAAGAATAATCTGAATAGGAAGTGGCTAGGTTAGGAGACAGAACCCTGGGAGAGTCCAGAAGATCTACGCTGGAGGGAAGCCGGTCATGATGGTGTGTCAAGTTCTAGATATTATTGAGTTATGATTTAGGAAGCGATGAGAGAAATATAGTCTTCTAATTTCCTCTTCTATGTAATAAAATAATAAAGATAGCCTTTATGTTGTTCTAAAACTGTTAGAAGATAAACCAGAGACCATCCTTTCCAATTATATGCACAGGTAAAAACTTTCTAAAAAGGATTCTAGAAACACAGGAAATCGTACTAATAAATGAGAAAGGAACTATAACATACAACTTAAAAGGTTTTGTAAAACAATGGGAATGGTCAGCACAGCGAAGAACAATAGAACACACAGAAGAAAATCTTTGCCAGCTATAAATCTGACAGAGATCTTGTGTCTACAGTATACAAATAACTCGATAAAACCTAAATATCAAAAAAATGATCCAATTAAAAATGGGCTATGGAACTGAACAAAAAATTCTCAGGAGAAGCAACACAAATGAAAGAAAAACTAAAAAATATTAATGTTCAGAAATTTTAGCCATTATCCTAGTCAGAACAGTTATGGTCAGAATACACATGACAACAATTGACATGGATGTAGGGCAAGGAGAACATATGTACATTGTAGTTAGGACTGTAAAATATTTTAGCCACTCTGGAAATCAGTGTGAAGTTTTCTCAAAAATTTAGAAATAAAGCTGCCATCTAAACCAGCAATGCCACTCATGGTAAAACGACACCAAAGACTTGATAGCCTAAAACAGAGAAAATTGCCATTCTATTTACAATAGCTAGACAATATAATACATGTAGATGCCCATCAGCTGACAAATGGATAATGAAAACATGGATGTCATACACATGAGGTATTGCTCAGCTGTAGAGAAGAATTAGGTAATTAAATAATCAGGTTTATGATGTAACTGGAATAAAACATACCAAGCAAGGTAACGGAGGTTCTAAATAACAAACATGGCATGTTGCCTCTCAGGATTTTCTTGGCTCTCAATACTTGGTTTTGCTTGATTAACACGTATATGTCTGCAAGTTATAATTTGGAAATTGGCCAATGGGGGAGATGTGGTGACTAAGGGAGGTAGAATGCTGGAATGAAAGCGGCGATGGAGAACACTGTGGGCAGGTAATGGAGGAATGGGGAAGGAGAAATGAGCAATCAGGGAGCGCTTAGCAGAAATAAAGTGTGCCTATTGAAAGGACTAATTGGGAGCCTATGAACTTGTGGTGTGAAAAATAGAGAGTAAGAGAGGATAGTAGAGCGTATGTGACATCAAAGGACAAGGGGGAATCATGGGATGTAGGTGGATAAGGGATGATGGGAACAGGAACATGAGGTGGCGGTGAATGTGGGGTGGGTTAACGAAAGCTAAGGATGTCAGAGAAGCCATATATATGTGTATACACATATACATATATATCCACCATGTGCTTGTTGGGAATTGAACTCAGGATGCTCGGAAGAGCAGGCAGTGCTCTTAATCGCTAGCCATCTCTCCAACCCATATATGTATATGTATGAACTTGAACAGACATACATTGCATTAGTGAAAAATGATGCTATCAGAAGACATGTAAGCATGTTAGGCATGGGTTAAATTCCTACTAATGATTGCTCAGTGAGGGCCTAGGAACCCAAACAGTAAAGGCTATTGCCATTGCCCTTGGCTTATTACTGTAACAACATGGTAAGTACCTATTACTGAAGACACCACTCAGTTTTGTTATAGTACTACCCATGTTGGTACTGGCGGAGGAAGCTTTTTCCGGGTGGCTAGCATTTAAGGGGATATTTAGGGTACTGGATGAGAGCAAGAGGAAACCTCAATTGCCTTTTCTAATGCTGAGTTTTGTACACTACAATATGGATCTGCTATGCAAAATAATAGCACCGCTGCCATAGACAAGGATATTTATGAAAATAACCAACTGATTTCTTGCTTAGAGTAGGGCCTAATTCACAGGAAGGTGTTTCATATCTGCTACATAGTCAAATCCATGGCTACTAAAGTCATGGGTCCCAAGGGAAAGACCTATTGATATTGTTTTGATAAACTTCCCTGCCATGTAGCTGTTTTCTAAATATTTGTGTTTATAACCATTGATGAATGCAGTCTCCTACCTTGGCCAGAAAAACTTCTTATAGCGGTGTCAGTGGTTCATGAAGAAATACATTTCTGCTCAAAATACTGAGAATGAGCAACTGTAAGTGCCACGATAGATGGGGGACTCATATCAACCCTACCCTCGCAGACTCAGGAAACAGTCTGGAAAAGGGGTAGAAAGAAATAAGAGCCAGAGGATAGAGAGGTGAGCTCTGAAATGTTGCTCTATGGACACGACTTGGCTATTGCACTATGACATCCTAAGAGCTGCTGTTACCTTCACAAGACCTGCACAAAAATCAAACCAATTGGAATTCCAACATGGAGAGGGCAGAGACTCCTGAGTCCCCATCCTTATCTAGGGAGCTACTGACTCTTGATGGCTGGTGGAAGAAAAACGAAATCTCTTTAATTTAATAGTGTGGCCACTGGTAGGTTTTCTGTATCCTGGTGGATGACCTCATGCATGTGAGCATATGGGCAGTATTAATTGGATTCAGTGGGTTAAAAATAAATGAATAAATAATAGAAGAAGAAGTCCATGCAGTTTCAAGGGAGATACAATAAGAGATGCTGCCAAGAGTTGGAAAGGCAGATATAATCAAGATATATTGCATTTGTGTACGTAATTTTCACAGAATAAATAAACATTGAGTTAACTTCAATAAAAGAGAGAAAAACTGTAAAAGAAGGTAGAGTTGTCCAATGAAAACTTCCAATCCAGGGAAAATCATGTCAGTAATAATGACAGAAAATCTAATGCCAGGGACTTTCCAAACTAGTCTATACTCTATATTTTTAGTTATATTATTGCTATAGCTTACTATAGTATGAAAATTATTACTTTTATTTCAATAATGAGACCACTGAGGTTCTCATGACATAAATATTTCTCATAATACTGGACTTATGATTATGTCAGTTTTATCAAAGAAGAGACAGGTTCCATGTTGTAAAAATAATATTCAAATTCAGATATATTTGCTTTTTAATATAGACCTAGATAATTTAAGAAAAACAAAAATAAGTCTGAACATCTTTTCACAAAACCAGGAATTGACAAGGAAACAAAAAGATAGGGCTGAATTGGGGTGGAATTAAGGGACACTTTCCTTTGGAACTATCCTGATCCCAATTGTGAATTCTCCGTAGGATTTTTTCAGAAGGGAGGGAAAAAAGGGGGAGGGGAGTTAGGAAGCTTTTAAGGCAAACTGAACAGAGATATCAAAGCATGCTGCCAATAAATGATCCCATGGACTGACAATAGGTGAGAATTCCATCATAGCTACAGAGGGGCAACAAGCTAGGCAGGAGGATTTCACTAGGAGTCACCCCAAATGCCAGATTGAAATCTTTGCTTTTGGTCTGGGTGATAAGCAATTGGAAACAAAGCATTTGAAGCAGATGGGTGCTCATATTCACCAGCTTGGGGCTATAAAAGGAAGCACATTATAAGAATTGACAGACACACAGGAAACAGAAATCTGCTGATTTTCGTTTTACTTTTTCAAAGACTGACACACGGAGGAGCAAATCCACCACACACAAAGTGCATTAGTGAAAACATCACTGTCTATTCAAACAAGGGTGAAGAAGGAAGATTATATTTATAGTTTGTGATCACACTAGCTGAGAAATAGTTCACTTTTCTGATCTTACACCTTCATTAAAACTATAGCAATTTCCATGTTAACCCATTAGACTTTATGCTATGGTTCAAATTATGAAAAATAAATTGATCTTTTCCCATGTTATCGCAGGGGAAAGGCACCTGAGCCAACAATGGTCTTAGAAAAGTTTATGAGATGCAGTAATTTATTGAAGAAGTAACTATGGCAATAACATGACAAAATTAAAATATGTAAACAGTAATCTAGGGGGTAATTATAATGGTCGTATGGGGATGCTGCTATCTTTGGGAGCTCCTGAAATATAATTAATCAAAGGTAAAAATATATAGTGTGTTCTCTGGTAATGAGGTCTTCCCTAAGCTCAGGTATAGCCACACATCTTTTGAATACTGAGCTACTGATATGGCTTCTCAAAATAACACGTGTCCAGAGGTTAAACAAACTATGTGGAAACTACGGATGACAGATTCAGAATGCATATAAGGACATTAAAAGTTATAAAAACAAAATGCAATCAAGAGACCCATTTAATTTTGATTCGCTGTAAGCTTTCCTAACATATTTGAGCACAGGAGTCTTTTTACTCTCTGTACAAGATCTCATAAATCCCACATTTTTAGAATTACACACATTTTCCTTTCTTGTATCCACAGTAATGAGTGTCTTTTTGCTCTTGTCTGCTACTTTTGCACTGACATAGGAACCTCCCTTTGTCACCGCCCCTTCTCTTCCAGAGGGCCTTGTTAGTCACTTATTGCCAGAAAGCCCTTCCTTATCTGAAGAAAACAAGCCTGTAACTTCCTGCGCTCCAGCCATTCTCTCGTGATTCTTCTGTCCCGTATCTTTCACCTGGGACCTGGCTCACCTGCAGGAACATGATGGTGTTGCTAAGGCATAGACTATATCGTTAGGACTCCCCAGGCTCTTCATTTTGATGCTGAGTTGAGATAACATCTCTTAGGTCATGGATCTGCGATTTCTCACTCTCAATGTCCTGCTCAGCTCTGAACCATTCTGTTGTCTGCTACACAGAAATTCATAGAGTAAGAGCAAGGCGGGTAGATTCTGGACTCCCAAGTGCAGAGTCCAACTTCAAGCGCACTATTCCAAACACATTAACTATTTGGAAAGATCAGTTCCTTTATTTCTTGAAAAGATATTGAAATTTTGATCTGAGACTCTGGATATCAGCCTTTGTGAGCTTTGACAATGTGGTGTCTAGCAACTGTTTTCTCTTTACTTCTACTGTCAATATTTCTCTCCAGGCTCAAAGAGTGTTCCATTTTTTCCTAAATTACCTGAAAGAATATTTGAAAGAGAAACGTAGAAAATTGAACTTTACCAAGTTAGTTTTCTATCCCTTGCTTTTTTCTTTTTCTTTTTTTCTTTTTTTTTTCGAGTCAGGGTTTCTCTGTGGTTTTGGAGCCTGTCCTGGAACTAGCTCTTGTAGACCAGGCTGGTCTCGAACTCACAGAGATCCGCCTGCCTCTGCCTCCCGAGTGCTGGGATTAAAGGCGTGCGCCACCACCGCCCGGCCTCCTTGCTTTTTTTCTTATGCCAACAAAAGAATGTGCTCAAATTTACTGCTATGTGTGAGAATTCACCTAATTCATAATGAGCATTTAACCAATGCTAGCTTCCCTCCAAAAATAAAAATTTTACTGGTGACATTACTAATATAAGAACTACATTTTCATTTATCATTTCTTTATTTGAGCATTGCATATGGGTGACATCAGAGGACAAGTGGCAGGACACGATTCTTTCCGTCACTCTGTGGATCCTGGTGATGTAACTCGGGTTGTTAGAGTTGGAAACTACTGCCTGTACCCACGGAGCCATCTCTCAAGCTCAAGTTCCATCATTTATCTGGTCTCAAGTTTTATCTATTATCTCCCTCAAGGTCTCTTCCAGATATTTAAGGTTATGTTGATCATGTCAATAAAGCTTGCTGGTCAACCTGAGTAACGTGAAAAGTGAAAAGAATGAAGCATAAGATTTACCGTCGGACATGGACTTGAACTCTGACTTTGGCTCATTGCTCAACTAAGAAATTATAGCCAAGTTATTGGACATCTCAAAATTCAGTTTCTTACCTTTAACGTATTCAAAATGCAGCACCTACCATGTACTATCACTGAACATATTGAATAAAAATCACGAAGAACTAGTTAGTAGTGTGCTAATGCTATGTTTATTGAACTAGTGAGTTAGCAGTGTGCTAATGCTATGCTTACTGAACTACTTAGTTATTAGTGTGCTAATGCTATGCTTATTGAACATTTCAGCAGCAGCACTTGGAAAGTGTAATGAGTAGATAACACAACAAAAATAGAGTTTACAATTACTGGTCAAGATTAATACGAAAGAAATCAGCAGTGTCCTCCTAGATGCTAACAAGATTTCCCAGCATTGATTTTACCTCTGCCCTGTGGGCATATATAGAGCTAGATTGAAGAGTAACCGGGACCCTGCAAACAGAAGCAGATGACATATGCCAGGCTTCATGGGTTCATGCCACCCAGTTGCCAGATTCACAGTCTGGTAACCAGGCTGTTCATTCCCATTGAGCTTGGCAGAAGAACAAAGACAATATGAGCTGGACGAGGCATAGAATTAGAGTCTAAATCTTGGAATCAAGTCAAAAGTAGCCTGCTACTCTCCCCCCTTGAATTGAGCTATGTGTTTTTCTGACATGATGTTTGTGTCCTACCACAGACTTCTTTCCTTTGAGTCTAGATGTGGCAGACCGTTCCCATCAGAGGGATGGATGATTACAACTATAGCTTAGTCTTTCCAACCTCTCTGTTAAGTCCTTGACCCATCAATCTCGCTAGTGTGCCCCATTCCACACTAATTTTCCTCAGTTTTCTTTGTTTAATACTCAACCATTTTTAGTCAATTATATCACATCTATATCAAATATCCTAGGTTATAAAATCTCATATCATGTCAACAGCTATTCTAGTAGCACATTTCCTGATCTCCAAACTTCCCCATGAATATGAATATTCAAAGTGACTAAGACTTGTTTCACTTCTAAAGGATTATTGTTTGGAAAAACAGCAAAAGGGTCAGGGGCAAGCGTATGTAATAACTTAGTAAGAGACACCTTGCTTGGCATACAGAAGACCCTAGATCTCATTACTGCATAAAAATAAATTAATGATAAAAATAAATATGAAATGTTTACTCTGCTGCTTTGGACAACTGCTATGGGTGAGCTCAGTTCAGTCACACTCCCTGCAAGCTTTATTATTTCCATACCTCACTTTTTTTAGCATTATTAAGACGCTATTAAGCCTTATAAGGAACATTCCTTTAAAGCAATCAATTAAGGGATTTGTTGGGAAGAGGGTCCAGGGTGGGTGGAAGGGATAAATAAGAGCAGGAAGGGAAGTAAGTGTGATTGATGTACATTATATACAATGCGCAAAATTGTCAAAGAAAAAGATTACTGAAAAGCCATCCAATTCATGTTAGTCCAGTCACAGCTTGGAAGATCATCCCTACCAGCACATTTAGGATGCTTTTATTACCCCAGAAAAGAATCCTCACCGACAGTCGCTCCATCTCCTCCCCTCCACTAAACAGTCGAGGTGTGATGCAGTTCATCGGAAGCATTAGTGCACGAATACTATCTGGAATGCATTTTCAGAAGTATACATCTGAGGGACCTGTTCCACACCCCGCTCGTTCTGACAGCACGGAAGTGTGGTGTAGCCATCTAGCTCTTCTTTCCCATTTTATGTGGGACAAGTTTGAAGCAGGAGATTTGGTGCTGGTATACAGTTATTGTTAGTAGACTGTGGTTTGAAGTGGCAGAAACTGGAATCTTGGCTCACCTACCGGTAAGTTGCCGGGTTATTTCCTAGCGTGAGTTTCTTCAGCTACACTATGGGGCAGAAAATAGCCACTTCATATGGAAACCATAAGGGCACAATAATAAGCCGTAGTATGTAACAGAGCTGGCTGTAGCTAATTCTGCCCACACCCTTGCTCCAGACACTAAACTCATAGGAGACTGGGAGAGAAACCGGCTTTCCGACTAGCGTGAGATGACTCTGCTTTGTCTCATTGTTTCCTTTGAACAGAATCTCACCTCCTCTCATAACGTCCTCATTGTGAGCATCCTGCTCCAACCACAAAAATTTCAAAACACTCATTTGGGTGAACTAGTTGCAGCTGCAACCCCACCAGCAGGAGCAGGTACTATATATGCCCAGTGCTGATTAGCATCCCCGCAACTCATTATTCTGATCAGCCAGAAGCAATTTACAATCATCTTTAAGCAAGTGTGCATCATTTTCATAATTGACTTGCGGGCGCTTTGACACAACAACTTGTAGCTGTCAATCACTGTCAACGGATAAAGAAGGAGGCCTTCTGAAGAGAAAAGCAAAGATACAGCTCCAGGCCGCAGAAAGAGCGGCTTGAAGGTGGAGTCGTCTGCCTTGCATCCTGCTCCCTGTTGTCATCTCCAGGCCTTGTCCAAGGGCCCTCCCATGAAGGAGAACAGGTCAAGAGACAAGGCAGAACTGAACAGTGCCAGAGTCCGCCTGCAGGAAACTGGATGTGTGCCACCCGAGGCGTGGCAAGGACTTTTACTACTTGATTTTAATCCCGAATGATTATTCCTTTCTCTTTGCTAATTACAGTGAGAAAGAACTGGGCTCACAATTTCTTCCTCACAAGGGATTATACATTTTATACAACCCCAGAGATAATAGGTAGCTTCTAGGCAGATAGACAGAGACAGATAGATAATGAATAAATCTACAAAACAAACATCTGTAACAGGAAAAGTTAAAATTTAAAATATGTACCTTTGATATATTTATTTATGGTTACCAATGAGAACGCTCTTCAATTTTAGGGTCTATGATACCTGATGAGGCAAAATATTCAAGCATTCACTTGGAGTTGAAAACTATTTCTGGATAACTGTGGGGAATCGTTTGGGTCTAGGTCTGTGTGGACAGGACACAACACAGACTCTGCCACCAAGAAAGACAGCCTGTACCCAGGAATCTGTGTCCCACATGGATCTGAAGGACAAGTAAGCCAGGAGGTTCACAAAGCACTGAGCGATAGGAATGAGGCACGTGTCAAAGTAGGGAGGATGACAATGGCACATTCTCTCTCTCCCCCTCCCATTCTCTCTCCCTCCTTCTCTCTCTCCCTCCTCCTTCTCTCTCTCTGTCTATCTCTCTCTCTCTCCCTCCCTCCCTCTGCTTTTTCTGTGTTGTAAATACTGAATGTCCCATTGTTTTCCATAGAGCAAGCTGCTGGTTATATTTGCAGAGTCTCACGGCAGGCTAGGCACTGTGTGATGCTAGTATGTATGGTGAATGTTGGATGCAGACTGCAAGCATCATGCTTCATTCTTGTCCTTTACCCTAAGGGGCAAGTGCAATGCTCTACGGTCACATGTCCTCATTGCCTATGTGCCAATGTGAAAAAAATAAACAAAATTCCGGAAACTGAGAGCATTAAATACCATTTACATGCATATCTCCTCTTTCCATCTCTAGCCACCATTTATCAGATATGAATGAACTCTGCTTAAATCTCCTAATATCTGGGAAAAGCAAAGACAGAAGCCCATTTTATTATACTTCTTGATGACTCTGCTCAGTGATGGATGCTCGTATCCCATGTTCTCTTATTGGTGACATGTCATTGAATCTACTGCATTCTGTAGTTTCCTGAATGCCCTCTCTTGAGCTTCCAGTGATGTGCACTTCCATATCTGTGAACATATGCAACTACTGAAGATCAGTTAAAATACTGGAAACATCTGCCAGTAGGTGGTAGCACAAACCTTTAATCCCAGGACTTGGGATCAGAAGCAGGTGGATCTCTATGAGGTCGACGCTAGCCTGCTCTACAAGAACTAGTTCCAGGACAGCCAGGGCTGTTATACAGAGAAATGCTGTTTCAAAAAACTAACTAACTAAATAAATAAATAAATAAATAAATAAATAGGAAAAATACTGGAAACATCAAGCTTGCCAAATGTTACATAAGTATTGAAAAAGTTAAAGCTATGATTTACGTAAGGAAATAATGGATTTTCATTTTTTATTATTTCTTCTTTATTGAACTGAGTATTACATAGGTGTGGAAATTCTGGATCTATCCTCATGGCTTCCATTCTTTCCATTTCCCTCTTCCTACTGCTACTGGAAAGATACTTAACTCATTTTTGAGACCATTAATTCATTGTTTCTTTGAACTAAGTTTACTATTAGTCATCTGTTAGCTTTAATTGTCATTCTTTTATTTCTTGTGTCTCTGTATATCTTCTAGATGCTCACTTTTCACTCTGTTCTAATTATTCTGGTATTGAGGATACAAGTCATATTCTCCATGCATATGATAATAAACATGTTTATGCTTTCATTGGCATTTTATCTGCCACACTTGATTCCTATGGGTTTTCTATTGTGTATTTTCTTTGTATAGCTCAGGATTTTCTTTTTGCCTTTAAACTTGTCAACCTTTTAAACTGTTCAGTTTTCCATCTTGAATCACACACTTCTGGCGTGTGTGTGTGTGTGTGTGTGTGTGTGTGTGTGTGTGTGATGTGCATGTGTGGACATTCTGATGCCACAGAATGCATGTGGATGTCAGAGGACAGCTTCAGGGTTAGGCATTCCCTTTTACCTTGACCTTGGTTCCATACTCTGCAGTCAGGTTCCCAGGTAAGTGAGTTCATCTTCAGAGCCATCATTCTCGAGTCTGTGCCACACATTATTTTTCTAATTCCCATCTCTGCTTTTAGTGTCCAAAGCCATGGAACAAATCTATATTTATAGTCCATTTTCCTACCTTCAACCTCTTTCATTCTCTACTGCCCCCCACCCCCAGTATCAATGACCTCATCTTGATAAGGAGAATGAGCCATTTTGTTCGCATCTTGTTTGGTCTCTCTGCATGCTACTAACTGGTGGTGACACTCATCTTCATGCTGCAGTCATGGTCCTCTGTTGGTGCTCTGAAGGAGCCTTCTTTTCCATCATATACGCATGCTTAGACTCAGTTTCTCAGCAGGCATATACTGGGGCTACTCAGAGTTTTATCTTTATCTCACTCTGTATTTTACCTGAAGAATCTAAATGCTAAGCCTAATTTTGATACTCCAGAATACTGATGAATTTTGGGATGCTATAGCCAAAGAAGACCAGACCCAAAAAGAGGAACATGGGATGTACTCACTCATAATTGGTTTCTAGCCATAAATAAAGGACATTGAGCCTATAATTCGTGATCCTAGAGAAGCAAAATAAGAAGGTGAACCCAAAGAAAAACATATAGGCATCCTCCTGGATATTAACCTTCATGAGGTGATGAAAGGAGACAGAGACAGAGTTCTACATTGGAGCACCGACTGAAATCTCAAGGTCCAAATCAGGAGCAGAAGGAGAGGGAGCATGAGCAAAGAACTCAGGACCGCGAGGGGTGCACCCACACACTGAGACAATGGGGATGTACTATCAGGAACTCACCAAGGCCAGCTGGCCTGGGTCTGAAAAAGCATGGGATAAAACTGGACTCGCTGAACATAGCAGACAATGAGGACTACTGAGAACTCAAGAACAATGGCACTGGGTTTTGATCCTACTGCATGTACTGGCTTTGTGGAAGTCTAGACTATTTGGATGTTCACCTTACTAGACCTGGAAGGAGGTGGGAGGTCCTTTGACTCCCCACAGGGCAGGGAACCTGGTCTGCTCTTCGGGTTGATGAGAGAGGGGGAGTTGACTGGGGGAGGGGGAGGAGACAGAAATCTTTAATAAATAAATAAATTAAAAAAAAAGACTTCTCTTACAAGCTCTAGACTGACCAAGTTCCCAGGTTATGACATTGTACAGCCATCTGGATATAAATAGTTGTTTACTGACAACTTCCATTTTCTTATGCCTCAAATCTAAGACCACACTAATTTTATCTGAATAATTACACCATCTTCAAATGTATCACTTAAATCTTACCTCATACGCTAATGGTCTTAGGAGAAGACATTTTGGTGAAGACTTGGGTCTCACAAGATCTCAGAGAACATGTTTCCTGTGTGGGGACACAGCTTGAGGCTCTGCAGGTGAATGAGGAAACAGGTCCTCACGGACACCAATGTGTTAACCCATTGACTTTGAATTTCGCAGGTTCCACAACCTCGGAAGTGAGATGGACAGCAGGAAACTGTAAGAGAAAAGCCAGCAAAGCAGGAGGGAACAAGTCTTTCTCCCACTCCCTGCTTTCTGATGACACAACCATACAGAAGCAGGCAAGAAAGGCACCCTGCAATTAAAGCTTGCGCAGACAAGCTTCCCCGTGCAGAGAGAAGTGAGGGAAGTGGATCCCAAGGAATAAATGAAAATCCTCAGTGATAACTTAAGAGTTCCTTCACCTAGAAGACTGTGCACTCGTTTGTGGACTTGTTCCTTACCTTGTCCTTATTTCATCTATAGAAGACTGTTTCTCTTTCCTCTGTTCTTTCTAGGCAAGGTTTTCCTGTATGAGAAACAATGTTTAATATGAATAACTGCCAGAGAAATGCAAATTAAAATAATAATGAGATATCTCATAATTGTTATGAGGTGATTAGGAAGAGAACAGTGAAGCAGCTTTGGGCAAAGATTTGGAGAAGAAGAATTCCTGTCTTCCATTGGTATTAATGAAAATGGACGTAGTTATAATGGAAAATGGTATAAAGAGTGCTCGTAACACTGACATTAAAGTTCTCACGTGATCAAACAATCCTATGTTATGGTATATGCCCATGGTATATGACTGAAATCAGTACGCTTCTGTCACATCAATAACTCTCCTTTGGTTATTGCAACATTAAAAACAGCCTGGCTTGGGATCAGCACTAATACGGTGAATACATGGATTAATATTGAACATATGTCAAATATGCACCATGCAATACGACTTAAGTTTTAATAAGAAACAATGTATGCCATTTGTGACAACCTGGCCGCTCCACAGGCCATATCTGAAACCAAACAAGGACGGTAAGACAAACACTGTATGACCTCACTCATCAAGAGTCTCCAAGTTTTATCATTTTATAGGTGGTGATGAATGAGAAGAACTAGGTCAACGGATATAATGTTTCAGTTTCTCTGGGGGGTCGGCTGATGAGTGTATTAGTTCGATTAAATTATTTCACATTGTGTGTGTAGCACAGCCTTGCCCTAAACACCCACAAATACATACCTGTTTAATGAACGGATTTCTAATAAAAGGGCTCTGAAGAATAACTTTGAAGGTGATAGGAACCTTGTGTGTTCTCTATGTACAACAAATTAAGTTCCAAGTCTTCTTTGGTCTATCTGGTCTCAATGTCTGAGGTAACGGTGACTACACTGCACTATTGGATGTGTTCTAAAACCATTTCTGAGTCTCTGCTTCCTAAAATAGTTGTCAGATGCCGATGGCGTAGCCACCATTTATGAAATGATTCTTACAGTTCACAGTCTGTGATACATGACACTAACGTAAGTTAGAGGAGCAAGGGGCTGGGAGAAGATTTGGTTCTTATAGTTCCTATGTGTGAACATTAGGACTTACGTTATGGTTCTCACACTCAAGAATGGTGGTGCATGCTGGGCACCACATCCTGGGGTGAGAGTTGGCATAGATTGTCAGTCTGTCTAATCCCCAAGCTCCAGTTTAGTGAGGGACAGTTTCTTTAAAAAACACAGGGTGGAAAGTAATAAAAGAAGAAATTATAATAAAATAATCAATGGCTCAAAGGTGAAGAGCACTGGCTGCTCTTCCAGAGGTACTGAGTTCAATGACAACCACCACACGGTGGCTCACAACCATCTGTAATGAGATCTGGTGCCCTCTTTTGGTCTGCAGACATTCATGCATGCAGAACACTGTATACATAATAAATAATAAAAGATATGTCAATATCTGTATTATAGTTATACACACAACCAAAGGGAAATATGTTAACTAATGTCTTCTTGCAACTTTCAGATAAGTAGATGACCCTTGATTAATGCACAACTTTAATGACTCATTGCTAAGACCACCCGACTTTTTGATCTTTTCTATCTAGAAGTGAAGACATCCATCTAGTCTGAATCTTACTTTCAGAAACAGAATGGTGCATAAATGTTGCTGTGAGTACTCTAGCCTCCAATCATCCCTGAGGACCTTCCTTTGGAATGCAATTTCAGCATCCCAAATTGCAGAAGTCAGTTGAATCTCACTGACAGACTCAGAGCTGTGCTGCATCAAAAAATAAAGGTGAATGGCAGGCCTATCTCGACACCAAGACTGACAATGAATGTAATATGCATGGGGGAAACAGTTACATTACCAATGACCAGAGAGGCCCCAATCTGCCAGCACTGGCGTCCTTGAGTTTCTAAAGTCCTCTCCCAGTGGTGGTCCACTCCTTCCCTTCAAGTACTCTTTGTTAATAAACAGAGTCTGCCTCAAGCACTATCCCCATAGAGTTGTCTAATGTCTTGTTCCAGGTCACAAAAACCTGGAAATCTGGTGCGGGCCTGCCGCACACCAATATTCTCCTATGATATTGTGTAGCTACTTTGACACACGTCTCCCTCTCTTCCTGGTTCCAGGAACCATCAGTAATGTTGAGTTGGGTTCATCCTAGACTTTACTGTCTAGCTGTTGTTACAGGAATTGCAGGCACTCCCCCTCATGGGAGCCCATGAATCACGCCTGCAACTGGCCAGATGACCAGAAGAACTGAAAGCAATGGTAAATTATCGCTATGTTAAGTATCATACTTTGTAGTAGTGTTCACAGAACCAAGGCTGATTCAAATATGGTTTCTAACTTTACACGTTTTACAAGGCAGGAAATACTTAGTTTCCCATCCAGTGGCCTAGCTAGAATTTAAACGGAGTTCTGTAGGAATCCAGATTCCATGCTGGAACGGAAAGTGACACACTGCCTTGCTCAATCTGTTTCATATTTTCTAAATGATTTTTAAACATTTCGAAGAGTCAAGCACATTGTCCAGAGTCTTTTATTTTCTACTACTGACATCCC
The DNA here is from genome assembly GCF_018167655.1 of Microtus oregoni. NCBI lineage: Eukaryota > Metazoa > Chordata > Mammalia > Rodentia > Cricetidae > Microtus > Microtus oregoni. Next base: position 4,962,975 of record NW_024543059.1, read on the forward strand.
ATTTAGAAAATATTTATCCTGCCACAAGCTTCTAGGCCTAACACAGAGCATGTGATTTTGTCTGAAGATGTAACGATGCAGCCACACTCTCTGTGTTGCTATGCCAGCCCTACGTTCCAGGTGGCATCCGACTGTAGTACAACCAATCGTGTTTGTCAAACATTGGCCTGCTGGCTGGGTTGGAGATCTAGCCTGCATCTGCATGGCACAGGAGCTAAAAGTAGATTTAATAGTTTTAAATATTTGAAAAAGAAAATCAAGAAAAGCAATGTTATAGCATGGAATATGAAAATCTCAAGAAATTAAAATTTTACTATCTATAAACATATTTGTTAGATCAGGTTCAAACTCATTATTTTATGTGGTGCCCTTGGCAGGTTTGCCACTGCATGAGAGCTGATCAGTTGTGACAGCAAGAACTGATAACCCAGCATGCCCTGTTGCCTAGAAGTATCTACTCAACTTTCAGGAAGGCCACTGTAATCTTCCTTACTTGTGGAATCTACACTGGCTCCATCCTCAACTTATTTAATCACTATAGATCACAGTGACTCCCTCTTAATTGACATTCAGGTAGGATAGCCCAAGCCACTTGGGGGCACAGAGGTACAAATCTACACACAGACCTCAAGGTGAAAACTCGGGTTCAACTTTTGTTTTCCCCTCACACTATTTCAGTTTCCTAAGTTGTCAAAATGGAAACAATAGTTTGCTTTCGGGTTCTTATGAAGAAAATACAAGATCACAGTGGTATTTGAATACACGGAAGGCTTTATTGTGTTTATTAAGGATACAGTAAATAGAATCAAGCTTTAAGCAAATTAACCTGACAGCAACAGGCAGTTTGGCTTTAAATTGGATAGGATTGGGCACCCTTGTTTAAAGAGCACATACTTTTTATTAGAAATTCTGCCTGATGTCAGGGACACACTGCTCAATTTAAAAGCTTTATTCAGAGAAAGCACCCCTCAAACTGTCTCTCGGGCATTCCAAGACACTGGATCTCTTAATTTATCAGCAATATGCTAAAGAAGCAGCAGCTGCAATGTGGAGACAGTTATAATTTGGTTGTATGTACTGTGGTCAAGGTAACAGCATAAGACATGGATTCTATGAAGAAGTATCAACGGTATTCTGCAGTCTCAAACACCAGAGTATGGCTCCATTGATGTAACTGAAATATGCAAAAGAGGTAAGGAAAGGGAGGGAGATCAGTGAGATTACTTTTATTCATATGGAATTGCAAAGATGCTGGCTCCTCTCAGTGGCGAATTCAGAGTCATTTTGTAATGGGGATCACCCTAGGAAGTAATATATATAATTGAAGCCCACTCACAGAGTTCAGGGAAGGATAGCAAGCACTTTTTGGTTATTCAGCAACAATATAATTTGGATCATATTTGTGTATCCACTGCGCATTAGCAAAACTACAGAAAGGCATGCGTGTTTATGTTTAGTGTTTACCCTTCATCAGCAGTTTAAAAAATTACTACCCTGCGTCGGCTCTATTAATGACAGTCTGAATTTGGAACGCTTGATAAGTTGTTTACAAGGAAGTTCAGAAGGAGAAATCAGCGAGTGTTTGCTGAATACTGTGAAAACATTTTTTTCCTCAGGATGTGTTTCTGGAAACGGCAATTAGTCAATGTAGGAAAACTGGTGTGTCTTTACACATTAAATCATTCTATAACAAACAGCCCGACCAAGTCAGCATAGCTTCTCAGACAAATAAACACAATTACAGTGAAAAACAAAACTGTCTTACACAATTCCTGTTTGTTGCCCATGAATTCTCATTAGAGTTCTCGGGATGAGCCCGGAAAGAATCTTCAGTGTTTGCATTTTTACATAAAAAAAAAAAAAACCAGTAAGGAACAGGGGGAGAAAGGACTTACAGACGCAAAGGCAAATAGACTGAAAAGTAGCCTGGAGTTTTCATAGCTTCTTCCTGCAAACTCTATCCTATGCTTGGGAAGTTTGTGTTTCCTTTCTGACTTCTCAAGAAGTTTCTGTGCATCAGCTCTCACTTTGCCAGTGAAATGGTACAGTAGAATACGATTCAAGTATTTTCATCACAATAATTTGTGGGTTGCTTCTGTGTCAACCAAAATTCTCCCTTCCATAACAATTGTAACATCTATGAAGGAGCCAACGCCATTTTAAGTAAACTAAGTTCCTCCTCCCCAGATTTTTCAATGAAAAAGGTGACCTAAACTGATTATGTACTGGGCCACCTACAAAGTTTGCTTCGAGGATGGAGACACCATTCAAATTTACATTAGTCACAAAGAACTTAAGAACTCCAGGAACATATATCAACAAAGCCCTGCTCTTACCTATCAGATGTGCTCCAGAAAGTTGGCAGTAACTTTTAACCCATAAATTGAGTAACCAGGGAGGTAAGGAAGGTCTAGGTGAAGTTGTTGATCAAGTCTTTGGCATCAAATACAAGTCATTATGTGACCAGATATGTCTCTCCAACTTGCAACAGAAACATTTATTTTCCTTTCCTTTTTTTTTTTTTCCGAGACAGGATTTCTTTGTAGTTTGGGGGCCTGTCCTAGAACAACTAGGTCTTGTAGACCAGGCTGGCTTCAGACTCATAGAGATCCACCTGCCTCTGCCTCCCGAGTGCTGGAACAACTACCAGGCTAATAGAAACATTTCTAATTCATGGAAAATCACCTCAAAGCATACTCAACTAATGGACTCTATGGTATTATGAGGTCATTTACAATGTTCATACTCAAGAATCATCTACTCAAGAAAAATTACAGAAAAAGTCTTCTAATATTTAAAGTACTCAAAATTATTATTTGTTGGGCTCCTGTATTTAATCATTATTTTCTAGAGGAACTATCTAAAGCTTTAATTACTACTTGGTATAAAAATAGAATTGATATTAACTTAATCCAACAGTGTCTACCGCATACTTTATAGGCTGGAAAGACAGTAGTCTCTCAGTCCACGATGACTCAGAAATGTTCATTCTCTGCTGAAGATTTTGGGGATTCCCAGAGAGATGCTGATGTTTAGTTAATATTGGAAAGATGAAGAATCTGGGTCCTGGCATTAAAGCGAGACAGCCATAATAGCAACAGCAGGACAAACACATGTACCAGAAAAAGGCAAAGGTACTCAAAGCAACACTGCTTTCCTTTGGATATCTTTATGTCTAGGCCATTACAGAAAGATACTGCCCACTGAGAAGTCTTCCCAGAATTGTCCAGATGCTTAGCTCTTAGGTCTAGATATAATTAAATCGAAGGGTTACCCTTAGTAGCCATATCCTTAGCTATTCCTGGGTGCATGCAGGTGACAGAGGAAGTTTGGACATCCTTGATGGAAATGAACACTAGAAATCAAAAGAGAGTACTTACTTCTCCAAGTTGGCACTTATAAAAAATCAAGTGTAGAGCTAAATGTTATGCAAACACTTTCTAGATACCTTGTTTTGAGAAGCATGCAGATTTTTCAATACTTCACAGTGATTAAACATTTAGGAATTTTAGGGCCTGGAGAAACATAGCAACTCTTAAGAGTAGACACTGTTGTGCAGCTCACAACCCCTTGCCACTGGAACTTCAGGGAATTCATCACCCCCTTCTGACCTCTGCAAGCACCTGCACCCAAATCCTCACATCCACAGAGCCATCTTTCCATCACTGATATTTTCTATTGTTATAAGGAAATGTATTTAGCTATTTTAAAAATTCACAGAAGAGAGGTGATCTAACTTCTCCACCTTTTAATATCCCTCACCATGCCAAACAGCACCTCATCACATACATGAATTAAATAATTATTTATTACTATCCATCCTTATTAATTAGAGATTTGTGGTGCTATCAGGAAGGGTGATGTCTAATTCCAACATCTTCCCAGTGCTTTGCACACTGATACATAGAAGAGTCTCATTAAGGACGCATTAAGTATGTTACACAGGCTTGGTGTTATTCTTGGAGTCCAAAGTTTAAGATCAGCTTGCCATGGAGCTAAGTCTTCAAAAAAAAAATCAAACTTTTCATCCTTCCAACAAACCCTAATATGGAGTAGCAACATTAAAATAGTTGCAATTACTTAATAGAGACATGAGCATGTACCAAGGCATACATGGGCAGGTCAGATGGCAGTTTGTAAAATTAAGTTTACTCCTTCCACCATGTGGGTTCCAATTATTGGATGCAGGTGGTCAAGTTCAGCAGTAAGTGCCTTTACCTGTTGAACATTCTGGCCACCCTGCTAGCTACATTTTAGATAATTAGTAAGTAGCCATATATTGTTAATGAGAACTATATTGGACCACTAATATTTATACAATATGTCTATAATAGTTTATAAATATTCTTCATGAAGTAAATCAGGATTTGTGTCATGTAAAAGTTAGTTTTTCAGACTATTGTATTTTAAGTTTGGAACATAATTTTCACACTTACATAAATATTTAAATATTACTTTACGTATCTGAGCACAACTTTTATTACAATAAAGACTATTACTTCTTAAACACACAAAGAAGTTAAGATTATTCTGGAACAAATATCCACTCAGCAATCAATCGTATTACCTTTCCACTAAAGATTTAATTTAGTTTTATACTTATTATGTAAACCTATTTCTTGGTATAAATGAATCCAGTTTGAATAGTCTTAATTGTCTCACACCAATTTACATGGGCTGTGGAGAATCTTTCTACATATGATTTATAATCAGTGGGTTTTAGAATGTGTAATACATCTTTCTTTATTAAAGAAATCCCATTAATTATTGCGTAAGTTATTATCATGGCTTAAATAAAATTTTCTATTATTTTCTTGTCTTTCAATAGCTGTGTTGAATTGTCAGGGAGCAGGTGCTTGGGATACAGGGACATACTTATCCTTATCCCTCCTGCTACGCCATACAAATTACTACAGGTCAGAAAATTAACAGTGAGCAAATATGCATTAGACTCCCCATTTTGAGGACAAAGAAGTTCAAGAACATGGCAATGGTCAAGGTCTTCAGGTCGAGTCATAACTTTTTGGAAAGCCAAGGAAGCCCAGGACGACAAACAAAATTAAGGAAAAAGCACATATTTGATCAAAACCCACTGCCATAAACTTTAATAATCCATCCTTGAGGACAGAGAACTTTTGGCCTCATCACCATTTAAGGATTTGTGTTTCTATTATCATTCTGATAACAAGTAAATTTCAGCAAGTTTTACCTCATTTTAACTCTTCTGCACGAGAAGTCATTCTTATTTGCCCACTTGCTGGTAAAATCACTAGTGCCTGTGTCCCTCTATGTCTTGTGCTAATTCCACTCTGAAATTTGTCTCTTTACATTTCATTAGTCTCTGTGTCTATCTGTCCTAATAGATTGTGGAATTCTACAGCAATAAAGTCTGTTGAAAGTTACATCAATATTTAATTGCCCCAAAGACCAAGAAAAGTATATTCATTCAATCCCTCTCCATCAACGGAAGTGCAGAATTGCAAGGCAGAGAGACGAACAGTGCTCTGACTGGGGCTGTAGCATGGGAAATCATCCTGCAAAAGCCACAGGGAGAAATCCTGGGCTTTGGGGTGACTCAGCCAAATACAAAAGGCCAAAGTTATTGTGATTTACATATTTCCATTTTGAGACGTCTTCCAACCCTTCAACCCATATGGTTTTGGTAATTATTTTTAAATGGAAATTCAGATAGCAGCAGGCAGTAAGTATTTGAGTTAGGATTTCATATGGAGAAGCTCGGTGGGGTACTTGGCAAGCCTTATTTTCTCCTCCACAAAAAACCAAAGGGGAAAGCTGGCATTTCAGATCTTAATCATAGGCACTCTACTCCTTTCTCACTCGAACCATTATTTGTAAGAAGGTGGAAATGATTGCGGGCTACGCACTTTCTTCCCCCACGGTCGTCTTGATTACATACATATTGCAAACTCTTGTCAGGGGTTCAGAGTGGGTTTACATGTAAATAACCACAGGTTATTACAGTACACGACTCCTGAAGAGATAGCCATTTGGGCCAGAAGACTGATAAGCTGGGAAAAGCGGCTCTCCACTAATAGCACAATGCCCGACGAATTTTCCTAAGTTGGGATTCAATGCTACATCAATGTGATAGTTCCCAAAACTAACTCACCATTTCCATGAACTTAAAGAAAACAAACTTTAGAGTAACGTAATACTTTTATAATGAATATATCTTATTTGTATTTGGATGATCGGTGTATGTGTGTGTGTGTGTGTCTGTGTGTGTGTGTGTGTATGACTTCAGTTGAGGGTGGTAGCCAAGGCTCTGATCAACTGGCAATGTAGCGTACCGAATTCATGATCTTCCTGCTTCAGTATTTTTAGTACTGGAATCATAAATCTACTAACATGCCCAGCTAAAAAGAGTTATTTTAAAACAATGTTTTTTTTCTAAAATATACCAGAGTGTAGAGCAAGTTTCTATTGTCTTACTGTCCTAAGAAACACAGAAAACCAGGAACCATTGTAATGAGAATTTTTAAAAAAAGGGTCTTAAGAATCCTATCAGCACAAAATCTGATGGCTGCTTGGCCACTTACTGAGTGATGGACTTGGACAGTTCACCTAGCTTTAGTTTGTTGAGATTTCTAACAGTTAATGCTCAGTGAACAACGGCAATGGGAAAGGTTAAATAATATTACATGCATGAAACATTTTAAAATTTATTTTTCTTTTTTTTTCCTTTTCTATGACACTAGTGGCTTCATCCTTTGGTTATCAGAAAATCTGGCAGTGTTTTTCGCAGGCCCTCACATATGTTCGAGTTGCCCCGTATCCAGATGGGCAGCGTGAGTCAGCACTCACTGAATGAATGTGCTTAGAGAACCGGTTTTCACGGTTTCAGCACCGGTGACTGCCTTATGGATCACCATTCCTTTTATATGTCATCTGTAAGTGCATGGATGAGTCTTTCTCCTTCTCTTTTTCCATATCTGTGATTACTTTGTTATTATTTTTTTTAACATCCAGACCAATGTTTCCCCTCCCTTATCTCCTCCAGTTCCCCCACCCCAAGCTCCCCTCTCCCCCAATCCACAGAATTTTCCGAGCTCCCAATGCTGTTTGGCTGTAGGTATCTGTATCTGTTTCCTTCCTTTGCTGGATGAAGCCTTTCTGATGGCAACTGCACTAGGTATGAATCTATGATCACAGCAGAAGGTCATCACGAATCACTTGACTGATTTTACTTCTAAAATCATTGCAGGAAGCCTGATGACTGTGTCAGCATGGAGGACCCTTAAATGATGGTAATTGGTGCAGGAGAAAGGAAAGCAGGCATATTGTGCCTGCCATGTTGCAGTTCTCTCTTACAGGGAAGAGTCCATCTTGAATTCCAGCTAGTGTATGGGAAGCCTTACTAAATGCAAGCAGGTTGTGGGAATCTTACTAAGTAATAACACGAGCTCCCCCTGAAGGAAAGCAAGGAAGGGTCTCTGGATACCTGGAAAAGTGGAAGAAGGAGAGGAAGAACCACTGAGGAATCGGCAAGAAGACACCGATGAAACATCTTTATCTCACGTAAGTGAATGAAACGAGGAGCATTTGAGGATCCTTTAGTCTCGGGTTAAGCACTTGCTGCTCCTGCCCACATACGATTACTGCCGGTTTATTTCTCCTCCTGCCGTTATACCAAAGGTGACAGCTAATTAAAGAAAAGATGAGGTGCATTAAAATATTTTAGGTGAATAAATAACTAGAGGAAATCCCAGATAAAGGAACACACAATTGCCTTCACCAGTAGTAGCATAAGGAACAGTAATTAGAATCAATTCAGGGTTTGTGACGAGTGTAAGGGATGCCCACCTAATTAGGACAATTGATGGCACTGTCTAAAACAAATCTCAAGATGTGACTAATTAATTTATCCTAATGTTTACAACAATAAATATAGTTCCAAACCTCAAATACATCGGATTAGGGACAAGAATTATGAGTGTTTCCCATAGTCAGCTTGTAAGTGACCCAAACAGCATTAATTGATGTTAATAGCTAATGAAAACAATAACTCCAAAGTATACTGTCTAATTTGAAAATTATAGGCTCCTATAGTTGGTACTGAGCAAAGAACATTGTGACTCATAGGATCAGGTCTGGTCCCATTCTCATGCTAAATCCTGGTAGTAGAGAAGAATGGGGTGACATTCAACACTTTATCCTGTCAAGTACAGTCCTAGGTTTGTTTGTTTTTAAATTGATTTGATTTGGATAAATACCTTAATTTCTCTTAATCTCTATTTTCTGTACTATAAAATGATTGTCACCCTGCCTGCTTTAAATATTTGTTATGATAATATTGAAACATGCCTACTTTCTGGCTCTGTTTTAACACCTGTTGTGTCTTAACTATCATTGAGTCTCATTTATTGAAATTGGAAGAGCATAGTCTCTGAATTCAGCATGTTCTACCCTGTCATAAATTCTGTCTTCTCTTAGCTTAAGTCTATTTACTAGCAAACTGTAAATAAAAGCTGCTGAACAGGGTTATAGGAACCGAGTTAGTTAGGAATGAAAAATAGAATCTAATCACCCAACCTCCTGTTAGCTTTTGTTCCATTTTCTCTTTCCAAGAATACTAATGTATTTATTCACAGTCTCCTAAGCCACAATCAGCTCACCCCTTAGCCTTATTCAATGCTGCTCCATTTCAAACCACCCCTCGGTGCCGACATGTCAGCTTTATATATCCCGCTTTGTCTTATTCTCAGAGATGAACGCATTTCAAGCAATCTGCAGCTTAGCTTGGGTGAGAATAGTAGAGTGCCCTCAGGATCTCTTTATTGAATTTGGATGGGATAGACATTGCCTGTTCAATAAATCCAGGATAAAAATCTTCCTAGGTGTTTTACAGCCAGTAACAACACTGAGTGCAAACCTTGTTTGTGTGTGTATTCCCTCTCCCGTTCTGTTCTACACAGTGTCCATGTGACAAAGCCAGATGTATAATTTTCTTATAAATAACCAATAAAACAATCATTATCTTATATTGACTTTTTTATGAAAATGTTTCAGGCGTTTGATCTTTCAGATAGCGCTGATGGCAGTGTTTGATTACATATGTTGAGATCAATATGACATTAATGAAAGGGATGTAGGTGGCGTTGATGGTAGAGATGAGAGTACTGGGTTGGTGATCACAGTAATGATTTTGGAGATTCTTGTTGGGTGAAAGCACTGTAGAGTGGACAAGCTTTGAAAGGACTAGGCCCTTTCACCTGGCCAATTTTAATTGGAAAAAGATGGTACCATTCACATCTCATAAGCTGGGAGTATGATAGAGTATTCCACAACAAAGAGTAGGGTAGCAAGAGCTGAGGTCCTGATGGTGGTAATAAGCATGGTGGTCATGAAGGCAACAGCAGAAATGATGTATCTTGATGGTGATGGTGCTGGTGGTAGTTGTGGTAGTGATGGATGATGGTACTTATGACAAAAACTGTAGTACTAGTCGTAATAGTGACAAAGATGGCAATGATTATAATCATAATAATATTGATAATATTATTGATAATACTGGTATAATATTGATAAATTTGCAGTAGCATTTGATGTGATTGTGGATGTGATAATGGCCCCTTTTCCATAAAGCTTTAAAACATACAAGTTACTTTGGGAAGAAGTGTTTCATTGATCTTTGGAAGGAATATGTAGATAATGTTTTTAAAACTGAGTAAACTGAATAAAACACAGACCTTTAAGGAAAACTTATGAGATAAATACGGGCTTTGATGTGGGAGTGTCATATATCAATCTGTTGATTTCATTGGTTAAGCAATAAAGAAACTGCTTGGTCCTCATAGGTTAAAACATAGGTGGGAGGAGTAAACAGATCAGAAGGCTGGGAGGAAGAAGCTGAGTCAGGAGTCGCCATGATTCTTCCACTCCAGACAGACGTAGGCTAGAATCTCCCTGGTAAGCGCACCTCGTGGTGCTACATAGATTAATAGAAATGGGTTAAGAGGCTGAAACTAAGGGGCCAAGCGGTGTTTAAAAGAATACAGTTTCTGTGTAATTATTTCGGGTAAAGCTAGCTGTGGGGGCGGCCGGGTGCCGGGGACGCAGCCCGCTGCTCCTTATTTCAACAGAGCTTCAACCAGCAACTGATGGAATCAGATGCACAAACCCATAGCCAAACACTAGTCAGAACTTGGGGATCCCTGCAAAAGAGGGAGAGGAAGAATTGTAGGATCCAGAGGGATTGTGAACTCCATAAAAAATTTTGCATACAAATGGATGGAAATAGAAAACACTATCCTGAGTGAGGTAAGCCAGACCCAAAAAGAGGAACATGGGATGTACTCACTCATATTTGGTTTCTAGCCATAAATAAAGGACATTGAGCTTATAATTCATGTTCCTAGAGAAGCTAAATAAGAAGGTGAATCCAAAGACAAACACATAGGCATCCTCAGGAATATTAACCTTCATCAGGCGATGAAAGGAGACAGAGACAGAGACCCACACGGGAGCACCGGACAGAAATCTCAAGGTCCAAATCAGGAGCAGAAGGAGACGGAGCACGAGCAAGGAACTCAGGACCACGAGGGGTGCACCCACACACTAAGACAATGGGGATGTTCTATTGGGATCTCACCAAGGCCAGCTGGCCTAGGTCTGAAAAAGCATGGGATAAATCCGGACTAGATGAACATAGCGGACAATGAGGAATACTGAGAATTCAAGAACAATTGCAGTGGGTTTTTGATCCTACTGCACGTACTGGCTTTGTGGGAGCCTAGGCAGTTTGGATGCTCACCTTAGGAGACCTGGATAGAGGTGGGCAGTCCTTGGGCTTCCCACAGGTCAGGGAACCCTGATTGCTCTTCGAGCAGATGGGGGGGGGGACTTGATCGGGGGAGGGGGAGGGAAATGGGAAGCGGTTGTGGGGACGAGGCAGAAATCCTTAATAAATAAATAAATTTAAAAAAAAAAAAAATTCTAGAACCATCATGCAACCCCTTGGTAGAAACTATGTTAGAAGAGGGTTGTGCATAAGCAAACAAACAAATAAACAAAGAAATAAATAAAAAAAAAAAAAAAAAAAAAAAATGTCCTACAGAATCATCTAAGCAGGACTCATAGGGGCTCACAAAGACTAAAGCAACAAATGTAGACCCTGAACGGGTCTTATCTAAGTCCTCTGCAAATATCTTATGGTTGTATAGCTTGGTGTTTTTGTGAGGCTCTCAACAGCAGGAGTTGGGGCTGGTCTGTGACTCTTTTACATGCTCTTGGGTCCCTTTCCTTTCAACTTGGTTTACTTTTCCAGCCTGGATATGAGTACTATTGCCTAATCTGTAGCTTATTATGTTGTGTCTGGTTCATAACCCTGGGAGACCTGCTCTTTTCTGAAAAGAAACTATGAGGGAATGGATCTGGGGAAAAAGGAATGAGGAGGAGCGACTGGAAGGAGTAGAGGGAGGGAAAAATTGTGGAAGGGCTGTAATGTATGAGAGATAAATAAATAAATAAATAAATAAAGGTTTGGAGATAAGATTTGCTTTAGAATTCTCACCTTGCCCCTTCTTTTTCATATATCTGCATAGCTAACTTATGACCCCAGTCATTTTACATTTACAGGAATGACTCACACAATTCCCTGAATTTTCTCAAAATTAAATATTGCAATTATAATTAATTTTTGGGAAACTGTACATGGAATATATATATATATATATATATATATATATATATATATCAAGAATGCAAGAAGTTACTGTCTGCTTATAAAAATTATATATATATATACAGTAAATTCTTGCATTCTTGACTACATGCTTTATTAAATCGAAGTTCTGTTTAGTTTTTATTCCATGTTGGTTTTGTTTAATCTAATAAAACATGTATATCTATTGTCTTAGTTAAGGTTTCTGCTGCTATGAGGAGATTCCATGACCACAGCAACCCTTATAAAGGAAAACTAGCTGAGGTGGAGGCTTACAGTTTAAGAGCTTAGTCCATTATCATCATGGCAGAGAGTATGGCATCTGGGGGTATGGCAGCATGCAGGCAGACATGATGCTGGCTACATCTTGACCAAAAGGCAATAGGAAATTGACTGATTCAACTGAGTATATATGAGCACATGAGAGATCTAATTATCCACAGTGATGTATTTCCTTTAACAAGAGGCACCTACTCCAGAAAGGCCACACCTCCCATTATTACCACTCCCTTAGGGGATCATTTTCTTTCAAACCACAGCACCCATGAATACTAAACAAATTATCATTCAACTGTAAGAAATGGTACATGTCATACATCATATACAATAAAATAGAGTTTAGTTACCTTCGAGTCACCCTTCAACGATGCTAAAAAGAGGGGAGAGGCAGATAAAGTAGAGCCAATACACTGGAAATAAGCTAGAATTCAGTAAAAGCACTGCTGTAGAGTATATAATGGGCCAGTAAATTGTGCCCCAATACTTAGAATGCACAAATACTACGTTAAAAAAAAAAAGGTAGAAGACGTGAGGAAGGCTCTCTCAAAGTATGATTCAATTGATGGTCTCAGCATGAAGAGATTAACCCAGTTTGTCTTGCTTCAGCCTGAATTGGCCAAATGAGAGGTAAGCACAAAAAGAGTAGACACCCAGAAAATGAAATGGTGTGGAGGTACCGGATACACTGGGTGGATCTAGCCAAAAGTACGGGGATACCAGCAGGCACCAGGAGCAATAAGAGGCAAGAAACCGCTCCCCTTTTAGAAAAACAAAATGTGGAAAGCATAAAATCCTGCAGACAAATTGCTGTTTGTAATAGCTATGCTAATTTATTTCAGACTACAAGAATCATGCATTAATATCTGTTGTTTTAAAATATAAATCTTTGGCCTCACATTATGAAAGTTATAGATACCTAATAAAATCTATGACATTTTTTTTTATCATTTCTCAAAGACGCTTTAGAAGGTTTGTCTAGTGTAGGTTTTTAATATCCTTTTCACTGCTTCACATTAATCTAATTTAAGCATCCACTCCCTAAAGAAAGAACAATTCAAATCAAGAAAACCAGCCGTGTTATTGTGACTTTAAATATTCCTGACAGAGCTGGGCAGTGGTGGTGCATGCCTTTAATCCCAACACTCGGGAGGCAGAGGCAGGTGGATCTCTGTGAGTTCAAGACCAGCCTGGTCTACAGAGCTAGTTCCAGGACACGCTCCAAAGCCACAGAGAAAGCCTATCTCGAAAAAAATAAATAAATAAATAAATAAACAAATAAATAAATAAATAAATATTCCTGACAAATGTTCTTTAGCTTCTTTTTGAGCTGAAAGGATTTCATATCCAGGAAAGGGGCAGTGCTGCAGTGATTGGGGAGCAGGGAGGCCATGGCGATGGGAGAACAGAGAACTTTAAGAAAAACTGCAGAAGAAAGAGTTGGGATTTACAACTGCCAGGCTTTAGAGGAAATGCAGCTTAGAACCTTGGATGATCTGGTCTCACAGAGAGAGGGTCCCCAAACAGTTCCTGTAACACTTCACTGTCAGTTTGCTCTGCTTTCTCTCTGCCTCTCTTCTTCCCCAGCTCAAGTCATCTGTTGGGACAACATGTTGCAGTTGCTGGGATGTACTGCATTTGTGTCTAAAGCAAGTACCTGAGATTAGCTATGATCTCTCCTTTAGTTTGCATGAAGGCTAATGGCTAATGTTTTTGTCAAACAGACATGTTTTTACGTTTCTCTCTCTCTCTCTCTCTCTCTCTCTCTCTCTCTCTCTCTCTCTCATGACATATATGTGTGCAAACCATCCAACAACTATTTGAACTTGGTGCTGTCCTTTCACCATGTGGGTTCTGAGGACAGAATTCAGGTCATCAAGCTTGGTTGAAAGTGCTTTTATCTACTAAGTAATATCACTAGCTCTGGAGACTGATTTTAAGAGTGCACTGTTGACATTTCAGGAACAAGTATAGTTATTCAGACACTTGATAATTAGCCAAAAGTCACTGAGAGGGCTTACATAAATTAAACCCATCTCCACAAGACTACAATTACCTGTAGGGTTCCATAATCTTTAGAGTAGTGTTACTTCTGGTATATCTTTGCTGAAATAACTCTCAAAGCACATGTGAATTCCTTTAAACTTAATGGTAGACCTTGCCATGTGGGGATATTTTGCTTGTGCTCTAACAAAGCTTGCCTGAAGATGAAGTGCAGAACTAGCCGCTAATTAGTCATAGAAGCCAAGCAGTGGTGGATTACACCATGAGAGTCATGTGCCTTTAATCCCAACACTAGGGAGGTGGAGACATGGAGGGATATGGCTGGGCTGAGAGAAGACTTTAAGGCAAGGCAGGAGGAGACAGTACCTTAAGGCATTCAACGCATTCAGACAGAGGATTTGTAGAAACAGAGTCTTGTCCCCTTGAGTCCGAGGGTTTGGTAGAGTTAAGAACTAGTTAGCTGGCTGCTTTCCTTCTCTGATCTTTCAGCATTTACCCCTATAGGGACTCTAGATTTTTCTAAATAAGACCAATTAGAATTCATGCTACATCACCACCTCAATATATTTGGAGGCTTTTTGTGTTCTTTCATATTGAGAACATTCTAGGAATAAATCATTCTGGCCAATAGACATGACTTGGGTAGTCAACAAGGTCCCTCTGTTGAGTATGTTTGGAGAGTGAAGGGAAGAAAGCCAGAGGATCCCACTGACTAAGCAAAAGTCAAAGAGGATTTAGAAGCCCCCAAGAGATCAGGAGCCCCAGCACACATCAAGCATTATGGATTTTAATCATTTTCTTTCCAAAATTCAAGTGAGCTGACTTCCTGATGACTCTCACAGCAGGCAGCCATGACTTTAAGAGGAAAGCTGAACTACACTCCTTCATTTTCTTTTCATTTTCATGAAATTTTTTAGCATAATAACTTATCAGAGAGCCAAATCACTGGGATATGAAAATCACAGAATTAGCATTTACCCAAATGCCTCGGCTTAGCCCATCACTGAAAGGGCTCATTTTAACCACACTGAGCAGCTGCTTAGTCACCATAGACTTCCTTACAACCTAAAGAGCCCCTTCTTCCCCCAAATGAAACTAATGGGTTGGTCAAAGATTTGGGTTAGTGAAGCAAAGGGCCTTTAAAGGTTTTGAGGAAAACAATAAAAATAAAACAAATAAAACCTCATCTACATTTTCAAGTTGTCATTTTGCAAAACACACTGTGAAATTTTTTTAGAATAGGTCAATTGAACGACCACCTCGTCTCTGTTTCTTGGTCTCAGAGTGAAGGTTGTAAGCTCAGCTGGAAGCGAATTATAGCCACAGTCTTTGCATTTAGTGGAGCTGTTTTACATCAAGATTATTTAATTTTCCTGTTTTATAGTCTATATGAAGATATTTTATCTGATATTAAAGAACAACAATCTTCCACTATTGCCACTAACTGATATATTTTATTCCCATTCTGTTTGTTGAAGTCTAAATGGTTGGGAAAATTTACATAAATTCCCTTGATTTTGAAGTTGACTTTTTCACTCTGAAATTGAAAAATGAGTGTTGGGGTTTATATTGTCAACCTGACAAGATATAAAGTCATATAGTAGACAAACTTCTCTACATGTCTCTGAAGGAGTCTCTAGATTCAGCTAAATGACAAGAATTATTCTAAACATCAGTGGCACAATTCCATCAGCTGGACTCTTTGGCACAGTTAGAACGAGAAAGTGAACTGGCCATCCCCGTTCCTCTCTCCCTCCTTCTTGACTGGAGAAGTGATATGACCACAGCCAAACACTACTGCTGCCCTGCCTTGTTTATCACATTAAATAAAAATAGTATGAGTTAGAGATGCTCATACTATTACAGAGATGCTCTAGGTTGAATTTGTGGTCGTAACATTAATCATACACTTACTTAGATAGATTGATTTTTCAGAATAAAAATATAAAGCCAGAGTGATGTCAGCAATACAGGGGAATAACAAGCAGGCTTCTGAATATCGGTCTTCTCACAGAGACACAAGGTAAAACAACTATGTATGCATCAGTCCCTCCAGAGAAAGTGTGAATTCAATAGACAGACCTCTATACTCCACATAACTAAGAAGATATCCACATCAAACTCGGTTGAAAAAACAAGCAGATACAGCTGTGAACTAACTCTACCCAAAGTACAGCATTTTCCAGTCTCAACAAAGAAAAACAAAACAAAAAAATCTTCAACTTCCAACTTCACAGAGGAAGAGGTCTTGTACCACACATACAGTATTCAACTTTTACAGTTCTTGCCAGAGGGCCCAGATCTTGTATCACTGGGTCTGAGGAATGGCAAGCATACATCATCAGAGGAGTCCCCTCAAGCACAATGAACAAAGGTATGTTTTGAAGCCCAGTAGCACAACCAGTGGCTACAGTGACTGGAAAGAGACCAGCTTACAACTTAACCTTGCAAAAAGTTTGGTTGCAAGTTTTTTATTCCAGCAACTCCCTACAGTTCTGGAGTCTACCAGTTTAATAACTGAGAGTGTACAGAGCGAATAAAGAATAAACCTGCTTCGGATTAGCCAGGAAATAGAGGGATTCCTCGAGTTTCTCTCCTGGCTTGTTGCAGTCAATTCCAACCCTGCAGTCTCTCTTTGGAAAGAGATAGAAAGAGTTCTTCATGACTGAATAGAAAAGAATATGACTTTTCTTGTTGAAGTACTGTGCACTTAAACAGTAATTCCACACCAGAAACTTTCCATGCCTCAGAGAGTCTGACATTTCTGTTTCCTCAAGCAGGTGAGTGGGTAGCCCCTGCATTTTCTACCCTAATTTGCTAAAGTAGTAAATACAGATTTGGAGAGTCTTCCTGCAATAGTTTCTACATGGAAGTTTCCAGATAGAGAAAACTGGAGAAGATATTTTCTACTTTCTATATCTATATATCTATATCAATAATTATACACTTATCTATATATACAATTATTGAGATATTATTTTCATAATGTTTTCAGAACCAATAAAATCGCAGACCATTTACAAATTTGCCCACATTCT
Organism: Microtus oregoni; assembly: GCF_018167655.1. Taxonomy (NCBI): domain Eukaryota; kingdom Metazoa; phylum Chordata; class Mammalia; order Rodentia; family Cricetidae; genus Microtus; species Microtus oregoni. Next base: position 4,979,976 of record NW_024543059.1, read on the forward strand.
CGCTCTTAAACTGTTTTCTTTTATAACACTGATATGCTAATACAAATTTTTGAGAGTTTGCTCTTAAATTTTCTTAAAATTCATGATCCACAGTTTAATACTGGGTTACATAAATTTGAAATTAAACACAACTATAAATTCCCCAAACTCAGACTGTGTAATAAATATACCATGATGTGCTGACGATTATGAATGTCTATTAAATCTACGGGGCAGAGACGCTATATATTGGCCTCTCATGTTGTGCCTCTCCCTCACGTTGAATTGAGTAGTTGCCTTCATCATTTGGAAATTGGCATGGCAGTTATATTTTCATCAAAGGCATCAGCAAACTCTAAGTGAGAGTATGATTTACGATTTTGCTGATTGTAGATTTAAGGGCATGTGGAAGAAAATGTTAATAAAGCAAAATAAATTTGAACCTGTCAAGAGCAGAGTCTTTGCATCATGAATAACACAAATAAATGAAGGAAATATGCATCCAGGATTTGAAATGTATTAATAAATTAGCAGAGACGTCACTCGCTTTCACTGACAAGTGAGTGAAATGGCCACATAACTCTCCCTTGTTTCCTTCTTGTGTTACTTATTAACATAGCCAAAGCTTCATGTAAAATTGATACTGAAGCTACTGTCTCTTGTCATTTGGTACTTTGGGTTGACTGCAAATACGAGCAAATACTGGATGTGTCGTGTCAAAAAAAAAAAGTGTCATCTATAATACCAGTGACTGAGTGGAATTTAGAAAGCAATATTATTTATTAAACTATCACTTGTAATTTTTGTGTTAAGCACGCTTTAAAATTGTAATGTTTACTTTACACACACAGAACGATTTCCTTGATCACTAGCCTATTTGCCTATATAACATGGAAAATTGTGAATGAGACTATTATTATCTTTATTTTGAAATATTATGGGAACAAATTGGGCTTAATTAACTAAGGGCTGAGTTGGAAAAAAATGTAGAGCAAAAAAGCAAAATAAAAAATACTTGTATTTTTTGAGGGTATTTTATATACACAGTATTTTAAAAGTTTCATGTACTGTGAACAATATCTCAAATTTCAAAGGTACATCACGGCAATTCCCCATGTTTTACAGTATTCCTTTAAAATGCCTTAAGTAATAATACCCTAACAAACAATTATTTATTATTACTTTTCCTGATTCCAAATCTGTCTTTTTTAATAGACTGCTTTATTTTAAATTTTCATCATTCACCTTTTGTAAAATGATGTAGGAAAACTATGGAAAACATTTATGATTCAGAGTATAAAAATTTTCATTTGCTTTAAAGATTGAAATGTTCCATAATTTATCTTGTATTTTTGAAGGTTATTTAGAATTTTATATCTATGTGTGTTCGGGCTGCATATCTGTCGGAGCATCATGTACTTGTCTGGTAACTAAAGAGGCCAGAGAAGATGATGGAATCCCTGGGACTGGAACTGCAGATGTTTGTGAGTTGCCATGTGGCTGCCGGGAATTAAACCCAGGCTTGCAAGAAAATCATGTGTTTTTAACTGCTAAGCCATCTGTATAGCTCTATTAGGCACCATACTTGATTGATGTGGGATTCCCCTCTGCATACTATGAATATGTTTTATTTATTAGTTATTACAGAAGCTGCTTTAGCCAACGGCTTAGTAGAGTAAAGACAGGTGGGAAATCAGAACAGAGATATAGGGAGAAAGTAGATAGAGTCAGAGAGACACCATGTAACTGCTGGAAAAAAAAAAGACACCAGCTGCCAGCCAGAGCCTTACTGGTAAGCCACAGCCTCATGGTAATAAACAGATTAATAGAAATTGGTTAATTTAAGATACAAGAGTTAGCTAGAAATATGACTAAGCTATTGGCCAAACAGTGTTGTAGTTAATATAGTTTCTGGTAGAGCACTGACTACTTGTGGATTTCAGTATAATTGGTAATACTAATATATTTTAAACTTTTATGTCTTTTTATAAACTAAAATAATTCATGTAAGTTTCTGAGAATCTGGAGAATGATAAGACTTGGACCCACTTCTTACAGGTCAAAAGGACTCCAGATAAGTACAGCCTAATTTTCTTTATCTGTCTATTACTAAGAATGAGATCGATTTCTCTCTCTCTCTCTTGGTTTTGGGACTCCTGTCCTGCCCCAACGACTAGGACTGTGGGCCTGAAAGCTCAAAATTTAATGTTTTTTTAAGTCCCTAAATTTTAACTTCTATCCCTAGTCTCTATCTGTATCAGCTGGTTTCCATTTGGCTGACAGACACCATCTATAGTAGTTTTAATGTAATCAGCTTCTAGAATTTCATATGGAGTAGCACTATTAGGAGGTGTGGCTTTGTTGAAGTGGATATGGACTTGCTGGACAAAGTTTGCCACTGTGGGGATGGGTTTTGAGGTTTCCTATGCTCAGGATACCACCTAGTATCTATCAACTTCCTGTTGCCTGCAAGCCAAGATGCAATGGACTGAGCCCCTCACTTAGATGTTTTCCTTAGGAGAGTTGCTATGGTCATGCTGTCTCTTTCCTGCAATAGTTACACAACCTTAAACACCATATAAGCATCAGCTGCTGAAACGTGTTCTAAATATTGTGAGCCCTGGCCTTGCTAAAAGCTGATGTGGATCAGCCCAGCTGATGTGATTGCTCCCTGTCTCTTCAGTGGGGTCACTGAACCAGATACTCCTGATGAATGCCTCATTGCCTGGATTATGTCCTTGGCCTTGACTAGCATTCCAACTCTCTAGGCCCTGACAGTAATGGCCTACTTTCAGCAGGAAGTAGTTGTGGAAGAGAGATGTAACCCCTTGTCTCTCAACAAGCTAGAATGTTAGATCAAAAGGATGCTCATGGCATATGGGACAAAAGAGTTACCTATATTATTTATTGGCATGCCAGGAAAGGTAGCTATTAAAATTACATAGAGCAAGAACTATCAATAATAGATTCACAAGTAGAACTGAAATAGTTCTACAGTATGATAGGGCACTCAACTTGCTCTATGTAAAACAGAAAGGATGTTGTATAGCTTTAAGAGAAAATTGTTTCTATTCAAGCCACTCAGGAATCATCAGAAATATTTTTGCTGTTCCCCAAAATAACTGCAAAAAATGAGACCTGAAATAAAGGATAGCTAGTACCCATTCTCATTTCTAGGCTCCTCCCAAGAGTGAATCTAATGTCAGTCAACACAGAGCCGTTGGCCCTTCTGCTTCTGTTAATTACTCTTGGCTCTTGTATCCTTGATGCCTTAGCTAAATTATAATTTCTGCCTGGTTACCATTAAGATGAAGGTTATTAGATCCCAATATAAACAAGTACCCATCACGGAGTCAGGATGTGACTCAAGATACAACTCAAGGGGGAAATGTCAGAGCCTAAGTTATGTTTTAAGTTTTAACTACATTGTCGAAAAACCCTTTGAAACAATGCCTCTGATCTTCAAGCCCCTTGCCCTAGAACAGATAGTTCCTGAAATGCTGGAGGCTGTTGTTAATGGGAGGTAAGAAGTCACATGTTTTTATTCCACCCAGCAAGTTTGGTTGACCCATCTGTACCAGATGTTCTAGGTCACACATGGGCAAGGTGGGCAGAGAATATGTTAGAATAGATTCTTGCCCCAGTTTGGATTCAGACAGGAGATATGCAGGCAGGAAGTACATCAGAATGAATGCTTGCCCTGACTGAACCTCATGGAAAATGCAATGACTTATGAGTTTTGCCCTCTTAAGTCCCTGCAAAAAATGACTTAGAGCCATTTCCTTGAAACATAGTTATGGACCTGGTCATAATTTGCTTCAAATTTGGCTTTAAACTCTGAGAGTCATCTTATTCTCAACTGGTGCGATTTCTAATATCCTAGATCAACTCTGGCCTTCTCCCAAAGATGCCATTTTCACAGAGTGAGATACAGGGAGAAGGCTAATTACAGATGCTGATTGTTATGACGAATCCACAATATATGAGGATGAAGGACAGCTGACTACATCAGAAACCAGGAAGAATCACAAATAGCCTTCCCCTAAGAGTTTTCACAGGAAGCAGACAAAAATCTGCTGTTTGAAGCCACTTCTATTGATGAGACAGCTCTTAGAACTACGCCCCATACCGCCCTCATTCTCATGCATGCATGTATTCAATACACTTTATGAAATGCAGATGACATACCAGGCACTATTCTTATGTCTTCTCGTTTCTTCTCTGCTAATCAATACAACCCTGCAGGAGTGGGACTTTATCACTACATTCTCTGTTGCCTCCACAATTATACACACAGAAGAGCATGCTAATAAATAATCGTTGATTAAATGATTAAATGCCACTCTTGCTCTTTCTTAGTGAGGTTCTTTTAAAAGTCACTTGGATCTCTACTGAAGAGTGATATTCAAAGAAATTTTGAGGGTTGTGAGGGCAGAGGGTGGGAAAACACAGTTTTTAACTGGCAATCACAGTTCTATCTAAACAACAGAATATGTGCATTTTAAACAAATAGATCTTAGAGATTTCCCCCATTGTTCTCATCAACCATGCAAATAAAATGCTATTTCTCTTTGATTGTACCTGAATGTTCTTCGCTTCATCAAGGTAAAACAGTCAAGTGGACTTTCAATGAACTTGAAGTAAATGTTTGAGAAAGCCCGAGGAACAGTTCAGCAGAGTGGATAAAATCAAGTCACACTTGGGTAGCTTAGACTTGCTCCTCCCAGTCCCAAGGACCAAACTTGAGAAAGCATTCAATCCCTCAAAATCTGTGGTCACTCATTTATAAAATGCTAACAATAATTATAAATTACATATGAAGCATGTATGAAGTTGTGTTTCATGTTGTGTGTTCCATAAAAGTAGATGAGAGGTAGTTTTTTTACTCTTGTATCACTTTCATAATGATGAGAACAGGAAACAGAAGTTAGTTGGACAATAAGGTGAAGGACCACAAAAGTGAATGATTTCTTTAACTGGGTTAAAAGCAAAGAGTATCCTTACATCTTTTGGCAACCTCTTCCTTCCTTGCAGAAAGATATTCTATTGCTATTTTTCTTATCTCTTTTACCCTAAAGGAGTATGTCTTTCCTGGAAACCTTTCATAAGGACAGTTCAGAAATAGTAAGGCACTTGGATACAGAAATGAGAAGCAGACTAAGTGGCTGATTGCATCTCCAAGTTTTATTAGCTCCAAATCACGGACCATCAGTGGTGCCCCGCTCCTGAGGACCCTTCTGTTTTACAGGCTCTCTGCCTTCTATCTTTCCCTTAAGCTCCTATTACAAAATCTTCCTAAAACCTATTGTCTATGATTGGTGAGTCTCTTTGAATTCTCATTACTGACTCAAGCCAAAGTTTGTATTACCATGAACATCTGACTCACTAACTTCTGTGTTCAATAAACATTCAAGAGCTGAGAGCAGCTCCCTGATTCTCAAAGACAGCACCAGGATTTCTCATGTGATTAACACAAAGACTCATCTAGCTAGCATTCATAATTACAAAATCTTAATGCTTGCTTTAGTTAACACGTATTGATGTAGCAAAATATTGGATGCAGATTGATTTATAATGGGAAGTATTTTCCATAGGTGTAGAGGCTGGAAATTCAAAATCAAGGAGTCAGTCTCTGAAAAGTCCACCTCGTTTCCATCTCACAGGGTAGAAGGAAGGAAAGCACATCAGAACTGATGCACGTGTTCTGGTGACTGAGCAGTAAATGACTGGGAACGTACCTCCATAAGTGCTTTTTACAAAGGTGAACGTCCATTCACTAAAACTGAATTCCCTGATGACTAACTGCCTGCCACCAGTCCCCAGTATTCAACACTGACCTATACAGAACGATTTTTGAACATTTAAACTTTCTGTCACATTTGATCTCTAGACGTATTTAGTTTTGTTTGTTTTTATTAACTCATGGCCCAGAAAGATGACTTTGCTGGAAAAGTGTTTGTACTTATCTTGTAAGCCTTAAGATCTAAGTTTGATCTCCCTGAAACCATATAAAAGAGCCTGAAGTGGTGCCAGGAACATGCAACTCATTGCTAACAATGAAAAGATGAGATCCTTAAAGCTCTTCAGTCAAGTCAACCTAGCCTAATCAACGAGTTCTATGCCAATAGGTGAGCTACTTGAAAATGATGATGATGATGATGAAGATGACAACAATGATAATATGATAATATGGACTCTGATAGAGGAACAATAGTCAGCATTGCTCCCTGGCCTTCCAGATGAACACACACACACACACACACGAATTTCTCACTAACTCAAAAGAATAAAATATCCATTATCTTAAATTCGAGATATTGTGTATTCATTACCAGATCTCTATATAACCACCATACAAAGACCAGTATAAACATTGGTTTTTGTTTCTAGAAAAGCAGTTAGTCTAAGCATTCAAAAACCAGCCTTAGAAACAGTCTTAGATCCTGCTGCAGCCAGAGGTTGATCATTTCTATGTTCAGACACAAAAATCTAGAATAGCACCTTTTGAACAATATGTAGTACAGGTGATGCATTTACTATGCTTGAAAAACAATTTCACCTCCTTAGATGGGATAAGCACACTGACAATTTGTTTATACTCTCTGTTGGCTCATGAATTTGCACCTCTCATTCTACATTTTTCTTTTATCCACTTTTTGATGCTGGGAATTGAACCCTGAACTTTACACATGCTAGCTAAGTGTGCTACCATTGACCAAACCCTCAGTGCATATTTCTTTTTGTATGGACTTTACTTTTTCTATAATTACCCTACCCATCGTAAGTATATGTCTGTTTTCAAAATTAATAGATATAACAAGCTCCTAGAAAAAAATGGAGATAATACTTTAGTCTAGCTATTACTACCCAGTACTTCCCCAAGTCTCAATTTCCTGTATGTTGGTTTTTAAATTCTTTTCTTACCAGATATTTTTTTTACATTAATCACAGCAAGCTAATTTGTTCTCTTCCTGATTTTGTCCTGTGTGGTATTCCTGTAGACTCATCAGCTTTCATTCAAAATTGGAAATCTAGAACTGGGTAAGAAAAGATGGGATGGCAGAAAGGCTGACTATGTGGGAAGTTAGGGGAGGCAGGGTGACTCTGGGAGAAATGCATCTTATAGAATTCTCAAAGAATCAATAAAATTGCTGTGAAAACAACATTGAGCAATTACCTTCTTTTGAAATACATCTATTAAAGTGTTATATATAAAAATGCCACTGTGATTAAATGTTTCTCTCATTCTTGAATAATCGCTGAAGTTGAAATTATGACTAGAACATTTTGAAAATTATATTTTCTTTAAAAATGACTGTGTACTATTCTTAGTTATGTGTATCTGTGTTTGAGTATTTCCATGTGAGTGAAGGTGCTTGCAGAGACTAGAGATTGCAAAAAACCTTGATCTGGAATGGAAATAAAATCCTGAGCTACCAAATTTGGATGGATGATATGTGCTAAATACCAAACTCAGGTCCTCTGGGTGATCAGAAAATATACCTACCTACCCAACTAATACTGCAGACCATGAATCACCAACTTTGTGGCTGACTGTTAGTGAGAAGTCAAATTCAAATTGATCATTTTATCCTAAGTAAGATTCTTCTTTTCATTGCTTTTTTGGCATTTTATTTGTCTTTGGTATTTGCCTGTTTTTCTGAAATATACTCTGTTGTATATTTATTTTATTCTTCTTTTAATTTATTGGAATTATCTCAATTCAGAATACAGACCTTTAGACTAGTAATACACTGAGATCATTTTAGTTATTACACATATTGCCTTCTTTCTATTCTTTACTTCTGAAGCTTCGTAGAACATAAGGCGATAGCCCCCCCCCCCTTTCTTTTTCTGGAGCTTCTGGCATCCTTTCCTAATCACAATGTATTAGCCCTCTGTTCTCCACTCCGGGTCATGCTTTTCAGTTTGACTTCTGTATTTCTTCACTCTGCTTCTCAGCTTTTACGATTCAGTTTCATTAATGAGTGATAGTTTATCTTCTCTTATTTATTGATTTGCTGGCTCTTATACACAGATTCTAATTTAGTCCACAGTTTTCTATTTTTAATAATGCAATATTTTGTTAATTCTTTGAGAATTTTGACCCTATCTTTTGATCACATCCACCATAATTATCCCAGATCCTTCGCCCCTACTGAACCAACACCTTACTCTATGCTTCTCCCCCTTCTAGAGGAGATCAGCTTGCAGCAGGTGTTCTTGCCCTCTGGCTCTTCCGATATTTCTGCTCCCTCTTCTGTCATGTTCCCTGGCCCTTTCGTGCAAGGCTTATTGTAAACTGAAAGTAGCTACCCTGTAATCAATCACTTGAGCACTGCATTTTGGTCAGATGTGGGTATCTGTATTGATCTCTGTCGGCGGCAGAAAGGAGCTTCTTTGTATAAGTATAGGAAATATACTTACGTGTGAATACAAATAAGAACTCAGAAGTGGAAGGACAGGTATTTGGAGCTCAGTCAGAAATTATCCTGGTTAGGAAAGCGGCAGTAGTAGGTTTTCTTGCAGCCTCCTCTGGCCCTTCCTATCACAGGTAACTTGCTAAGCTAACACGGCCAGGAATGAATTCCTTTTTACTGAGTGGGACTTATCTCCAATTCAGTAACTTCAATCTCCAGCTATCCCTTAGAAGACAGCTTGACATGCAGCTCATTGGTGAGGGTCATAGTCATTAAAGCTGGCTAGAACTATTGATTGCTTTTCTCCATTGGCAGCTTGCATGGCCCCTCAGGACTGTGAAAGCTAGTCCTCAGGGAAGAGGCTCTCAGGTCAGATCCTTTCAGAACAAGAAGTAAGACTTGCTTGAGGCACCATGTAACTCAGACACCAGATCTGGAGGAACTAATCCATTTTGTAATCTGCATTGTCAAGCTGCATCACGTCATGTTGAATTGATAGCAGTTCCTTACATGGAATATGGAACACTGTCTAAAATTATATATTTTTCTTTTGCTCTGTCAGCTGCTTTCATAAGCTTCCAGTCTGAAGAAATCACATGTTATTGACTGTCTTCTATGTTCGAGACTGAAGATATCACAGAACCCGAACTAATAGAGATCTTAAGTCCTAAAAAGCTCACATTATTCATTAAAGACTGAGGCTCACCAAAGTTATGTGAATATTATACTACTGGGATGCATACACTCCAACACATAAATGTAGGTTTACTCTTCTCTGTTTTGTACCCAGAGCCCATGTTAGAACCTATGAATTCTTTTTTATTTATCTACTGATTAATATGCATTTCTTGCACTGAGTAACAGCGCTAGGACTTGTATTTCCATATTTCAGAGCCATAATCTGAAGCAAGGACTGCATGGATGGGTAAATAATTGTTAACAGATTGACCACTACATTACAAATCAGTGCACTGTATTTGGAGTTGGGGGATAGTGAATAAGGATTCCAGACTTTTAATTTACTGTATCTGTTACTCACAAGTAAATTTTCATTTAAGGCTTATTTTCTCTATTGGTAAGATTGTTAGATAAGAATCTATATACTAAGCAGTGTTACTTTGTTTATAAACTACAAAGGGTACACATAGTGGGTATAATACAAAAGTTTCATCTATTATTGTGTTGTTTGTGATGTAAATGGGTGTTACAAATATTTCCCAGACACAACTGCTCTATCCTATCTCTTGATATAAATGACCTCCTCATTTTACAACATTTCATTCTTTTGTTAAAAAAATAATATCTACATTTAGACAGTAGAAGTGCCAAAAGCTCTAGGCTTATGTTTTTCCAGTTTGGCAAGCTTAAACTTAACACTTCCTTTCGTATGTAAGCAGACTGCAAGAACTTACTACTCATTTGATACCACTTCCAATACTGGAATATTATTTGTATAGACACAGTGAGATATGGTGGCTCTCACCTGTTACAGTCTCAACACTTGAATGGCTGAGCTGGGAGAGTGTACTCTTTCTGGAAAAATAACAAGGAAAAGACTCCATTGTCCATACTGATCTAGTATTCAAGCATATGTTTTATTCACATCTGGTTGGGTCTGCGGCTATGACACACTGAATGTAAAGAAATAGAAATTTAAAATTGTGGTGAGCACCGAATGAAGAATTAGTAAGACATTTCATCGTGGCAGAAGTGCTGTGGTACAATGCTAGTTGCAGTCATCTCTCTAGAACTACAGATACTCCAAAGCATTTCTTCTGATGGTAACAATAAACATCAGTTGTAGTTCTGACCATTTAATCAGAAGAGTAACAGTTTTCATTTTACACTAAGGTAGAATATTTTGTTGAGCCAATGAAAGATATTCGTGACTATATGAAAATATCCCAAGGTTCTTAGGTTTCTAAAGATTTCTAGCCAAGTTCAATAGACAAGGCTATCTTTACTTTCTTTGGGGGGAGAAACTGAAATTTCACATTGCATATAGAGCAAGCTGCTGTTTCATTGCTTTCCATATTGCTCTGTATTCTATCCTTCACAAGGAGACTCAGGGGAATGAGAAAATCTGTGGAGCCAAGATTCTTGAACAAAAAGTACTACAAATGATTGGGATAACAAACACTTGTATTTTCCTTAGGAGAAGTATAGATAAATCAGATCTCTTAAAGGAATCATCTAATTAAAAAGTGTTTACAAAAAATGTTTGCAGTTTAGTTCTCTTTAATATTTTCTATTAACCATACCCACTAATTCCAAAAGATATGCCATCATGAATTTCACAAGTAAATGGAAGGAGATTCAAAACATCCCAAGTGAGGTATCTCAGAACCAGTAATACAAATATGCTATTTATTTGCTTATCTGTAAATATTAGCTATTAAGTCAATCAAAATCAAGCTATAATCTGTAAGATCACGGAGGTTAAATACAGAATAAGGAACTAGGAATAAAGATATATAACATTAGAAAAGGTAAACTGAACAAGTGGATGAATGAGAGAACTTGATCAGGAAGACCAAGTAGAGCAGAAGAACTGAAGGAGGTATGAGGGAAGGAATAGAGGGTGAAACACTCAATATTAAGGTCCATGTGAGGCATAGTATGAAAACCTAACACAGTAGAAACATTCTAAAATATATCAATATCTAGAAGTGATCTAAATGAAATTGCCAAATAACGAGGGAGACAAATTTCCATCTGGTTATCTCTTATCAACAAATGAATCTTCCACTACTAAGAGTTACATTTAAATGAGTTGTTGGCCAAAAGGGTCCCATAATAATTCCCAAACAAACCAAACTGTTGCCAAGACTATGAGTTATTCTCCACGAACTGACAGTAATTTCCACTTGTTTAAGATAACACCTACACAAGTCATTAACATGGAACATTTGACCTGGTGCCTGCATGAAGCTGAAGATCCTCTGCACAGTACAAAGGAGAAACATCAACACCAGTCCACCCACAAATTCTTAGAACTGCAATGGTATTCTGCATGTGAGAAAGGCTGGGGCAATGGTGGTACAATGCTTGAGGCAGTAATATCTGATGTGACTTCAAACCCACTGCACAAGATTGAACCCATACCTGAGAGTGTTTGTGTAACCCAGAAGCTGAGACTACATAGTCCAGAATCTAGGGAAAAACCAAATACTACTACTCTAAAAACAAAAAGAAAACCAAACCACAGTGATAAAATGATTGTTAATGACATTCTTCTGTACTCTTAGATCAATGCCTTGCTCAAACATCATAAGATAAATTTCCTTCTACAGTATCAGGTTCAGGGATCTATTTTAGCCTCCGTTACTTCACGTAATTTGCTTATTTCCTGTCGTATACATCATTATTATGAGTCCAAAATAGCCTGGCTCTTCAGCTGTCTCCCCTTAGCTCAAGACATTTCCTGCCACATGACCATCTGGTACCATGACAAGAGCCTGTATCACTTGTTGAATGAAAGGAAATTCATCTGATGTCATTCCTGGGACTGTCTGTGCTTAAGCTAGTGATTCTTCAAATATGTCATCACTGAGTCAACAATTAGCTGCATAGCATAAATGTGAATGTCATCTACTATCAATATTTTTTATTTTCATTTAAAAATTATTAACCTTTTCAAAATTTGAGGAGGAGCACATGGATATAGCAAAACATGTATGGAGGTCTGTGGTGATTTGAATGAGAATAGAGTCTATAGGCTCATATCTTGGAAAATTTTATCTCTAATTGAGTGGAACTATTTGGAAAAGATTAGGAGGCATGGCCTTGTTTGAAGAGGTGTCCCTCAGTGCTGAGCTCGAACTTTCAAAAGGCTAGTGCCACACCCAGTGTGCTGTCTCAGTCTCCTGCTTGTGAATCAAGGTGTGAGCCCTCAGCTGCCTGTTGCTATGTTGAGAGGATAGAATTTAGTTTTGGAAGACATTGTGTCTACTCCGTGGCTCTATATTCAACATTGCTAGGTTTATATTAACCTACAATAGTGTGAACTTGATGAGACTATCCCCAACATTCTATCACATGCCTATATTATTGCAGTTACTGGTTTCAATTTGAAAATTGGTTGTGATCTAGAGTCTACCTTCTTTCATACCTTTCATGGTGTTCCTGTCACTGAAAGAATCACAAGCAAAAAACCTCTCTACCTCCCCAGCAGATCTGAAACTCTAAAACGGAAAGGAAAGTACTGGAAAATCTTGAAATGAGATCGTACACTTCTGAGTCTATCTTCTGTTTTATATATGTTATATGTTAGCTATAGAATAATTTTAGCTATATGTTAGCTATAGAAAAATTTTAGAAACAGGAATTTTGTTAATTAAAAATTTAAAAATATCTTATATTTTTAATTACTACTTCTTATTTTCTCATAAATCACCTTCTTATATCTCCTTTGGGCTGTGTTAAGCTGTTTGTAATATATGTGTCTGAATCTTAAACCCTAGCACAACACCTCTCTAATACTGTGTAATCAACAAGACAGAGGGATATTTCTACCAACACTTGATCTTTGTCCCTCCCTTGGTGGAGACTCTTTGGAGATGTCCAGTAAGTATCTAAGAAAACAGAGTAACATCTTCTGAGGACTGAATGAATTTGCTGTATCTCTTTCTCTCTTTAAAGTAGTTATGTTCCCAGCAGGGAGTCCAGGGATGGAACTCATATTGAACACCCGAGTGTTGTTTCTATTTTTATTTATTTTGTTTATTTATTATAGTAACACTGTGACCTCTACAGCATTGTCATAAACATCCCCAATTCTCATAGGCTCCCTTCAGTTCTATTTTTCCTTCCTAGAGATAGCTCTTTGTTCTTCTCTTATTAGTCTTCCCTCTCCCTCATTAGAGAATTAGGCTAACAGCTTCCACTCTTTAATAGCTCCTTCTTTTCTATTTACATGGGGTCTGAACAAATCTTCTTATTACTCTAACTTCCATGTCAGTTTACTGCAAAGACACTGATTATGGAGCCAAGTATAGGTCCAACTTTGATCATCCCTGTCACTTCCTTCCCCTGCCTTTAGTTTAATGTCTGAACTTTGTCTTCAGCTCTTTCCCTAGTCCTCCTCATTCACTGTGACATTCCCACCAGGGTCACAATCATCAAGTGACCTTGTAAACTAGCCTTAGGCTTCCTACACTTGTGTAGAAATATCTCCTCTTGCTCAGCGTCCTGCTCTGAATATCGACATAGCATTGAGGTTTTCATTACTGCCTTTCCTCAATACCCAGTTGCTTATCTCTTCCCCTGAAATATTAATACTATAAATATAAATTCCTCAATGCCTTGTAATTCTCTCTTTCTGGTGACATAAAGATTATTAGTCTAATCTTCATGTCTCGTAACTCTTTGAGGTAGGAAAAATGAAACATTAAAAAATTCTGGCCGGGCGGTGGTGGCGCACACCTTTAATCCCAGCACTTGGGAGGCAGAGGCAGGCGGATCTCTGAGTTCGAGACTAGCCTGGTCTACAAGAGCTAGTTCCAGGACAGACTCCAAAAAACAAAAACAAAAACAAAAACAAAAACAAAAAATTCTGGTACATATTGGGAGGTATAATGAGATGTAGGATAATGAGATAGGCAAAAATCTTTGCTTTTCATAAAATAAACAGGCTACAGTTTACTCATCTTCATGGTTTCTCAGTCAGAAAAGGTGCCAAGGTATATTTATTAGACAAACAGTGGGTATACTTTTTCTACATAAACACATATGGAATGAAGTATAAAGAAAGTTCAGTCTCATATATATATATATATATATATATATATATATATATATATATACACATATATATTATTTTATTTGAAATACTAAATATTTTGCCTAAATGACTAAACACGGTACTGCTATGCCATTTCAAAGTTAGAGTATTAATAAAGGAGAAACAGTCACTACCTGAAGAACCCTGATGAGCTTAGATATGAAATCGGACAGGCAGACTTGCTCATCTTAGACGGCACTCTGTAGAGGTGTGTTCACAGACTTCTACAGGCTCTATCACAGTTTTGTCTGGACTTGCCCTGAACAGCTTCGATAATAGAAAACCCCTCAATTCCCATCAAAACTTGTTCCATTAACAACTCTGCAATTTTTTTTGCCAACCAAATGAAAAAAAAGTATATATATGTGTATATAGACTTTCAGAAAGTTACTATTTCACTGTGACTGATGCAATTAAGGTTAATCTTTAAAGACAGAGGTGATTTCTAGAATATTGAATGACAGAAAGGAAGGTATTTCTATTTCCAGTAGGAAATAAGACTGCAGAACACTTTCAACTCTAGCTGTCCACACAATTTGTTTAGAAAGCCCTCAAGTCCAGGCTAGGACACAAGCTATCTGGACAGGTCAGTCAGGTTAGTGAAGAAACCACAGTCAAACATTCATTTTCAGCTACCGCATCCCCTCCAAGAGTTATGTTTGATTTTAGGCTGATGTTTGTCATCTTACCTTTTGTTGTCTCCACATTAAATTCAGGTTTTGGGACCATTTGGAATCCTGGCCTCCCGCCGCTCTTCCCTGCTAGAGATCTTCACTTTCCTTCTGATCTGAGTTACTGAAAGCTGTGTCAAAGTTGTTTACCAGCTCTGCTTCACGAGCACGTGTCGCCTTGGCCTTGAGGTCAGGGGATAAGGTTTTCACCTGTTTCCCACCTGACTGTTGGGTATATAAGCCTCCGTGGTGCTATTGAATAAAGGGTTTCTTACCAGTGACTAGAGGTCCATGTGTCTGTCTCTGTGTGTGTCTCTGTATGTTTCAACCTCCAGCCCCTTGCCCGAAGCTCACGAACTGTCTGAGTGCAGACAGGCCTTGTGCATTGCATTCAGGTACATAAAAAAAAGCTAGAGAGATGAATGAATCTTTGGTTAAGACAACTTGTTTCTTTTGCAGAGTTCCTAGGTTCTGTTTGTAGAACCAACATGACAGCTTATAACTCTCTGCATTTCCCGTTCTACAGTATCAAATGGCATCCTATGGCCCCTGTAGGTACCAGGTACACATATGCTGCACATGCATGCGAATAGGTACACACTCATTCATATAAAAACACTAAACAAAATCTTAAATAAAACTAAATCTGTATATGTCATATGTATATGTGTAGATACACATATACATACATATGTCATGTGTGTTTAGTATGTGTGTTTCTTTGCTTACATGCATTATTTTATTCTTGCGTTGTGACAGGATAAATCCATGCAGTTTATACTTGCAATATGTTCTCTGTGCTC
This sequence comes from Microtus oregoni, assembly GCF_018167655.1. Classification (NCBI taxonomy): domain Eukaryota; kingdom Metazoa; phylum Chordata; class Mammalia; order Rodentia; family Cricetidae; genus Microtus; species Microtus oregoni. The sequence goes on from NW_024543059.1 coordinate 4,995,631, forward strand.
TGTTTACTCTCCTCTAGCCTGACCAGAGCAAGCACACTGAGAACCACGCTTTGTCTTTCTGGCACTACAGGCACATGAATCACTAAGGGAAATTTCCCTAACACCTTAGAAGTAACTGCCCTCTTTCTGGCATGTTTATGGGGATCCTGTGATAGGCTGTCTTGGAGGGTTTAGAAGGAAGTCTACAGAAATCAGAGAATGGAAGAAAATTCAAGAGCATATAATTTGGGGACTCTGTAAAAATTCAAAAACTAAGAAAGAGATGCTGTCAAAGCAAGGAAAGCTCCCAATTACCTCCCCCGATTGATGTAGGGTGCCCTTCTTACAAGTGAAGATGTGTTGCTTTTATTGGTTGATAAAAAAAAAAAAAGCTGCTTTGGCCTATGGCAAGACAGAATATTGCTAGGATGGAAAAACCAAACTAAATACAGAGAGAAGGAAGGCAGAGTTCAGGAAGATGCCAGCAACTGCTAGAGAAGGAAGATGCAAGCTGCATGGTGATACATTGATTAATAGAAATGGGTTAATTTTAAGATGTAAAAGCTACTTAGCAATAAGCCTGAGATATCGGCCAAACAGATTTTATTCAATATTAAGCCTCAAAATGGATATTCAGGAACTGATGGGTAGGAGAGAAACTTCCAGTTACACCCCCTCCCTACCCCAGTTCCTAGGAGAAAAGTCAAGTGACACTCTATAGATGCAGTCTCAACCTGTGAGTCATGACCCCTTCGGGGGTTGAAAGACACTTTCATGGGGGTCACATATCAGATCTCCTGCATATCATTTATTAACATTATGAATCATAGCAGTAGAAAAATTACAGTTACAAAGAAGCAGTGAAATAATCTTACGGTTGGGGGTCACCACATCATGAAGAACTGTGTTACAGGGTCACAGCATTAGGACAGTTGAGAGCCCCTGCTCCATAGATTGATGACTCGGATTGAATGGTGCCAAACATAGAGGTTTGTGGTTTAGTATCCCTTTATAATCTAAGAGGGACATTTTTCCTCGTTCCTGTTAAGACTTAAAGTACTTCAACAAGTGGGGCTTTCCTATTAAAAAAAAAAACTTCAGTTTTACTTGAGTTAAATCAGATAAGTAAATCAATGTTCTTAAAAAATATGTTTATACACATTTAAGGATAGTTAATTCTACATTACGGTTTGTTAGATTATTTTTATTAATTTGTATTCTGCAACAAAGTATTTGCTATATAGCAGTTTGTAGAAAACATGTATGGAATTAAAGGGAAGCTTCTCTGATGAAGTACTAGAGATGGATATATAAGAACTTAGGAAGTGATTTGTTACTATGTCTGTTTAGCAGAATCAGAGTATAGGTTCACCCCAGACCAAAGAACCAACCAATCACAGGCTAGTGAACAGCACTGGGCAAGAGTTCTCTCTTCTGGAGCATAGTTTAAATCAAATAAGAAAGCAGTTGGTCACTCCTGTAACATCCACTCTGCTATTAGTGGTCATATCATGCTAGAACATTCGTTCATATATGTTTCATGATGCACAGCCGCATAGTTCTGTTGAATACTTTTCTCCCACATAGAATAATCAATTCGATACTATAAAACCTTGTCCATAGGACTGATACTATGGGTTGGTAAAATAAAATACGATCTACAACATAGCCAGGTTGATAGTTTGCAGTGAGTCTTGTAAAGCCTTCTCTCTGCCCTTTACATACCCAGCTTTTCTCGGGTCACTGACCCCCATTGACCCAGGGATTCTCTGTTTAATAAGAGACTAAGGAAATATCTAGCAGGCAGGTAAGAGAGCTGAGTTGGATGACTTAGCACTGTTTTATTAATGTCCCCATTTGAGTCCGAGCTGAAGCAGGATTTGTCACGCCAGATCCCCTGCAAGCAGAACATTATTTATGTGAGCAGGTATGGGTAAGTAAGTGAGTTAATGTCGCGGTGTTTCTAAAGCCAGCTGTTCCCGAAGCAGGGAAATATCCGGCTGTCATAAATGATCAATGGTATGGAAGGGTCCGAGCTTTGCATATTTCTGAAGAAGATATTCAGCAAAGCTCTCACCTACTTAAACCAGCTCATTCCAGAAACCAAACTATGGGACCTAGAGCTTCAGGTTCAAGCTCAGAAATCGGCACCACCTATCCAAGAGTGTCACTAAACTGGAAATGTCACAGCCCTTAGGGGCACATGGAAAAATGAATATTATTTCACATCTGTTTCTTGCCTGGTCCCGGTGGGCCTGATATTTCTCCAAATGGCTAGGTGGGAAAACCAATTTAATTTGATTGAGGTATGAAGAGAAACTGACAACGAGCAAAGCAGAATGCTTGCTTTAAGGTTAAATGGGAAGCTCGACCTTGTGCTGTTATTGTTGACAAATCCATCTGTGGGTACGACTTTCTCCTGTCAAGTCTCTTTTCACTGCTGATGTGACTATGGCTCACCCCTGGAAGATCTGGCAGAACAAACATTCAAAGATTTAAAGATCGTCTCAAAAACTATCTTTCGGGTTTCTGAAATACTCAGCGCATGTTTAGCCTGTACAAACACAACCAGGATTATGAAAATGGAGAAGGGAGAACAGATCAAGGCATGACTTTGTTTTGTTGTAGCTGTGTGATCTTAGATTCAAATTTTGGTAGCCATTATCAGTATATATAGGATGAAAGTAGTTAAATTAGCTTGAGAAAACCAAGGCTCTGCTGTCTCTGAGAACCCAATCGGCAATGCTAATTATTTGAATTAAGCCTTCAGAGGTGGTAAGAAATTCTTCTTTTTTGGATTGTGTGATGATAATATGCTCTCCTTTATATAAACAAGCCTTGGGCTTCAGTTTTCTTATCTTCTTCTCCTAGCCAAAGATTTAAAGAATCTCAAAAGTGCTACTTCTGACTCCCTGGACATCAAAAACCTCTCCCACGCCATGGAGCATAAAGCATTCCAGGACAACACTGAAGGGAAATGTTGGCTCTCTAAAGGAAGATGGACTATATCCCAATTCACCAGCCCTCTTTGCTCATCAGCCACACTCTTGCTCGTCTCCCCAGGGAGAACCGTCACATTAGATTTAGAACGATCCTTTCTGCAGCAGGCCTGTGCACAGCCTGATAAGCGAGTGAAGGGAAGGGAGAGCCTTGTCTGTGCTTTGTCCCTGCAGCGCTGGCTATTCATTCCACTTCCACCCCAATCGACCAAAGGCATTTACTAAATTTTGTTTGATGCTGTCACAGGACTCCTTTGATAGCCCTAGTTCTGCAGCCAGGATGAAAAGATTGGCAAGATGAGGGTGCTTTCTGATCAGCTCACAGGACTGCAATGGCAGGTTCAGGGTTTCTTGGGGAAAATTATTCTTTCACGGAACAATTAAAATCCATCCAGTAATTGTGCCAGCTGAAGGACTCAGTGAGTTCTGAGCCAGTTCCCATCATGTGTGGATGTCGCATATTTCTTTGAATGAGATGCTCAGAACATTCCCTCCACAATAATCTGCACCCTGTGAAATACATTTAAAAATGAAAATGAGGCAGAGTGTCGTGGTTTTATCTTCTGACCATATTAATACCGTTAATCTCTTCCATTGTCTTGGAAAAGTCACAAGTATATTTTTCAAAGCTTTTTAACCACATGAGATAAATGCACAGCATGGCTTGGAACTTCCACTGAAATAAAGTGATATATTTGTTGCTATGTCAGTACAATATTAAGAAAAAGATACCATACCCAATGCAAGTTCAAAACTTTGGTGAGCATAACTGTTTTATCAAGATACACACAACCTTTGCATATGCTGTATATCCTAATGTTTTCTTTATTTCTTTGCTGTGAAAATCAGATGAATGACTGCAACTATTGAATCTGTTGTTCGTGTTCATAAGTCAAAGAAAGGCCTAGATTTCAATCAGAGACTAATGCTAATAAAGACATCATTTGCACACTCACGTGAATGGCCCACAACTCATGCACACCTATGAGGGAATGTATTGGGTTTGAAATGAGAAGACTTGGGCTGACTGACAATCTTATGCCGACACATGTCAAGTGTGTGATTCAGGCAAGGCATTTTTAAAACTCTGTGTCAGACTTTCCTCAATCATATTTTCCAGGGAGTTTTGTGAAAACTGAATGGTAGGTCACACCCCATAGAATATTTCTTGAATACTTCCCCATGTCAAGCATTTGACCAACTGCTCTGGGGTATTAACTGAGTACATGTAGGAGAGACGTCTTCAAATAATAAAAAATGCATCCACCAACATATATGTTATTATTGACATACACACACACATATATTAACAAACATACACACATATTCACACACACATAGCTTTTCAAACAAGACTGGATAGCTTCAAAAATCCATTTTAGTCTACTCTCTGCAAAGGGAAATTTAAATCCTGCAGGTGTTCTTCTCAGTCCCCAAAGGGAGTCATACTAACTCTCCTGATAGAATTAGTGTAGAGAGGGAAGAGAACTGTATGAGATATTGTCTACAATCTTCATTTTGTTGGCAGTCACCCTAAGGAAAAGGGGCTCCTCAGAAAAGTGTTCGATTGAAGCTGTCTGGCTTCTAATGCTGTTTTCTGCCTGATGGTCCCCTTTCCCTGTTGCTTTGGATTGGTGGGGGTTAGAGTAGCCATCAATACATCTAACCACAGAGAAATAGACTGGACAGAGAGGATCTGACCACTCGGGAAAAATTTTAGGCAAAACAAAGACTTCTACTTCTGTGAAGTTATTCCAAAGGCATTTAAAAATATTTGTATCAAAACAGGAAAGGGCCCACATTTACTTTCATGGCATGAGTACCCATTTGATACCTCACCAAAATAATGACAGCTTTTAAACATTACCGTCCTCTTATAATAAAAGAATTTTATTTCAGGTATGCACCAATTTAAAAAAATCATCATAAATTATGATTTCAATAATTTAAGGGAGTCATTATATGAACATGTCTTTAAAAGCTTAGAAGCATTTAAAATGTTTTATTTCAAATTAAGTGGTATTCAAATACAAATTACAATGACATAAGTTTTGTTTATTTTAAATATAAAGCTAATAAATAGCATTGAAAAAACAAAAACATTAAGCAAATTATCACCATGATTAAAACATTTGAAGAAAGTAATGATACATGTGACTGTACATTTCAGACTGAATATATGGCTCTGTGTAGAGTATTTGACTAGCACGCATGGAGCTCCGAGTTCAAACAAAATATATTGTATGGAAAATGTTTTTTCAATCAGAAAAATCTAAGACAAAGAAAATGGAGAAAAAAAAACAGGTATGTATTTCACATGGAGGAACAAGCACACGGCTCTTCGGCCATGGACACATGTAAGTCCCACTCAAAAAGATAAAACACTCAGTTAATGCATGGTAACAATGAATTTGTAACTTACATAATCCAAAAAAATGGAAAGTTTGACAATTCTAAATCGCTAAGAAAAAGGTACACATTAATCATGAAACTGTAATTTATATGTTGCGGAGGGTAATTTGACAGTCTTCTACAAATCACAAACACAATACTTGGGCACAACTGAAATGAAGAGTATATAGTTATTCACTGACAACATATTGGTTGTATGTAGAATGAATTAATGGTGTGTAGAGGACCTACTAAATTACACAGAATATGCAATGTACCTTCTTTGTGATTGATAGCACTTCTTTGACCCAGTTCAATTACTTTATTTGCCTTCATGATGAAGCTCTGGGAGTTGAGCTATCAACAACACACAAAACTCTCCTAAATACTCTATTAAGTATTCTATATTTTATATAACGATATTAGAAGATCACATAAATTTCCACAATTGACTTGTTTATCAATATTAAGTTTTATATATTAGCAAGTGAATATCCCACCTCCTTTAAACATTTGTATGCAATGAATGGCTATAGGGTACCTATGAAGACCATGAAAAATGATATAGATAGATGGATAGATAGATAGATAGATAGATAGATAGATAGATAGATAGATGATAGACATACAATTGAGTTATCAATATTAGGTTTTATATATTAGCAAGTGAACATCCCACCTCCTTTAAACATTTGTATGCAATGAATGCCTACAGGTACCTATGAAGAACATGATAGATGATATAGATTGATGGATGGATGGATAGACAGATGATAGATAGATAGATAGATAGATAGATAGATAGATAGATAGACAGACAGAAAATATATTGACAGATATATAATAGAGCATCAATATATGGATGGCAGTCAGGAAGGTTAAAGATGGATAATAAATGGTTGATAGACGCCTGCCTCTTCTTCACAGCGATCCCCTTACTATTACACACACTCATGCTGTAACCTGTCTTTCATACTCTAACACTCTTCTTTCAGTCAAACATAATACAGCATGAAGGAGTTTGAATTAGAACCATACTTTTCTCCGAAGTTGTTATTTGCAAAGACTGAGTTTCAAAAATTGAGTCTAATGGGTCATAAACATTTTATTTGAATATGAGAAAATAGAACATATTAGAAAATATGAACAGGCATTCTAAATGGGTTTAAATCCTATTAAATAACGATTGTCGTTTAGTTTTAATTATAATTTTATGTATGAGGGGCCTGTTTTCAACACGTAATAGCTCCTTAAAGGAGTATAAGATAATTATCCCAAAATGTTTAAATTTGTTTCTGCATTTTAGAAATGACAATAAAAAAGAAGCGAGGAAGATGCATCCTCAGATCAAACTATGAATTCATTTTCTAGGACTTCTCCAATTACACCACTTGAATTACAGAGAATATTTACATCTTCTCTAGTTAATGTTTTAATGTTCAGGTTAATTGAACTTCAAAGCAATTCTCTGTCCTCAGATATGGCAGATTTAGTTAGGTTTTGTGTCTGTATCAGTTACTTCTTTCATTTTTTTTTTTTGTGATAGAATACCAGACAGAATCACCTCCAAGGATGAAGGCCTTATTCTAAGCTGATGGCTCTAGGAGGTACAATCTATCATGGTTGGGTAGGCCATCGAAGCAGCTAAAGGTTAAGGCAGAGGGCAGTGGGAGCGAGGTGGCCCATCAGGAAAGAGAACACTCAGATTATCACAGTCCAGCCTACAATTTACAAGGCTATCTTTAGTGTCTTGGCTCCTCCACTTGATGCCCCACCTGATGAAGGTACCAATAACCAGCTGAAACCCACTATCAGGTGTCAAGCAAGGGATCAGACACATGGGCCCATGAGAGATCCATCACTTTCAATCTGTGCTTTGTGCACTGTTTGTCCCAAATTTACTCGCCTAAGAAGCCTACTTGGGAATGCTGCCCATGTTCATGCTTATATTGTTCTCAGAAAACAGGTATAACAAATGACATTATTTAATTATTTATTAACTTATTGAAAACTATCCAGCACTCCTTGTTCAGATTCAAAAAGCATTGACATACATAAATCTAATCTACATGGGTAGTAGAAAAAGACAAGGTCTCCTGAGTAAATTGGGAGCTTGGGGACTTTGGGAGAGGGTTGAAGGGGAGCAGAGAGGCAAGGAGGGCAGCAGAGGAAAAGGTAGAGCTCAATAAAAATCAACTTAAAAATCATTGCAATAGTAATGCTGATTGCAAACACACCAGACATGGGCTGAAGATGGGGATAACATACTTACTGAAGGTAAAATGACTTGGACTTTGCTCTAATACAGCTCATATTGACTCCCATGTGTGAGACATGAATAACACTGCCTTAGACTCTTAATGACTATGATACACGGAAACAAGAACTCGAAACAGAGACATCACTTTGCCAACTTAAGCTTAAATCCCCCTTTCTTTTCTAACCCATCATGTTATTTCTCAACCTCATGCTCTTTTTCCAAAAATGCAGATTATAGTACCTAAATGTAAGAGCTCTTGTTAGGAGGACCAGAAAAGGACCCATTAAAAATGCATTTGTACCTGCTCATAGATAATCAGCCATTACTGTCAGTAACTCCACATGTTCTAAAGAATTCTTCTTCCAGCACAATAATTTGGAGAAACCTACATAAATTTTCATAGTGAGTCCAGTTTTATCCCAGGCTTTTTCAGACCCAGGCCAGCTGGCCTTGGTGAGTTCCCGGTAGAACATCCCCATTGTCTCAGTGTGTGGGTGCGCCCCTCGCGGTCCTGAGTTCCTTGCTCCTTGCTCTCTCTCCTTCTGCTCCTGATGTGGACCTTGAGATTTCTGTCCGTTGCTCCAATGGAGCCTAGGCAGTTTGGATGCTCACCTTACTAGACCTGGATGGAGGTGGGTGGTCCTTGGACTTCCCACAGGGCAGGGAACCCTGATTGCTCTTTGGGCTGATGAGGGAGGGGGACTTGATTGGGGGAGGGAAAGGGAAATGGGAGGCGGTGGCGGGGAAGAGACAGAAATCTTTAATAAATAAATAAATAAATAAAAAGAGAGAGAAAAAGTTTCGTAGTGATAGGGTATGAAGATTCTCTCGTAAATGCTTGTTGTATCTATTGACTATAGTTGCCGATGTGTAGTGCTTGGAAAATATAAATACAGAAGCTGTCTACTAACAATGTGTTTCATGAGAGCAATACCAACAACAAAACCCAAGACCAAATGCAATACAGCACAGAAACGTTTAAGACTTCCACATGTTCAACACTACCAGAGAATTTCATTTGTCCATCTGTGTAAGTGTAAAACAAAGGCAAGCCTGTTTGGGCTGGGAGAGGGCTTGTGGTGCAAGTGGGAGGGCTTAAATTCAGATCCCTGGTACTCACACAAGGCCAGACAGGATGGCCTTCATCTATAATCCACTAAAACCCCAGGCTGCTGGGATGCAAAGATGCATTCCCGGAAGCTCACGGGCCAGCTCACCATGGATGTGCAGCCCTGGACAAGTTGCTCTATCCCAAACAAGATGAAACGCAAGGACTGTCACCAGAGGTTATCCTCTGACCTGACAACACACACACACACACAGACACACACACAGACACACACACACACACAGACACACACACAGACACACACACAGACACACACACACACACACACACACACACGGGTGCATGAAGCACACAAACACACACATACTTTCTTTCTTGATTCAGTAGTAACTGGTTTTGCTTAAGCAATCCTACACCTATCCAAGGGGAAGCCTCTTTCCTCCTGACATGAATGAAAGCTGAAGCTATTTGGCAACAATCATTTTGCAGCCTCTTAGAAACACCTATTATAACCTTTGCTCTGTTCTCATGCCTTGGCATATAGGAACACTTGGGGGAACAGCACGATTATGTGGAATTAGATTGCTATTAGAGAACAGAGTATCACTCAGAGGGAATAGCTATAGAAATTCTATGAATTTGTCTATGGCAAAGACCTACCCTTACTTTTGAGAAAGCTTTATGTATGGTCTAACATTTCCAAACAAGGCACCAAATATTCTTTGCTGCTTAATTTTGCAAGCTGGGACTCTTAGGCTTTTGAAAAGGAAAAGAAAAAAATGGCATTAGAAAGAGTCTCTTCTCCCAGTCCGTTCTGTCAATCCACTCCAGGAAGGAAAGGGTTAACCCTGTCAGCAAAGGCTTTTCATGAGGTTAGATCAATGGCCTTAGAGCAGAGAGAAAAGGTTATTCTCTTCACATTAAGAATGTTAGTCTTGAGAGAAGGCAAATGGCTTCCACTGGGCGAGACATGGATTCTCCTTGTCTCTTAGAAGGGGCAATTTACTAGGTACTCAAGAAATAGCCTTAAGATTACATTTCATGCACGTTTTCGTATATGCCTTCCTCTTCACAGCTGAGCTTGCACTGTTAACTTCATTCAGAGACAGGTGGAGACTCGTTGGGACACCATGCTTCTGACTGACATAGCTCAATCATAAACATGGTTATGGCATGTGATTCTGTGCTGGCGGCTAACAGGTGGCACATTTCTCCTGTCCCCCTGCTATAAACTAGAGCGCTTCCCATTTGCAGCCTGCAGAATTGAATCCCCTTACCACGGAAGGCTTTCCATAGACCTGAGCTATTGAAAGTTCCACTCCTTCAAGGGAAAAATATAAGAAAACTTCTATTTTTATGTATTAACTAATATATATGGCAATATTAATGATTACTAATGGAGCACTGTATTGTACAGCAATGCATTTAAAAAAGGGGGAGAAGAGGTGGGGGAGGGGGAGAGGAGTGGGGGAAGGGAGAGAGAAATGGGAGGCTGGGAGGAGGCGGAAATTTTCTTCAAAAAAAAAAATAGCACATTTTCCTGCCCCCGTTCTTTTTTGAGACAGAGTTTCTGTGTAGCTTTGTAGCCTATCCTGAAACTTGCTTTGCAGACAGGCTGGCCTTGAACTCACAGAGATCTTCTTGTCTCTGACGCCGGAGTGCTGGGATTAGAGAGGTGTGCCACCACTGCCCAGATCAATAGCACATTCTATATTGTTACTCGTCTTTAAATCCCCAAACACCTTTTCTTTTCTTTATCTGGAAAGTTTCAAAATGCCTTCTTTTGACTTTCTGGAAATGTACACAGAAGTCTAATAAATATTTCGAGGAGATGGCGAAGAATGGCCTACTAGTTAAGAACACATACAGCTCTTGCAGAGGACACTGGTTCAAATCCCAGCTCTCATGCCAGGCAGCTCAAAGCCACCTGTAATTTCAACTTTGGGGAATCTAATGCCTCTGGTCACCATGAGCTTGAGAAATAGTGGATATCTAAAGGAAGTGGGAGAACAAGGATGGAGAAACAACCAAATAAAGTCAAAAGAAGTTTAGTCCACAGAGGCATGATTTCAGAATCTAATTTTTGATAAAAGAAAGGATGAGATGCTCCAAGGATATCACAGAGAGTCTCAGTAAAGTGTTTCCTTATAGTCTAATACTGTACAAAACTGTATTAATTCCTTGGCATATTAGAGTGACTATATCCACACCCTAATCACCATAGAATGAAAATTAATTTTAGGCACTCAATAAGTCTGAGCAGAATCATAAAGTAAGAAGTTCAGTCTTAAATCATCAAGAAGAAAGAAAATGCAAGTTAGGGAAAAGGCAACTTTCATATATCAAAGAACATTTACCTAAAATGCTTCCACAATTCAAACAAAGGTTGAAGGATAATATTAGGTAGACGCTTTTAAAATTATTAACACTTGAGTGTTTGTGATCTATAAATCATCAGTTTGCAATAGTTTGTCCTGTCATCAATCTTAGTAAGAAAACATACTGTTTCATCGAATTTGAGGAAAATCATCTTCACTACGTTTCTCCCTGTGGTTCTTGAGGACTCCTTGCCTGCAATTTAGTAAGTATATAATGAACACCGGCTACATAAACAAACGATGTATGTAACAAGATTATTTAGAGCATTATAGTTTTATTAGTAACTATATTTGGGGTTAAAAACCTGTTTAGATGTTTTGGGTTCTTGGCTGAGTTGGTCATTTCTGATATATTTGGTCTATTTTGATCAGTCCACTGGAGGCTTACTATGTTTCGATTTTGCTTTCTTCCCAGAAGGTCATGCATTAGACCATGGCTTATACCTAGCTTCTGTCTAGACTGGGAATCAGGATGCAGTGCCCTCTCAACCTCTTCCATCTTGTAGAACTAAAATCAGTTTGCTATTACACTTCCAATCACCGTTCAATAAAACTGCCAGCAGCCTGCTGTTCACCTTTGCCAGATGTCTAGTTTCTTGTTTGAATGTCCTTCATCTTTTCCAATTGACCTTTTGGTAGATTCAATGCTTAAGTGACTATTACTTTGCAATGCATGCATTGTAACCCCAATTTTCCATTTGTTACAGTTTATTTTCTGAGGAAAATTGTACTTTATTATAGACTTATTCATCTATGAGGTGGGGGAATACAGTTTTATTCAGTCCTAAATGGACCATTTCCCCCCTTGCTTGAGTAGCATTTGGAAAGTAGTTTTCTGTTCTTTTGTAAGTTGATTTGGCAAGAAGGCTTTATCAGACTATTGAGTCATGGGCATTCCTCAGGGTGACATCATATCAAACATTACTTATAAAGTAAACCAAAGGGCCAGAATAGACAGTTCAGCTTCAGTGCACACATCTGAATGTTTGCTAGCAGGGTAATTGAAAAACAATCCTACTGACAAGTCTACCTTACAAATTTGGTTACTTTCGTTTATATAATGCCAAATAATCAATTTCAACCTCAACTTAAATGTATTTTAAAGGCATGATAATTTTAAAGTAATTTTATCTTCTCATGGGGTAATGTGATATATGGGTTATAGTTACTACATATTTAATTATTATTATATTTCTTTGACATAACGCTGAGTAATTGGTTAAGATAAAAATGGGTGATTGGCACAGTCTTAATGTTTTGAGCTTTTGTTTCATAAAAAAATTCTTTAAGAGCTTGGGCAAATATAAAAATGCTATGTTCATATCTGCTCAATGACTGTAACAAACTTCCGTAGGATGAGAATCTTTTAACAAAGAAATTAATTTCTCACTATTCTGCAGACTGAGAATCTCTGTCTCTTTGTCTCTGTCTCTCCCTCCTGTTTCTCATTTCTTACCCAAGAAATGTGCATGAATGTAGGGGCAACTATTGCTGTAATGTCTCAGGAAGTTCATCCTTGAAAATAATTGAATCTCTCTTCCATCATCCCTCAACGATAGGCGGAACTTGATGATCTTCTCTCTTATCCTTGCTAGAATTCTGACTAACTTCACTTGTGCAGGTCTTGTGAATGCAGCTGCCATGGCTGTCTGTACAAAACTGCATCTCTGTCTAGGGCCTTTTTCAAAGCACCCTAATCCCATTGGTTAAGGTTCTGACCTTACATACCACAAGTTCATCACTTTTAAAAATTTCTCAAATGGCTAAGTTTTTCACCTGTCTGTTTCCATTACTAAACCATGAATTCCTTGCCGAGAGATGCCTCATCTTGCTTACCTATTTGTTTGTAGAAACACACCATTATTTCCAGAACAAGCATATGTATCAACCACAATGAAGATAATTGCAAAAGGTACTTGACTCTTAACATATGCAACTAAAATACTTAGTAACAAGTCATACTGTTATGAAAAAAGTTTCCCATCACCGACCTCCACGATAAGCCAGAGATCTAGACAAATACATCAAGTGCCTCCCCAATGTGATGCAGGATGCCTCCCTTCTGAGATGCTATTTTCTTTAACCACAGGTCCTAGTTGAAGAGCATTTTAAAGGGATTATTAGGTATCACTAGAAAAGCTGTGTGTGTTCTGGTGCCACCGGTGTCCCAGTAATGAACAAAAGCAATAGGCAAAAGGCAAAATAGGGCAGGATTTTGTTGTAGAATAAAGCAGTTATGATTGAAATTCTTTTTATGTCCCCATTTTTATGGGTTTGGATTTTCATATATTGTATTTTGTAAAATTCCATTGCCCTTCTCTTCACCTCCAGTTCCTTCCCTATCTCACCATCACCTTCCTTTCTAACTCCATAAGCTCATTTTCTTTATAGCCTACTGAGTCCATTAAATACTGGCTGTTAATATGCACAGGTGCCGGGGCATCTAATAGAACAGAGGTAGCTATCAGGTGACTTCCTCTCCTAGAAGTTATCAACTGTCAAGAGCTTTCAGTTGGGGGTGAGAATATGTGAGTCCCTTTCTCCTCTTGCTAGGATTTCAGCTGTAGAACAGTATGCTCAAGATCTGAGTAAATTTCTATGCTCATAAAGAAACATTAAAAGATCCCATTTTGTTAGGTGAGAATCTAAGAGGCACCACCCTATTTACGTTTATAACTCTTCTAAAAAACTAAAAGCCTACTAGAAGGCCTACAGTCCAGATATTTTAAAAGTCTGCTATGATAGTTTGCAGGAAGACACAGGGAATAAGATGGGAGAGATAGGACTGATTCCAGAAATAATTTTACACACCAGCTCACTCAATATATAAGAAAATCAAAATATGAGGAGTGATAGGGAGCTTCCAAGATAAAGAGACTCTGATATTAAAGTGTCACAATGGATATCTGATTGCTACCAGCCATTAGGCTAGGTCAGAGTTGCCACCTCACATAACCCTCAGTACGACACTGCAGGCAGAGCTTGGTGTGTTTGTCTCTCCTTCTGTGTGCATTTGTGCATGCAGAAGCTAGAGGAAGACAACAATGTCCAGTTCTATCACTCTCTAACAAAAAGAAAACGCAGTCTTTTTCACTTTGTACAGAAAGTGACGCGATAACCAGGGCACTACTCCAGCCCGAAGGAAGTAAAGCCAGTGATCTACAATTGTGAATTCAATCCTTCAAAAAAAAAATTAGCAATAAGCACATCGCTAGAGAAGTTTCTAAAAATAAAACCAAACCAAAAAGAAGAAGGAAGAGGAAGAGGAGAAGGAGGAGGAGGAGAACATCCATGCACTACAATTTACTTAGTTTGCCACTTTTTTCTTCTTCAACAGAGTTCTTCCCCTTTTATTCCATGCTTAAGCCATTCTGAAGTCTCCCATAGATTTCTCTCCCATTACTAAAGTTCAGACTACAGATGGGTATCATAAAAGCACAATAGCAACCGTGTAAGTTGAGAAGGACCCATGAGGTAAGCAAGAAGTTTTTGTAGACATGTTTGCCATAAGCACTGTCTTAATGTATTTTATAAAATCATGTCAGTTTATACACCATTTACTAGCAACTCTATCAAAAATAATTAGGATTGATTGTTAGTGTATATGTAGAGCAGTTACAAACAAAAAAAGCAAATATTATATGGGTGGTACTGAGTTATTTTAAATATTATTAGGAGCCTTAAAACATTATAGCCTCCATTTACATTTCTCTAGAATAGGAACCCTTCTCATTTCTCTCTCTCTCTCTCTCTCTCTCTCTCTCTCTCTTTCTCTCTCTGTTTTTTTTTTGAGATAAGGTTTCTCTGTAACTTTGGTGCCTGTCACCATGCTAGTCTTGAACTCAAAGAGATCCACCTGCCTCTGCCTCCCAAGTGCTGGGATGAAAGGCGCGCGCCACCACTGCCTGGCCATAGGCACCCATATCTTACATGACCCCCATGCCTGTGATTAATCCCACATTTTTTCTTAATAAAAGTCCAACAGCACTTTTTAACAAGTTAAAGTGGGAAATTAGTCTTGAAAACTGTTTGAATTCTAGTCAATTAACTTGAAATAGCAGCACGAGATTTCCTTAAACTTTACTTTCTGAGCGAAAGCATCCTTTAAAATCCTAACAGCCTTTAGATTTTATATTAGCTAGGACGGATAACAAACTGTGTTATCTCCTAAAAGAAAAAAAAGGCAAGAACTGACAGTGGTATCACAGGACTTGGAGAGCGTGAGTACATGCCGAGACTTGATGCCATGTATAATAACCTCGGCCCCTCTCAATGGTACAGATGGGGAGCCAGAACCCAAAGAGATGCTGCTCAAATCTCATCTCTTTTTAAAGGCAGAGGCAGGGTTCAACTCAATTTCATTATTTCCCAGTCGCATAGTCCTGGGATAGAGACAGACATGCCTCCTTTGTCCGATAGTGCAGAAAACAAATAAAACTGATACCCTAGCTTGCAGAATTTAGGACACTCATAAACACCCTTCCTTCTCTAGAAAAGTACTACTCAGGTCTTGTCCGAACTACCCACTGCCAGCATCCCAAGTGACAGACCTGACAATGCCTCTCCATGACGGCAATACTCTTCTAGTTAAACGCTCTCCGTCGTGTCTTCCAGCAATACACTACTGATGAAATTCTTTCAAGTCACTCAGAAATGTTCCCTCCGCTTTCTGACTGCACCTCTCCTTAGGCACATTTCCTTCTTTGTAACTCTCAGTGTGTGTACGTGTTGCGTCTGGGTCTGTGATGGACACCCATACCTGTGTGCCCGCTGGCTGGAAGAGGATATTGCGAGCCCTGCTGTATTCCCTTGAGGTAGTGCCCTCCTGTATCCCTTGAGGTAGTGACTGTCACTGAACTTTGGGTTCTGTTTGAGACCAGAAAGTGCGGGACATCATTCTCCTCCTTGCCTTAAGCCTGGGATTACACCCGTGTTTGTGTCCCTGGTGGCTTTTCAGGTGGGTTCTGGGATCTGTGCTCAAGTCTTCTACACTAATCCATCTTTCCATGCCTACCAGATACAGTTTTTAATTCTAAGTCCAATTGAATTAGACATGTATATGTATGTGTAACATAGTTATGTAAATATTTTATATGTGCATTTTCCAGGTACTGGATATACCCACCATAATATTGTTCTCAATATAGTGTTCTCTAAATGCTCATAACAAATTGAGGGATTTTGCATTACGACATGCACAAATAACACAATTATAATCTTCTAACTCTAATTCTGTATCCCTTTATACAGAGTCTGCTTTGCAATTCTTTCTCCCTGTTGAATACTGGATAGGATGGGGAAGGGTGAAAACTCAAATTTGGAGACATGTATCTAATCAAACCAGTTCTTCATCCATTGATTCACTATCCTAGATTATATTAGCTTGCAGGAAATATGTATAGTGATCTTCCAAAGTAAAAGCAGGTTTTTGGAAGAAAAAACTTCTTTCTTGAGAATATTCACTATCCACTAATTTTTTATTTGGAAGCAAAGGAAGACTACAGTTCTTAGCACGATAATTCAAAGTGACACCTTCACTGCACAGTGACATTCCCAGAGATGCAGAACGAGTCTAATCCACCTCAGTGCAAGCAGTAGACAGTGTTATTTTCTACAAATTAATTTAATTGGATATAAAATAGCAAAAGGAAGTGACTGTGTGCATCCAGATGCTCCCTTGGGAGCAGAGCTGAAAGTGGCTTTGAGTAGATGCAGGAAGCCACTGAAGAGCCCACTGTTTATCACACTCCCTAGCTACAACATAATTTGATATCAAAATGACCTGTGTAAGCTGTTATTTAAACAGTAATTGCAGAATGCATTTATTTAAATACACCAATACATTAGGACCAGTTATGCTAATGGGGCACAGCTTTAATTTGTTAATATGATTAAGCGTTCTTGTATATATAATTTGTAGCTGCTGGATGAATTCACTCAAACACCTGAAATGGTGCGCAGTGGAACAGACAAGATGACTTGGGTGTTTAAATAGCACTGGAAGACCAAGATGGCTACAGTGACAGGTGGCTTCAGTCATTAGTGTCTTCTTTACTGAACATAGGGACACACTGATAGGATGCAGTAGGATGCTTTAAAAGAAAAAAAAAAACAAGAGGGATAAGGAAGTATGAGGAGGACACAGTGAAAGAATGGGTAATGGAAAGAGGGGATTATACATTTTAAACATTGTCATATATTGTATACAAGTACAAACATTTTTAAAGAATACATTCTGAAAAAAATAGAAGAGAAAGACTAATTCTTTACTTTGAAATGCTCTTTTCTCCTATAACTCTGAGCTATCTATGTGAACAGTATTAAATACTTATGGAAGAAATCATCGCCTCTGCCTGTTTCTGAGAGCCTCTTGTTTACATAACTGTTACCTTCTCTGTTGCATTTACTCCACTCTAGCCTAGTTACTGAGTTAGTTGATTGCAACTATCAATGTTATTATCTAGATCAGGTTGATCTGTCGGCAAATCTGTGGGGGATAATCTTGGTTATTCATTGATGTAAGATAAACTACTCCTATGTAGGTGGTACCATTCCCTAGACAGAGGATCTAGAACAGTGTAAAAGAGAAATAAGCTATCTGAGAACAAGTAAGCAAACAAGCATGGATATATGCATTTATCCTCTCTTTTCTCTCAACAGTAGATGTGATGCTTTAATTTAACAACCCAAATAAACCCTTTCCTGTCTACGTTGTATTTCTTAAGAGTATTTGTCACAACAATGCACATGAAGCAAAGACATAAACAACTATTTAGCTCTCTCACACTAGTCTGTAAATAAAATAATAGTAATTCATGTTCACTTCTCCAAGCTGTAGCCCAAATAAGTTAGTATCTATAGATACATGATTGACAGAATATGAATATCACTCCATAGTTTTCATAAAAATGTTCCCACATGGGAAAGTATCAACTTGTTGTAAACTATCTGCGATCTAGACTGTCAAGTCTCTATTTTTTTATTAAATATATTTCATATGAGAGCACATAAAAATATAAAAAAACTCACTTAGGGGTAGTTTTGTCAAAATCATGTAATAGAATTAGATAAGTAGTTTAAATTCTCCTGTGCAAAACCAACCTGCAATTGTCATTTCAATTCCTATCAAATGAACCATAAAAAAAACTGAGGACTGAATTGACAGTCAGAACAAGATACAACCCTTTATGACCAGCATACAAATTCACAAATAACTGTCATCTATTAATATAATTTGCATACATTATTAACCCTAGGGTGGTTAACATGATAAATATTTTGACAATTCATTTTTAGAGGTTGAGTCTCTATTGGTGAGTTGAAGGTGAATTCTGACCTTGTTTTATTTTCTCTGTTTCTCCAAAATTCCCTATATTCTTTATCTGAGAGACAACAGAGATCTGATTACAATGATATCTCTATGGTATTCTGAGACCTGATTGCTTTCTTCGGAAGCTGATGTATACCTTAACCACAAAACTCTCTTAAAAGTCAAGAATGCCCTGGCCATTTCTAATTACTAGAGGAGACAACAGGTGCTCTGCTTTGTGCCGTTTTGCTGAGCCTTCTGTCGGAAACCACTCCTCAACAACCTCTCTGAGAAGTCTGCAGGTAAGAGTGGCACAGAAACCACCTAAATGCTGTAATGAAGAACGGATAAGGAAAAAGTGGTATATTTACACAATGGAGTACTACACAGCAGAAAAAATAATGACATCTTGAATTTTCTAGGAAAATTGACGGAGCTAGAAAACATCATTTTGAGTGAGGTAACCCAGACCCAGAATGACAATTATCACATGCGCTCATTCATAATTGGTTTTTAGACATAAAACAAAGCAAACCAGCCCACGAGTCACAATCCCAGAGAACCTAGACAACAATGACGATCCTAAGAGAGACTTACATGGATCCAATCTACATGGGAAGTAGAAAAAGACAAGATCTCCTGAGTAAATGGGGACCTTGGGGGAGGGTTGAAGGGGAGGGGAAAGAACAGGGAGGGGAGCAGAGAAAAACGTAGAGCTCAGTGAAATTAATAATAAAGAGAGTGCCGCAGTGGCGCGAAAGCTGATTCATCTCAGTTTTAGTCAAGACCATTGCTCTTCTTTGCCCTCCAGAGATTTCCTGGCAATCTTCAGTCTACTTCCCATTATAATAGTCATGTTTATTCATTTATATTACAAAAACTGAGGCATATATCATTATTGTCAACATATTACATAAGAAAATTAGAGCACAGGAAGAATGAGGTTTTGACTTTAGACACTTGGCTAGCACCTCAACGCAATGGAATCCAGATCCCTACCATATGGCACAATGGGCAACATTCCAAATGGTATATCAACTATTCTCTATCTATACAAACTTCTTGTATCACTTTTTTTCCTGGGCCACTGCCACGATCACAACTAAATGTCTGGAGGCACTAGTTACATTTTATCAAGCAATATTTTTAATCGTCCAGCACTGCGATCCAGCTTTTCTAATATCAACTTATTAAGCTTATGAGAAGGCATAATTATTTCCATTTTTCAGATGAAACCAAGGCCCATGGAGATTAAATACCCATGATAAAGTGAATAAATTCAGATCTCCAGCAATCATATGCTAATTCTACTCATTGTAAACACTAGCTTTTTCCACATTTCCATTGGCCTAACTACCTGGGGGACCTTTGAAACTACAGGAGATGTCCTGGGATGGCACTAAGCAATCGAAACTGAGTGCATAGTGGCCAAGGTTTCTGGACTCTGTCAGTGCTCTATAAACTGAAGGTATTCGCCACAAAATGTCTGGGGAGCATTTAATCAAGGCTTTTTTTGCATCCCAGTTTTTTTTTTTCTTAATCAAGTTGCGTATTTATAGTGTTTTCCCACAGTTGTGGGCAGTTTTCCTATCTGCTGAAGCTTAGGGGAATGTGGAAGACTCTCAGACATGGGACTGTGCATGACAGCTCTAAGGCAGTTATCCTGTGTGTTCCTCTAGGAATGCAATCATTTATAGTTGGAAATAGCAAATGAGGGCAGCTGACATGTAAATAATGCAACTTAGCACCTTTGATCCTCTCTGGAGCAGTGTAAATTAATTCTGATAACTGCCTAAATCAAATATGCAGTGAAAGAATTATGAGATTGCCTTGGGGGCATGGTGGAGGAACTGCTTGCTGCTGTTTGTGGTGGCTTACTGTTCACTTATAGGGATTTCACTCTGCAGTCTGTTTATATCTATCTCTCTATACCTGTTGAAGTCACCTGAGCTATCACAACAAACCACAGTTGGATTGCTTTTCCATTGGTAACATACAGATGACGGCAGGTGGTATCACAATTATTTCATATGCTCTTTTTCATATGCTCTTATTAAATGCTAATGAGCAATAGTTTTAGCAGGAGGGAAATGTCACGGTAACAGCTAAGAGGACAGTACCTGTTGAAGAGATGCTCTTTGTTTTCCAAGGATGGTTGATCTACCTCACAAAGTGAGAAATATACATAAGTCATTTCATGTTGATGGTCATTGTCTATCAGTGGCTGGATGTGACTTGATTTTGCTTAAATCAACGTGTGTGTGTGTGTGTGTGTGTGTGTGTGTGTGTGTGTGTGAGACGGTGGTGTGCCACTGTATAATTTATCCAGAAGTACTAGGTGAGTTTTTAATGTGTTTCACAGAAAAGAGCATATTTCTAGCCTTGTATTATTTTCACAATAGATCAGAGAAAGCAAAGTATCCATATTGATTGTAAAGAAAGTAAGGCACAGATGGTTTTGCACCTCCCTTAGTTCACGGAGCTACTGCATGTGAACGATCACATCCCAACTACTGACGAGACATTGCACAAGTCAAATTCACCGCCATCTGACACACAGTGTTTACCCAGCTCACTGAGTATAGGAGTTGTTGGTGTAATGAGGACTCAGCTTGCTTATTATCTAGAACTTACAGCGCTCTCATACCAGGCTTAAACCATCATCATCACCACCACCACCAGCAGAAGCAGCAGCAGCATTATTAATTATTTTAATACTGTGGGGAAGCAGTTAAGGAATGCATTCTCTACCTCAAAAAGGGAAGTGAAGATCAGAGATACAGAAATGTATTTTTATTGTTGCTGTTTTTTAAGCCAGGGTAATGGAGGATCTTGCTGTGAATCTGTTTTTCCCCCTGGGTACAATCTGAAAGGTTAAAAAAAATGCTAAATGGTCATATAACATTAATGTTATCCATTGATAATATTTTCTGGCTTTTGGCATGCCTTTTTAGAGAGAAAAAATGGTGAACACACTTCCTTCTGCTTGGAATTCCACATCTGATTCTAGCTGCTTTTTGAATGGGGAATGAGGTCTTTTAGGTGATCAACCTGATACACTGATGCTGGTATCTTAGCTATGGAGAGAGAAAGAGAGAAAGAGAGAGAGAGAGAGAGAGAGATTCATCCAAATCACAGCACATGTCTAGGTATGGGGGAGATGTCATGGATTCATTTTCAAGTGTGGAAAACAAAGAAATTCTTTAAGGATCATCATACATGATTTGTGAGACAGAAACCTGGGTCTACCCACTATCCTTAAACAAATCTGGAACAGGATAAAGGATGTTAGCAGTTGCCATATAGTCAATTCAAATCAAAAGACTGAACGGGGACTCCTGGAAATGATCTTTCATTGGAAGAATAAAAACAGTGATGGCAAGTGTGTGGTTTCCTTTTGTTCTAGTTGAGAGTATATGGGCTTTCTTTCTTGTTTTTAAGAGCTCAGTGCTATGGTGTGCTGAATGCATCTATTAGTGGGTTAATGGGATTTTTAAAAGGTTATAAATTATCTCAATTAGCTTACAGAGGTCATTCTACGGGATACACCAGTGTTTCAGAAAATACAATAAATCCATCAACATGTAGAAGACCCATAACAGCTTTTATCGGCTTATGGAGGGGGAGAGATTGCCTAGTGCAGAATCCCTGTAATTGGCACAGCACTGACGTGAGCAAAAGCCTGGCATTTCAACTGTTAAAATATTAAATTCTCCAAACTGCATGTTTTCTAAGTAAAATTTATTTATTTATTTTACATCCCAGCCTCAGCTTCCCCTCACTCCTCCCAGCCCCTCTCCCTCTCTGTTCCCACTTTCCAATCCACTCCTCCTTCATTGCTTTTTAGGGAAGGGGAGGTCTTCCATGAGTATCAACAAAACATAGCATATCAAGTTGCAATATGACTAAGTCCCCCCCCCCCCCCCACACACACACAAACACAATGTATTAAGGCTGGGCAAGGAGAGTCAGTATGAGAAGTAAGCTCCCAAAAGCCATAAAGAGAATCAGAGACAGCCTCTGTACCACTGTTATGAGTTCCACAAAAAAAGTAAGCTATCCAACTGTAACATATATGCACAGGGCATAGGTCATTGCCATGCAGGCACCACGGTTGTTGGTTCAGTCTCTGTGAACCCCTGTGAGCCCAGGTTAGTTGACTCTGTTTGTTTTCTCACAGTGTCCTCGGCCCCTCTAGCTCCTACAGTGTTTTCTCTCCCTCTTCTGCAGGATTCCTGAACTCTGCCTAGTGTTTGGCCGTGGCGCTGCATCTTTTTCCTAAGTATCTAGGTGAAGCTGGTCACAAGAGACAGCCAGTTCAGGCTCCGTATCCGTTATTTATAGGAGTCCAAGCTGGTGTCATCCTTGTAGATTTCTAGATTTTCTCGTGCCAGGGCTTTACATGACCAAGTGTACCCCTACTTCCCAGTATCTCTTTGAGTACTCTCCGCCTCTGCCTCCCCCAAACTGATCCCTCATTTTCTCATTCCCACCATCCCTCAGTCCACTCAGAAAATCTCTTCTGTTTCTTCTTCCTTGGGAGATCTGGCTGTCTTCCCATTTCCCCTCCCTGTTCTTTACCTAGTCTCTCTTGGTCTGTGGATTGTAGAATAGTTATCCTTTATCTTACAACAAATATCCAGTTTTTAAAATCAAGGACACCAGGAAAACTTGAAGACAAAGGGATGGAACTAGAAAAGAATCATCCCAAGCGAGATAACGCGAACTGAGAAAGACAAAAATGGTATGTACTCACTCATAAGTGGATATTAGCTGTAAGATAAAGGATAACTTTGTGTCTTTGAGCACTAAATTCTCTCATTGGTTTCACCGGCTTGAAGGTTGTGGAACTTTGTGACATGGAGTCTAGTGAACAGGGGTAGGCCATCAGAAACAGGTCCTAGGGTATACACCTCCCAGTGTTTGGTCGGTTACATCACCTCATATCTCCCCTTTCTTCCTGATTTGTGAACTTATGAAGAGGCCATGATGTAAATCACAGGCCAAGTCACTCCACTTGCTATGTTTTCTCTGCCACAAGTGAATCTCCCAGGTTCTCTGACAGAAGGAGCAGGGACAGAAGTGGACCCGCTGGACTCTCTTTGGGGATGAGCAGCATGGTGAGTGTCGAACAACCCAGCTTTCCCCACTAGAAACCAGGGAGAAACACACCCACTGAGTCAGGAGTCTGTGGAAGCAGGATCTCGTTTAATGGTATCAAGCAGGGACTTGAATAGAGTTGTGAACTAGGCTCGGGAAGTTACACTAGGCCTCACCAAACTCAAGTTAGGTTTAGGAAGTTACACTGGGTCTCATGCCCAGGCCTCCATATCCCTCTTTTGTTTTTATTAAGAAGGAGAATAGCCTCTCCCTGGCGCCCCTCTGAACTGCAGGGGGCTGAGGGATGTGTGGGTCTCCAAGGAAAAGAAATCAAGGGAACCATTAAGCTGAGCAGCTACAAGAGAAGTGCTTAAAACACTGAACTAAAGCTACTTCAAGTCCCCTGCCCCCCAACTCTAGGACATTTGTCTTACGGGAAGAGCCAAAGAACCCAGCAAGAAAGACAAGGGCAAGATAGAAGAAGCCTTAAGAATGTTTTAGAGCCATTACTTCCTTCTACCTAAGGAGGCTGAAATGGCCTCATCTGTGAGCATCTGACTCGGGCCAGCAGCAACACCTGGAACCCTCTAAGCAAAAGGTGATGGTCCTCAGTCAACACCAGGATTTACACCTGTCTCTCCTGATGTCTACACTTAAGAATAACTGATGGGCACAGGAGAAAACAAAGTTGTGGTCTGGGGGAAGCCAAAGACCCAATGTTCTCTTTCCACCACAAAACAGCAGAGCACCCCTTCAGTGGCATCCCACACCTCTAGCCGGCTGACAAAACCATAAACAGGCACAAAGGGTTTAGGCCTTTGGACTCTCCGAAGTAGCCTAGGATGGAGTTAATCCACAAGGCAATCAAGATGGCTGCCGGGCCAGCTGCTCTTCCTAATGGAAAATCAGGAGAGTAGAGTAGAAAGCCATTACTACAAAGAGTAATGGGGATGGCTCGCCCACTGTTGTCTCTCCCTGATGACTATCTAAGCTCTGCTTCTCAGAGTCACTGCTCCAATGGTTTGCAAAAAGGCTGGTCCTTCACTTGGCTGTTTGGTATAGGGATTCTGGGGTGCTTAACCCAGCCACAGTGGCAGCCTCAGCCAACACTGGGTGAGGATGGAGGTGAAGGAGATGCTAATGTGGACCCCATTACTAGCCTGCCCAACAGCAGAAGTAGAAGGGACTGAATGGCTTGGTGAACCAGGCAGCGACTTGCAGACAGCCAAGAGTTGTTGATGTCTGTGCAAAGTTACCACCTTCTGGACAACCTCTATTTGAGGAGAGGACCACTGATTCTGTCTTGGGTCCCAACCAGAGCCAGAACCCCGACAGTTTGCAAAACCTGAAGATCAGAACCAAGTCCCGATCATAGAGAGCCAAGCCAAGGAGAGTAGAGCTGTGATCCTGCAACATGGAGTGGGAGGGACCCATCAACCCTTCTTCTCTTAACTCGTTTCTACGAGAGGTTTGTCATTGACATCAAAACAGCACCCAATATAGGGAATTGGCAGCAGCTAATTAGGTTATTGTGATACAGCTGGCCATGTCACTCTTACACTTCAGGAAGTAGTTTGTGGGAAAATATGCAAGAATATTTCTTCAGATTGGAAAATCCATAGACTTGTAAATAGCTCTTAACTGGTCATTCTGATTGCAGTTTAGAAAATCGGGATGTCAGTAGACGTGAAGTTAGAGAGCAGGCATGGCTGTGAGATGGGAACAAGGACTTGGGATCTGCAATGAAGCACTTTATTCCATGAATGAAAAAGAAATCTAGCTCTGGTCTGTCCATAGCCTGGCAATTAGGAGGACACATAATTCATTGTAATGGATGGATTTAATGGACAGAAGAATTTTGAAGACAATTTATCATCCATGCTGTGGCATGGTTTTTGCTTGTTGCTCATGACTAAGGTTGGTAGGGAATATATCACACCAAGTGAAACAGAAAGTTGTGAAAATTGGCCAGTTTGAGATGGAGAAGACCGTGTATGTGTTTAAAGTTTTGAAAAGGGCAAGGCTATAATTGTTAAAGTGTAGTTACTTTTATGTTTATTTTCTAATAAAGGTGGATGGTAATATTTATGGTGAGATTACAGGGAAGATATATAGAAGATACAACAGTGGGAGAACATACATAGGAGATAGTATGTCTGTATGACAACATGTGTAGGAAAAGAACATGCTTAGGAGACAACACGTCTGTGAGGGTGGACTTTACCCTATAAAATCATATGCCAAAACAAGTCTTTCCTCCCTCAAGTTGCTTTTTGTTTGGTATTTTCTTATAGCAAAAAGAGTAGCTAATACTATATTCAAAGTATCCAATACTTAAGCTTCATGTCAGTTCCATAATAAATCAATTGTTTGTTAAGATAAAGAGAAGAGATCTGTTCCACTATGAGATCTCATTCTTATTACTGTATCTCTAGTCCTATAGTAGTTCTTCAAAGCTCATTAAGTGAAAGACTCAAATTCTCTCTCTCATGTATGTGACTTTGTGTCTTGATTTTAATCATGTCTTCATAATCTACAAGTAAAACCATTATTATAATAACTAAAACTCAAAAGGAAAAAGAGAGGTCATATCATGAAAAATGCTATGTCCCACTGATGCCCATATGCCTCAAAATAATTTTGTATGCTATGCAGGATATCAGAATATTATTATAATGGCCACATGTCCTAATTCTACTTCTATGCAATTGTTTTTCTTGTTTTGTCACTGAGATACTATCTCATTACACAGCACGGGATAATTCCATTCATGTGATCCTCTAGCCTGTATCTCCAGATGGGATGATGGGCATGCAACACCATACCTACTTCCCTCTATGTTATCAAATGGCATCTTTATCCTGTCAGCTAAAGACAGTAAGAGGACTTACTTGACTTTTGGAATAACTTTTCAGTAAGGATTTTTTTTTCTATTAAGAAAATGAGATCAAAAGTCATGAACAGGACTAAAGCTCAAAGGACCTACATCTACCTATAGGCAATGGGCAAACTGTAGTATCCAAACTATGGAACATAAATACAGAAATAAGGAGAAACATAGCACTGATAATCTACACTGTGAGCTAATCCTTCAAAGATTTGTGCTGAATAATATGTTTAAAATAGGTTACTATATAATTCCATTTATAGAAAGTTGTAAGAAAGATAAACAAATTTGTGACATGAATCATACTGAGAATTGAAAATACTAAAACTT
The DNA here is from genome assembly GCF_018167655.1 of Microtus oregoni. Lineage (NCBI taxonomy): Eukaryota > Metazoa > Chordata > Mammalia > Rodentia > Cricetidae > Microtus > Microtus oregoni. The sequence continues at coordinate 5,022,333 of NW_024543059.1, forward strand.
TTAGGGCAGAAAAATAAACAAAGAGATGCCGGAGAGATTGCAAGTGAGGAAGGGGAAGAATAGGTGTGTTCAGAGACTTGACTAGTCATGCGTTCTTGATTATGCCTGAACTGCAAGTCACATATTTTAGTAAACATGTCTTATTTAATGCCTGTTATATCTCAACAAAACTGTTTTTTTTTTAAAAAAAATACAATGAAAAATGAAAGGATCTTATATTCATTGTTTTGTGGCCAAAACAATTTAGTTTTCTACAGCATGAGCTCCTGAAAGGGTAGAGCCAGGCATGTCCCCTTTTATACTCCTTTTCCAATATTTATGCTTTTTTCCAAAGCCCTAACACAGCAGTACACTAGTTCCTGTGTATCCCAGAAGACTGATAAGGTTACCATTAACAGAACACACTTAGAATGGCCGAAATTTTTCTATGTTAAAATCAAAGAGTGATTTGACAAAACAAATAACAGACTAGGTAATGAAATAGTAATCTTTTTTCTAACATAAATGCACATCACCCAAATACAAATTGGAGGCTTCCAATGATAGTGCAATATCAATCTATTAACACATACGGCATGCTTTCAATGTAAATGAATGAGTATTTGCTATTCCAAAAGATCAAACAAATTACTAGCTTTAAGTATATCATTACTAATTATTACATTTCATGACATTTGCTTCAGAAATTGCTGCAAAATTGACTTAACTGCTGAATTTCCACAGTTTTTTACTTTTTGACTAACCTCTACCAGATACCATCGTGTCCTTTCCATAATTATTTTCTCCATGGGACATGTTATGAGATGGCATGAAGACACGCTGATGAATAAGAAACAAAGAAAAATTGATTGTATTATGTAATTTGCTTCCTTGTGGTTAAAAAAAATCTTGAAATGAAATTTCAAGGCAATAAAAGTTATTCTCAATTAGGACAGTCACACTTCATATGTGATAGAAGGCCATCTGTATGATGTGTCAATGTTATCAAAGACTCGAGTGACAAGTCAGGTACTAATCTTTACTTCATTGAATAGTACTTCGCACAAATTCTGCATAATTTTATGTTTTTGAAATTTTGTTATAAAACTTTAGACTACACACCCATACAAACATATAAATAGCCTGGTCTTTCCACACCTTGGCTGTTTCTTGAGTTTTACAACATGGGAAGATTTCCTTTTCCTACACCACCTTTAACTAGCTATCTTCCTATTTCCACAGCACACAATGCTTGGTCAAGAATCACTCTGAACCATGGATTATAATGCATCCACGGTTCCATACCTCTGTTCTCATGTTCTGACCTACCTTCTGTAACTTTAATCCCTTCCCCTAAAGACGGATATAATAGCACTGAGTACTTTATTTTCCTTGCCTTTGAGCATATAAACATTTTAATGAAAATATTACTATGTAATAATTACATATATTTCTCTTTCTAACTAGATTCTAAGTATGGATTATTTTAAACTAAAGAAGAGAGGTAATTGCTGGAAATTTAGGGGTCAGGCAGCCTCAGGTTTAAGTTGTCTCTAATATTTACTAGGAATAAGTTACTTAACCCCTCATGGGTTCTTCATGGTTCTTGTTTTTAAAAATGTATAAAACAGAAGGCATGGTATTTGCCTTGTTATTTTATGGTAGCAAAAGATATCACACTGAAATATGCAAGACATATTTGATTCATAATATATGTACAATAAGTGATAACTAATTCTGCTGATACTTCTGCGAGGCTATTATTGTTTTCATAGTAACAATTGAAAGCTACGAGATTTAAGAAATATACACTAGTGAAGATTGTTCAGCTACTTCCTACTTAGAGATGTTCAGGCAGAAGGATATTACAGATATTGTGGAATAGTATTCCTCACAGCAAGCTGACCCTCGCCTATGCACTGACTTGATCTGACAGACCTTGTCACAGTGTACATGAAAGAATTGCAGTTGCAGAAAGCCAAGCGATTCTTCTGAGGAATCATACCCACAGGAGATAATGAAAACATGCATCACGTGTGACCTTCCAGGCCAACTGTGCAATTGAACATCACAGAAACATAATGGCTTTCCTAGGCTCTCAGCATATTCTCCATCCCTACCTACACCTTGTTCATCAGAAGGCTCCATGCTTACAGATTCAATCTACATTCAGCAATAATATGCTCTGTAAGCCTGCATCTTCTCTTCAAAACCATCAAGGCCCTAGGAAATTATTGTGCCTGACTGCTATGCTCACTAAGTAACAAAGGTCCCAAGAGCTGAAAACCATGCCTACTACACTATAGAAATAAGAGAGAGAGAGAGAGAGAGAGAGAGAGAGAGAGAGCAGGGAAGTCATGTTAAAAATAAACAGTTTCAAAGTTTTCATGAAAAAAAAAAGTCGATGCAATTTGCAACTTCATTTGTTCCCGTGACAAGCTGATAAAATGTTGGTGGTACAAATGCATCAGAACATCTGACACAAATTGAAAATGACTACACATTCCATTATCCCAAACTCCGCTGCTAATAGAAAATGATTGCTAAAGACAGTTTCTAATGTGGCTCAGAAACACGAGGCTGTCCATGAGAAACAATACTGTCGATTATCAGGAAAGACATGCGTTCAAAGGGAGGGGAAAGCTGCAATGATTTGCGATCCCAGCTTGGGTGTTTTGGTGCCTGGGTGTGCAAAAACTTTCATTATGTGCTATTTCAATATATAAGGAAAACTGTTATTAATGGAATATATTTAAAGCTTGTAGAAAAGAGATTCACGGAGCCATGAGTCATTAACAGAAAATAAAGACTGCGAGACCAGTCAATAATTAAGCTTGCCATGGTGGTTACTACCTTTTTATAAAAGAATCTCACACATACTTAAGTGACAGTCTCTGCAAAGAAAAAAAAAACAGTTGTTTAAATTGAAATTAGAAAGTATGGCACATTAGAATTAAGTTTCTATAAAAACTTCTGAAAGAGAGAAAAGTTAAATTTGGGTTTGGAGAGATGGCTTCACAGCAAAGAGCACTGGCTTCTCAGCACTCACACGTGGCTCACACCGTCCGCAAGTCCAATTCAAGTGGTACAACACTTTCTTCTCACTTCCAGAAATTTGATTTTAAGTTGAATTATTTTAAAAGGCTTGACTATTTCTTCCATGTTCGCACTTGTTATAACTACATAAATTTTCTTTATTCAGTTCTGAATGCACTCATTTTACAGCATCCTGCATGATCATGTGGTAGTTTAGAGACCATCTCTAAATGCATTAACTTGTAAAATTTACCCGCTCAACTCATTTCACTCCAAGACATTAGGGAGAACAAGGAGTTCCTGAGTACGATTTTGTTTGATTTTTTTGTGTTGGTTTCTTGTTTGTTTGTTTTTGTTTTGTTGAGACAGGGTTTCCTGTGTAGCCTTGACTGTCTTTGAATTAGCTCTGTAGTTGTGAATGGCCTTGAACTCTCAGAAATCTGTCTGCTTCTGTCTTCTGGGGGCTGAGATTAAAGGCATGCACCATCACCACCCACCCCAAGTACGTCTCTTAATGGTCCGTCCCTAGTGACCAGAATAACAGCATAGATAGTATTAGCTATACTTCTTTCAATGTCAGACAAGAGAACTCTCCCAAAGCAGCATAGTGAATTAACTGGCAGGACCCTGGAGATGCCAGGGAGGCAGAAGCTGCAAGACACTAGAGCAGCACTGAGGGTCTAGGAAATTGGGGCTTGAAACTTTTCTATTCTGGATGCTGGCTTTGCATCTTTAACCTTTCTTCCTGTTTGATTTCATACTCCATGATAACAGCATCCCTGCTGAGTTGACAGTAATGGGCATCAGAACACTTAGGCTATGCTTCTATACTCTGAAGGAATAGAAGCTACCTGAAGTTTGTCATATGAAACACTGCAGAAAAAAACTGAATTGTTCAACCAGGTTCATGTACCCACCCAGACAAATCACTTGGATTATTAAGTACTAGAAGGCTAGGCTTAGGGGATGGGCTTCTAGAATGCTGGGAAATTCAGTTGTAATTTGTAAACATTACAGGTCAGATTTGGACAAGTCTCCCAAAGAAGGATGGGAGGAAAATACTATAACCGGCGGATTATCAATGCATTCAGCATGGTCAGGACTAATCAAGAACTCTGGGAAACAACAAGCTTCTAATATATTATTTTTAATATTAAATGTATGTTTATGTTTTTAAACACTCATCATAATCATTTTTTATTTTCAATAAATATTAAAGATGTGAAATTGTTCAAGATGACATATATGCTAAGATTTGGGTATGATTAATAAAATTTAAAAATGACATTGCCATTTTAATGAAGCCACTGGCCTAATTTGAAACAAGAGATAGCACCAGTGTGGTTAACACTTTTCATTCTTTTATCTTTGAGGAAAATGCAATGTTTCTAACTCTAACCTGCAATCTTCAGGCCCAATAGGCATAGTTTTTTTAAAGTTTGGTGTGCAATAATTCTACCTTTATTTATATTATGGCACAGAGAGAGGTGAGGAAAGGAGAGAGAATAAGAGAGGGAGGGAAAGACATAGAGACAGCGAGGGAGAGGGAGAGAGATTCCTCAGCAATCATATTTGAGTTAATGTTCTTTTCTCAGACTTGTTCATTAAACCCACCGACAAACAAGGCTGAATCACTGTACTTATCCTCATCCAACTATATTTTATCAGATAAGTAGATGACACTAGAGGTTCCAGATTATCAATATTATTCTTGCTGTTACTTTATGTCTCTTTATGCACTAGGCAACAGAAAACTTCCTGATTGTAGGGTCCATGCACCATTTCTATTTTGTTCATTGTTGAATCATCAGTGGTTAGTTAAGCATTTGGTATAACAGCTAAACAACAAACAATTTTAAAAGACTAGGTAGATTGAGACACTAATGTCAATACAGAATTAATTTAATTCAAAGTATTATTGTAAGAATATTTTATTGAATTCAAATAAATATACAAATTATATAGGACCCCATATTTGGCAATTTTTTATTGCTACATATCACCTTAAATATGTCTCTTATGTGTGCTCACCTTACATTGTCTAACTTTCCATTTACTTGGTATGGGCACTCCACACTCACACTCTTATCTAGAAATTTCCTGATATTTATTATCAGTAAATCCCTTTGACCTCTCCTTAGGGTAGAATCTTCTACCTTCACATATCAATAATGCAATTTGATCATTTCCCTTATTATCTTTTACTATGATTGTGATTTAATTACCAGCACCTTAAACTGTGGAATCTAACTTATAATATGTCCTCATTTCTTTGGAAACGAACAGAAAATTAAAATGCATCTAGTATAATGATTTTCATCCTACTTCTATCTCTGTGAAATCTGTCCTTACACCTCTCCACAGGCCATGTCAGTGAGTCTTCACATTGTGGGAATAGCAGCAAGTCTGATAGGAATGAAGTTTAGTAAATTGGGAAATGTCAAAACTAGATCCCGAGAGACACTCAATTTATCCAGGCAAAGGAAAATTTGTACAAAGATTCAGGGGTTATTTTGGGGAAGCAGAAGGGGTTTAAAAACAAAAAGAAAAATGGCAAATTTTACCTGTTCAAAATTATCCAAATGGAAAGGGGGATAATGAGAGAGAAAAAGGGCAAATAAGGCAGAGGATATGGCATAGGTAGAGTAATATGACAAGATACAGCTAACAATAAAGACAGTTGAAAAGTCGCAGGAGACCTACAACTGTAGAACTGTACTCTCTCTCTCTCTCTCCCTCTCTCTCTCTCTCTCTCTCTCTCTCTCTATATATATATATATATATATATATATATATATATATATATTCCTTATAAAGAAAGAAAATAAAATGTTTCTCCTACAAAATATGAGATAACAGATAAAACAAAGGAAAATACCCTTAGTGCTTGATATTGAATATCTTCCATTTGCGTTGTTAGCTATTAGAACCCCAAAGAATCATCACCCAAACATTATAGGCTCTTGTAATTGCTCCTAGTTGCCCTCATTAACTCGATGCTACGACCTTATTTGTTAAAGATACCATATATGTAAATCATTGGACATGCAGACAAATCTAGCCAATACCTACCTACCTTATAGTATCATTTCTACTGCCTAATTTCCACAGGATTAGATGATTTTTATGTTTAATATGAGATAAAAGAAAATCTAACAACCTTATGCAGTTCTGAAATCTGAAAGCTACAGTAATGAATAGATGAACAAGATATATCACTGGTGTAAAAGTGCAAAAAACTGATATGGAAGTGAAAAAATGACGTTCTTCTTGGATTTAAAGTCTATTCCACAAGACCCAATCTATTCTACCTAATATAATATTAACTGTGCACCCAGATCATCACTCACTAGCTCACAGGTCCTAAGGGAGAATACTCTACTATTACTCTGCAAAATGGAAAGGTTTCTTATCTTCAAAACCATAGATTAGCATATCTCTTACCCTTCATTAGAGAAGATTCTATTCACAATACAGTGTGTTTAATATAAAGATTCACAAACGGTAGTCACATAGAAAATAATAAACCGTGAAGCATTTGGGATGATACAGTGTAACAGGTACATCACATATCCTATACCCAAGGCTTAGGAGATGATGGTAGAAGTGGGTTCTGAAAGCCCGTGAGAGCCAGAAAATATGAGAATCTTTAAAGAAACATTATTTTCTGGACATAAGAAGGCTGTTGAACACATGAACTCATGGCAGGGGTGATTGGTCACTGCAGGCACAAGATCAAGCCATATAGAATCCACTATGGACCATGAAGAGACTCATGAATTCTCATCCCTACATGGAGAGGCTATTGACAACTGATGGCTAGGGAGGAAGGAGAGGAAATTTTGTTTAGGAAGATGGTCCCTGATGGCTGTCATAAAACAGTAGGTGCTCATTCATACATACATGCATTTATAGACAACACTAAGTGGACCCTATGAGTTTATAAACAAGGCAAAGAGCACATAAAGTTGGGAGAAAAGGTGGCAGGGGAAAGGGTAAGAATTGTAGGGTTGAAATGGGGGTAGAATTCATCAAAACATACCATTTGTGTATGAAATTATGAATTAAAAAAGATTTTTAAATTGTGTAAGTGAAGTCTGCCAGGATTTATGTTGTACTGTGAATTTCCTGGAAGATACATCACTCATCTTACATTTCACAATGTTTTTCTTAAAGAAACTCTTGCTCAAATTATTTATGATATATTTTATGCCATTGATGATTTCTTCTGTCTGCTCCATCTCTTACCTGACATTTAGCAACTTTCATTGACTCTGTGGCACATAATACATGACTGCACAGCAAGACTCTGTCTCAAAAAATAAAAAAAAAATCAAAATTGAAAGGACATGATGAAAAAGAGACACATTTTCCTACAAAAATGCCTTATTTGAATATATAAAACAAATAATCTGGTTAACAAGTGTCTTAAATTTTGGGATGCACCCCGGGTTCTAAAATCCTAATAACTGTATTATTCTATTTATTTGTGATACATGACTAGATGAGGTTGTGAAGTCCCTGAGCTGCAGATTTTAATCCATATTACTGGGTTCAAGTTCATGGTAATTGAGAAGAAAAATGAAATAAATGATGCTATAGTGCTAGATAAATAATTACTCAATGGACAAATACTTGGTTTTATTAATTAAAAAGAAATGGCATGATTATTAGATACTTATTTCATTTAAATTATATCCCTTTTTGGAATTTTAAGGATCTTAGAATCAAGGTAGTTAATACTTAATTTTTTTAATTAAAAAGAAATGGCATGGTTATGGTTATTAGATGCTTATTTCAATCAAATTACATGCCTTTTTGGAATTTTAAAGATCTTCGAATCAAGGTAGTTAATAATCTATCCAACGTTGTCAAGTTATGAGCATTAGGATCACAGTTGGAATGCACCAAAAATTATTGAAAATAAGATATTACAGCAATAATTGCTATAAACAGTACTGAAAAGTTCACAAAAACAAAATGTAACATATGTGTAAAATTATTTTTTATTTGTGTTAATGTTGGGGAATACAACGCATATTGAACTTAAAAAAGAATGCCAAATCATGGCTCATAACTGATGTCAAGCAGAGAATTACTACAGGAAGTTTTTATCTGCTTACTCACCAAAATTAAAAGAAGCGCACGGTTTTAGATAACTGGCATCATCACCAATAATATGTTCAAAGGGTTGAGAGATTTTTTCGTTGATTGTTTAGAAAACATTGCTAATCACATTGAAGTCCCCGTAAAACAGAAAAATAATCTTAATGGAGTTCTGTGAACTTCTGAAAACAATTCTAGACTTTAGGAAAAAAGTTATCCGAATATTTTAGACTTAAGAGTCAGAGGCAGTGTGACTCAACTCGCCTAGCATCCTCCAAACGTCTGAGGATGTCAGGGCCTTTTCAGCTTCGCTATGGAAAACTAAGCCCGTCTGCATCTGCGACAGGTTTGTACTGGGGGATTACTAACAGTAACAAGGATATTTACAGATCTGGAGTCTCAGAAGCACGCACAGATGCTCAAAGTTTCCTCCCACCCTCGGTTCTGTAGTCAGGGAAGCCCCAGGCGTTCGGAGACGCCGCTGTGTGCAAACCCTAAGGGCTTGTCTTATGATTGAGGTAACCAGGATTGAGTAGGAGTTAGTAACAAAGATGACCGACTTCTCTACCACTGACTTGCTTTGACTCTCTCTTAATCAGGGTGCATCTGGTCAACAGCATTCTGACCTTTTCATGTGCAGATGTAGTTCAGGACCCCTCAAGGCTGCTTAGTCACCAAAAATCCTGGACCTGACATATAGCCATCCCCACTTGGTGAGAAGAAGAAAGCTTTCTCATTCTAAAATCCACAGAGCTGTTGGTCTAGGGAACCAGTTCCTGAGATCTGGGGATAGGCTGATGACCACCTCACATAAGATTCCATCTGAAATGTGCTTGGGGACTTAACATTCCACTGTTCCCTTACACATGAGTGGGGCCTTTAACACTTTAGTCGTCCATGGATGTGACCCCATGCACATTTCCAAAGTCTCTGGCTCATTTTGCTGCTTTTCAAAATGTGGCTAAATAAGTCATTGAATATGTATAAGAAGTTGAGCTGGTGTCTAGATAGATACCCTGTATTCTAGCATCTTCAGAACTGGAAGTTACTTTGCACACTACAAAACAAGAACATAAACACCCAAACAGCCACAAAAAAACATTAATCTGCCATGGGATCCTGCCTGCCAGACGTGATAGTGCAATAGGAGTGCAAAATTTGAGAGAGAAAGTGTCAAGTCCCAACTTGTGAAGTAAGGCTCAAGTCACGTCAGATGTTGGTTGGCCATTTGCAAAGACATTGTCATATAATCTTAGTTTTAAGTATTATTATCCCTTAAAATTGTAAATACACATCACATTTGCAGAGCCATATTATTTTTCTTTCTAAGGAGGTAAAACACTCCTTCAAAGGCTTTGTAGATACATTGTCCACACTTCTAGTTGCCTTCTCTTTCTGCCTCTTTTCCATCTTAAACAGGTGAAATGCGCATCACATCGTCACTGTCTTTCACAGCACATAAAAGGGAGGCAAGACATTTCCATCAAAACAACACGGGTACCAAGGGCTGCATCACTCAGTCATTAAATGGAGAAACAACAGCAACACACACACAATCACACACATACACACACACACACACAAACACACACAGCTTCCACTCTCTTCTTTCTGCTTCCTTCCTTCAACTAATTCCATGTGTCCACCTGTCTCTTTCATTTCCTAGTCTCTGAAAAAAACTTGTAGCTATAAATTAAATAATTATAAAAACTAAATGACCAAGTAGCAACTTCACTCTGAGAAAAATGCCATGGATTTACTATGCAATCTCAAAACACGAGCCAGGATTTTAAGCATTAAGTTACCTTAATCTTGAATTTCCTTCAGACTTCTGTATTGAGTAATGTTAAGCACTGGACATAGGTCAGTCAATATGGGGGTTGTCCTTTCTGATTTCATAGGCTATATACGAGCAGTAAGTCTGCCATTTAACTATGGGGATAATGAGTTTACATCACCCTGGTTTCAAGTGAGATTAATGGCCGTAGCATTAGTTGTGGTTGTATACTAAGAGTTGTCTTTCTGTGTTTCATGTTTATTATATGCCAGTATTATTCTCCCCACTTTGCATGCATAAGCTCGTTTAGTGACTCTTCTACATGGTAAATCTGACTTTATTTTTATTGTAATTATTTGGTGGTTCTTCTGTAGCTAAGCAACAAAGGATTTAGAGTGTCGTGAGGCAAAAGACATCACTGGAAACTGTATGGCTTCAAACCCCTTTAATTACAGCACTCAAGAGGCAGAGACCTTGTGAATCCTAGGTTAGCTTGGTAAACATAGTGATTTCCAGGTCATCTAAGGCTAGCTACACAGCAAATCTTTCTCTCAAAAAGTAACAAACAAATAAACACAAACTATATAAATTCAACATCATTCGAAATAAAATCTTAACGGGAGAACACTATGTTTTCAAAATACATCATAAAGAAAAATGTGCTAAAAATAGTTTATAGAACTAGGGTGTAAGGGGGGAAATCTTCAAAGGGAAAAACTGTACCCCAAGATTTATTTTTTTGCTCCAAGAAGAGAGAATGGGGCTTTTGGGGGTGCTCTTCTTACTTCTCTTTGTCAGAGGGATGGGCATGGTGTTCTTCCAAATACACTGTTCCCCATAAGAGATGACGCACTACGTTCTGCCTTCAATGTACCCTGACACTTCTCCTCATGGTCTTTGGAGTTTCTCTGAACACATGTAGGAGAGAATATAGAAATCATTTTATTTCAAATAAAGAATCGAGCTATTAAGCTGCATTCTGAAGACATGACATAAGCTTCTAGATTACATCACAGAGCTTCCTGTCATACCTCTGCTATGCCACCCTTCTGTCACCTCCACTCCTCGGTAAGCTGTGGTTACTATCTCCCAGTTCCAATATCACAGTGATCTAGCATATGGTCCCTATTCTGGGTTGTGAGAGTCTTACATACTGTATTACAAGGTCCAATGAATAATTAGGAAATCATAATTCTGTGTTGACAGAAAGAAATACCTAATGAATTGTTTAGAAAATCAAAATATTCCATTGAAGAAAACTTCTGCAAGGTTTACACAGGCGACAGGTGTCAGTGAACTGTCTATAAGGTCATCCTCATGGCACTTCCTTTAAATCATTTTCGTGTCTCCTATCAAGAGCCCGATAATTTCCTTCCTTGGAATAATCTCTTTGCTCTCCTTGTGTATCAGAATATCCAGAGGCACTAGGGTTTTCAGAACTCTGAAGCATGCTCAGAAGTATGTTATTTTAGACTAATTGGCAAAGCCATGGAAGCGCAAGGGTGGCAGCTCAATTACTCGTGCAGACTTATTTGGTTAATCGCAATTTGACAAGCTGGAATGTTTAAGGTTAATGAGAAAAGTTATTTTCAGTGACATACCAAGCATTTAGGAGACCAAGTTGCACTAATAAGGAACCACATTTTACACATACTGCATAGACCCTGAAACTTTTCTTTAGGAATAAAAAAAGGCAAATAGAATTCTTTGTTTAGCTCTAGACTAGAAGAGAAGGGGGACACAGCTTTTTATTATGAATATTTAATCATACATAATTTCTCACATGAACACACTAGAATACTTAATAAACTATCTGATGCTTCCACTGTTGCAGGCTCATGAGGAAAACAGCTGCAAATACAGGCTGACCCAAATGTATGAAGGGGTCTTTTCCATTTTGCTTTGTAGGAAAGTACAAAACAGAATTTAAATAGTTTTTCCAAAAATAACTGTTTACATCAATACCAAGAAAATATCATGCATCCTCAAAGAAACAACATTTTAGGAAAAACTACCATTTCTGAATACTGAGATATGGCTCATGCCTAACAGCATTCAAACAAAGAACCAAATAACCTTCAATTTAGGTCAATGGGAAAGCAAAAATTAACGAATGAACATTTGCTAAATAAATATTAGGAACACTTATTGTCTGTCAGGCTCAGGTAAGAGGCTGCAGGAAGTACATGGTATTGAGCAACTTCTGTCTGGAGAGGCCTGCTGCGCAATGGGAAGAAGCTGCTGCACTTCCGGTAGGCCAAAGTTAATACACTTACCAGTGGGAAGCTCTATGGTTAGCCTGTTGTAAATGAATGCTCTCAAGAGCAGACATTTTGTTCCTGTTGTGCAAACTGTGTCTGCATTTAATTGATTCTGTGAAGGTCTTCACATCATCATAAATTTTTCCTTATGCATCAGAAGACCTGGTAATCATGAAGCCTGGCAATTTTCCCGGTGTGTTAAAGAAACACATTGAAGTAACGCTAATGTCTTGTATTTGTTGCTAAAGGACATGCTTGTCATCCATTATTCTAGTATGCAAACAAAATTGATTCAAAACAAAGAAAAGATGTATATGTAGAAAGAGATTTGAGATCTCTGTGATGAAGAATCTGGACACGAAGCTGAAGTAAGTTAATGTTTGTAGTCTATCCCCTTGGTCACATTGTATCATTTAAATGTATCATCTTATGGATTCAGCCATGGATGTGCACTAGAAGGACACATGCAGGCTGTCAGGACGGCCTGGACCTATGTCCCATGCCATGTACTCAGTAGGTCATGGGATGGAACCTTTAAGAAACTACGGATACTTTGACTTGCAGACAAGCTTGAGTTCATGGCTGGTCTGATTGGTTTATCTGAAGTATTCCTTGGAAATAGGTTTTATTCCCATCTCAGGGATTTTCACAGATTTTGCTTACAATGCTTCTCCTAAGGAACATCCTTGGAGAATACTTCCCTAACCATATCCCCCTTATGCACTGGTTCTATCCAGAATATTCAAATTACGACAAGACCATTGCACATACCTTTAATTTGCCATAGCACTGCTAAATAGCTTTTCAGTTCTGCTGCATATATAGCTCTCTCGACAAGTTGATTCTGAGCTCCATAATAGCATAGACTATCTAAGCAACTTTAAGTCTCAAATTATATTACCTTCTTCAGACATATAGGAGTACCTTCTTTAGCAACAATAATGATGCCTGTGCTTATGGTGCATCATTGTCTCCCAAACCCTGTATTCACATATTGATTTTAGGTTCCCTAATAACCAAATGAAACTGATGAGACAACTGCTATTTTCCATATTTACAGATTGGAAAACTAGGGCACATAGGACCGAAATTATTTAATGGCACTCTGTCTTTAGGATGGATGTGTTGATTTCATGCTCTTATGGCAGAATTATGTGCTTGATTCACAGGTTAGAGGAGGAAGACACTTCTAATTGCAATAGTCTTTTAGTGTTGACCATGTATACTATTTAGGTTGTTGACCTTACCATAATCACACTGAGAATGATATGTGGACTTTGAACAGTAATATGTGTGTAATATTATATATATATATATATATATATATATATATATATATATATATATATACATCTGTATATACAAGTGTGCTTCTCTGTGCAGGCCCATGCATCTGTGTTGGCCAGATAATTTGTTGCACTCTGTCTTCCGAAATTGCTTTTTCACCTTATTTTTTTAAGAAAAGGTTTCTAAAAGAACCTGGTGCTTCTAATTGACTCAGACTGTCTAGGCAACAAGTTCCCCAAATCCTGCTGTCTCTGGTCTCAAACACTGGGACTGTAAGCATATTCTGTCATCCTGGGTTTATTTAGGAAATAGAGACCTCATGCTCATGAAGCAAATCTTTTTGTACACTGTTTATAAAATGTTCTATGCCATCTCCTGAGGTCCTGAAGAATCCTTCTGAAACCCATGCCTGGATAGGATGGATCTTCTGCATGGAAGGGGGCCAGAGGTGTGCCTTGAGCCACTGCCTTGCCTGTGCCTTCAGTAAAAACAGATGATGTAGGCCACCAATGCCAACATCTGCTGACATGCTGACTTGCTACTGAAAACAACATTGAGTGCATTTGTTCCCTTTTCCAGATTATTTAAAAATAAGTAGCAGTGGGAGTTATTAAATTGGGCAATCTGGGTTCTAAGTAGCATTTATATACTTTTTTTTCTTGGATGCCTTCTTTAAAATTAAATTTTTAATAACCTTTAAGCCTTGCAGCCTTGAGGGAATAATTTCTTTCACAGTAGTTCAAAGGTTTAATTTCACAGTAAAGCTTTTGAAATATGGTATTATCCCCTTTGTTCTAGAAAATTACTGTTTAAGAAAATCATATTTCAAAGTAATGATTGTAATGAGAAAAAGATATGAAGCCCAACTTCAGAAGAAAAAAAAATACTGATAACCTTGCCTGTGATGTCCTCTTGTGAGTCTTTCCCTTGCGGTTTCTAATTTGTAACAGTTTGAGGAACGTTTGGAATGGTACAGTCTCTGCTCAGTGATACGGGCAGAGCTCAGGTCCAGGAGCAGGGAGGGCAGTAGATACAGACATAAAGGAAGCTATTAACTCTCTTATATAAACGTAACGCAATATGTCTTTACTCCTGCTGTTCGTGTTTCTTCCAGTGCTATTTCCAAATGCTGTCTGGGGAGTTCTGGAGCCATTTCCTCAGAAATTAAAGTTGTGTGTGCAGCTCACAATGGAAATGGTAGGAATGGCTTGTGTTTGGGGTCAGAGAGATGGCTCAGCTCTTCAGAGCATTTGCTGCTCATGAAGAAGATCCAAGTTCACTTCCTACCACCCACAAAGTGGCTAACAACCATCTGTTACTCCAGTTTGAGAAGATCCAACATCCTTTTAGTACCTCCACAGGCATACGACACGCACATGGTGTACACACATATGTAGGCAAAACATTTATACACATAAAATAAATGAATCTAGAATAAGAAAAAAAAATGGATTATGTGTAGACTTATTCAACAGGAAGTGGGAGAAAACTGACAGACACTGAGCACCCAAATTTTACTGGAAAAGGTATCTTCAAATATATATTTATATTCATATATATTCATATTTATATTAATATATATATTTGTATTAAAATTATTAAAGGAGGAAAATGAGATATATTAGAGACAACCAGAAGAAGACTAAGAAGCATGCAGGTTACATCTAGGGCTACAAAACTCTAGGAAAAACCATTAAAATTCCCTTAGCCTCTCTGCACATGAGAAATGGGTGCAGCAGTATGCCAGCAATATTTCCAAATAAGCAAAGCAGAAAGACTGTAAACAAGCTCAGAACTCTGTCCTGCCACACTGAAGACCACCATGTAGGCCACCTTGGTGGCATCTGCTCGTGTAATTGTGTGACTGCTAATGGTGAGAGCATTCCAGCATGACATTCTTCAATCAAAAGATCAATTTAGACACTTTCCACAAACCTATTCCCAGACCTGTAGTGCTGGGATTATATTATGTTTGCCAGATATTTATCATATGTGTGTTGAAATTTTAAAATGACATTTCTTTTTATGCATTTCTGCATTCATTAATGTGGCACGAGAACCTACAAATAGAAGATGATCACCAGCTTAGGGTCAATTTCATCCAGAGGTCTGATGAAAGAATACCATGAGTGATTTGTGGCGATGTGGGTCAGAAGTCCTACTGATATACAACACTCTGCTCTTGAAGCTCTTTGCCATTCAACTCTAGTTTATGTACCGACAGGAGCTCATTTTGAGCACCTGCCACTTGCTATGCTTATAAGTGCTCGGCGAGTAATACTGTCTCTAAAATACCCCTGAATCTCTAAGAAGTTAGTGCTATTAAAAGCATTTGGGGAGAACAGATTTGGAAAATATAAAGGAAGTTTTTCAGTGAAAACATTGACGTCAAGATTTAAAACTAGGTTTCTCTGATTTATTCATTTATCTGTTCAGCAAAATTTAGTAAGTTCTAACTAAGTGTCAGTAGGATACCATGCTGGGTGTTGGGAAAACAGTAGTGACCAACATTGAGCTAGTCATCATGATGCAAACATTATTTAGCAGCATGCATGAGGACATTAAGCATTCAAATAATTAATTATAGCAAATTATATACAATAATTGAAACATATTTAATTATGTTTAAATAAGTACTTCTATGACCCAAGGTAAAGAATTTTGCTTTTATTATTACTGTCATCATCATCATCATCATCATTACGTGTGTGTAAATGTGTAATGTGTGTAGATGGTATATCCATGCACAGCATACATGTGCCTACCAGAGAACAAATTGGTGAAGCCGTGCCCCTTTCCCCATTTTGTGTTTTTTCCAAGGAATGACTCAAGACCTCAGACTTGTAAAACAAAGAAAATTACCACTGAACAAACCATCTGCATTCAAGTTCTTCTTATTTTAAAATTATAGATGAAAAGTTTTTAAGAGTCAGAGGTGTTTAACACCTCCAAGGAAAAGCTGGTTTCTAAACACTGCAGGACTAGAACACATATGAACTCATGGAGACTTTGACAGCATGTCCAAGACCTGCATGGCATTAAGCCAAACACAATATCAGAGTAAGGTTGAAAAGTCCTGTCACTTTTTTTTTTTGGATAATGAATAAAGAAGCTTCTTGGACCTATGACAGAGCAGAATAGAGCTAGGCGGGAAAACTAAACTGATTGCTGGGAGAAAGAGGTGGAGTCAGTGAGACGCCATGTTGCTGCCACCAGAGGAGACAGATGCCAGAACCTTGCAAGTAGGCCACAAACTCGTGATGATACACAGAGTAATAGAAATAGGTTAATTTAAGATATAAGGGCTAGCTAACAATATGTTTAAACAATTGGCCAAAGTGTATTGCAATTACTATAGTTTCAGTGTGATTATTTTGGGAGTCTGGGTGGCAAGAAAGTGAAAAAGCAGCCTCTGCCAACATGAGGGCGGTACAGGGAAATTGAACACAAAGTCCTACCGTTAATCTAGAAGGTATTTTTGACTGATACTTGCTAGGAGAAGAAAATTATGCTTTCTCCGAAGACATGCTGTTGGTTTAAAAACCAACAGACTCCACGTTTTTGTGTGCTTTGCTTGTTGTTTTGTTTTCTGATTTTTTTCTTTTGAAAGACATATGAAATTGAGTGTACATAGAGGGGGTAGTATCTGAGAGGACCTGGGGGAGGAGAAATAACATGATCAAAATATATTGTATGACAATATTTTAAATAACTTTTAAAAATACATGCAAACTATCTGCTTTCTGGTAGACAATTTAATGAGATAGCATGAGATAGTGGATTTTTTCTTTTTATCTCCAAGGAATTTATTGATTTATTTCAAGAGAAGGTTTTGGATGTATCCACTCTTGTCTTGAATTAGATGCATAGTCCTGCCTTTTCATGAATGATGAATCTTTCTAGTTCACCCTCCTGACTGTTAGAAATGCAGGTCTGTGCCCCAATCCCTGACTCTGCAATTCACTTTCGAATATTTTAGGAATAATTTACATTTTAATATTAAGTATAGTGGTTCTATTTAACTATGACATTGTATTGCTGTGTGTGTGTGTGTGCGCGCGCGCATGCGCGTGTATTATTGTTATTACCAAATGGTCCTAAGTTGGCTTCTAACATTCCTTTGGAATACATGTCTCTGCAGGTATGAAAACTAGGTTTCCTGAATTAATATATTTCTGTTTTGGTGTAATTATTTTTTCTCTAAATAATTTCTTATCTCCAAACAAAGGGGACCTATTGGAATGAGAGATTTGTGAACCATGATGCAAGTGAGTATAAAATATCTCAATCGAAAAGGGAGACACCATGTAACAGTCTCCTTTTCTCTCCCCAGGGATCACTTGCACTTATGTGGCTGTGCGCTTTATCCTTTGCAATAAAATTGCAATTCTAATTACAGGATTTTCTCACATTCTCAGAGTTTTTCTAGCATACATATTTTCAGCTGGCAGAAGTTGGTTGGGAAGTTTGAGTATCCAGGGCAACCCTTTTACTGCTGAACTTTAGCAAGTAAATGGTCCTACTGGATGCTTTTGGAGTCTAATAATTGTGGATAATTATTTTTATGATTTCATCATGTGGGCATGGGGTCAGAGGTTTATAGAACTGTCTGATTTTGAAAAAATTCATGTAAATTATTTAGGTAACCCTCACAGTGTTAAGAAGACTGTGCCTTGTTCTCAACAAATAAATCATGACCAGTCTTACATTGTCATCTTGCCACTCAGAATTTGTGTGATCTTTTTAAGCTTCATTTTCCTATCCATAAAACAAAAAATCGCCCAAAATATTACTGTGAAAAAGATTAAATTAGTAAATGTAAATCTAATGGCTTTCTCCAAAGCAGACATATGTCATCTTATGAATGTTCATGTTTAGCCTTATTTCCTTCATTTTATCTGCTTCGTCGTAAGTTGTATACCTGGTTTGGAAATAGCCTAGGACTGGGGACATTCCTGACATGGTACACTTTCAGAAGTGGACATAAAAGATAAAATACTAAGGAAAGCCATACACTTCATATGTATTTTCCCAATTGTATAAAAGAGAAGGAAGCAAGCAGAAAAGGAAGATGGTAGGAAACAGGAGAAGAGGGAGGGGGGAAGGTAAAAGGGAAGGAAGGAAAGAGGAAGGGAGGGAAGAAAAGAAGAAAGATTAAGTCTGTAAAATCTGGAGTAACTGTAGATGCAGTTTGTGGCTCACCAAGTTTACTTATCTTGGTGTAGTGTACAGTTTAGGGTTAGGCATTTGTCAGTCAGTGATGGTATCTGGTTCTAGGCTTTGGAAAATATAGTCACTATTGTAGAGCATATAGCAATTAAAATGGAGGAGGTAGTGGAATAAATGGCACTGAATTCTTTAACATTTGCGACATATTAGGTATGGGATGTGTTATCCAGGGGCAAGAGACATGAATACAGGGAAGCAGTGTTGGGACATTAGCTTCCAAAGAGGTGGCAGAGGTGCCTTTAAAGATTGCCTCTAAATTTCTAAGAAAAGAGGAAGAGAGAGAAGGGAAAAAGAAATAGCTTCTCTGATAAAGTAGAGCAGCCAGCCAGCCTCTGCCTGTTTTGCAATTTTCAATACACAGTCCACTTTCACACTTCAATAATTCATTTTCTAAGCACTTAGAATCCAGAAAACTTCTTCCACTGATGGAGCTGAAATGCCAGGAACAGAGTTTAGTAACCAACATCTCCACTCATCTCATCTCATTCCCCAGTAAACTACGTCAGAAAACATGCATATGTAGTAGCATTCAAACAACTGCTCTCATGGCCGTCTTGGGAGGGGGCCCCATTTTCATTGTGTTCTACATTTAGTGACTCTCTGAGGTAGCCACATTTGATAACAAAATGCATAATATTCTAAAATAGAATCCCTTGTGCTGTCATAAATTCTCCCCATTTAGCTTGGAGTCGAAATTGCAGACGTGGAAGGGTTGATGTACCCTCGGGCTGCTCTGGGTGGCTCCATTCCCTATGTGAGAGTTGACAGGAAGCAGATGACTGCCCTGAGGTTGAATTGAAACAGAACTTTGAGGTCACCTGTCTTTACCTTTGACCTGTAGAAAAGTAATTTCTACAAAATGTTCTAGAGGATAAATCCAAATACACTTAAATTCCCCCACCAAAATCATGAATTAATCATTAGGCATCCAAGAAAAATAGTGAAAATGTTAAAATCGTTATACATTCTCAGAGTTACGTCAGATGAGTCTTGAGAACTCATCAAGTCTCTCTAGCTCTTGGAAACTACGGTCAGATGACACAGCCACAGTATGGATGGAATGGATTTTCCTGTGTTTGGGTATTGAAAAATCACTCTGATGCCAATTTGCTGAGCTCATCCTCTAGAGATGTCATATTTCAGCGCTATTTAATTTTAGGAACATAAAACAAATATTTAGAAAGTGATGCTCATCCAGTCTACAACCACTATTCCCATGACCTAAGATATTTGTTTTCAAAGAAACAGAAGAGATTCGCTCAGTATTTTATTTGATGATATTCAGGGATTAGAAGCAGCAAGGACAATTCCCTATGCTTCTTTTTCCAGGATACCCGTAGAGCAAATCAGACGGAACTGCTGCTTCAGGAAATGCTAAACCCACTGTTGTACGAGTTTGAACAATGAAGGCTGCTATCATTGAAGAGGCCTTAAATAAATGCACCAATCAAAGCAAATTTAACAAGAAAGAATTTCAAAATAAACTAACAGCCATTATACATCACTTTGGACTACATCTTCAAACATGTAAACTATACATCTTATATATTATCTGTCTCCAGACCTTATAGAAGCATTGATATGATTTTTCTGATTCTTACTATTTCATAGATTCAAAACAGCTCAAGAAAGGTCAAAGAAACCATTGACATAGACACCAATGTCTTTATGTATATGATCTCATAACGTTCCAGATTTCAAAAGAAGAAATCCAGAGCCTGGACAAGCTAATGACCCTGCATGAAGCCCGAGCAAGGACTGACACCCTTGATGTGGGAGTGATTTCTTATTAATAAAGAAACTGCCTAGACCCATTTGATAGGCCAACCCTTAGGTAGGTGGAGTAAACAGAACAGAATGCTGGGAGAAAGAAGCTGAGTCAAGGAGTAGCCATGGTTCTCCCACTCCAGACAGACGCAGGTTAAGATCTTTCCTGGTAAGCCAGCTCGTGGGCTACAAAGATTAATAGAAATGGGTTAGATCAATATGTAAGAGCTAACCAATAAGAAACTGAAACTAATGGGTCAGGCAGTGTTTAAAAGAATACACTTTCCGTGTAATTATTTCGGGCAAAGCTAGCCGTGCGGGTGGCCAGGTGCTGGGGATGCAGCCCGCTGCTCTTACTACAACACACCCTGATCTCCTGGACAGTAAGGAAAATCCACCTTTGCCTTTTACTGCAATCTTGAATATCTGTGAAGAAGAAAACAAGTGCTAGTATCCTAAAAAAAGTATCAGTCACCCCAGCTTATAGAGCTTCCTATCTGATGTCCATCAGATAAAATCTGAAATGAAGACAGGCGGTGGTGGTGCACACCTTTAAGTCCAGCACTTGGGAGGCAGAGGCAGACAAATCTCTAAGTTCGAGGCCAGACTGAACTACATAGTGAGCTCCAGGACAGCCAAGTCTACCCAGAGTAATCCTGCCCCCTAAAACTATCTGAGATGAGAGCCACAGTATCAGTGGAAACATGACCACCCCGAAGAGCTTCTTATTTAAACTACAGAGTTGTTAACTGCAGACAATCTTGATCTTCGCAAACTTAGAACCGAGTGTCAGCTACAGTTTCATGGATGAGAAATGTAGGCCACTTCCAAGACAGGCCCATGAAATCCACATGAGTGACGCCTCATCGGCTCTATGCCAGCTGCTGTCAAGATGAAGCATGATCTGAGATGGTAGATACTAAAGATACTGACTGCTAGCTGGACTCTACTGTTTCTCTACCCGGGGGGGGGGGGGTGTCCCCAGCACAGCTACCTACTCTCTCCCCAACTCTGCTTACTGGTCAATAAATGAATAGAAAACAGATTATGAGATATGCATAATATTTCTGAATACATGCAAAAAATCTACATAAGTCAAACTTTTTGCAGGAGAGCAAAATACCATAATAGCCTGAATTTCACTTCTCTCTAGAAAATAACTGTGAAGTAATTTTAGTCAACAGAGCAAACAATAGAGAAGGGCTATTTTCTAATTGTGAATGGATGTGCTTTTTGCTTGCTAATAAACTCATAAGTGTACAACATTCATGAAAATATGAAGAATTAGAAATTGCTTTGAAGGGTTCAATGTGGACACATACATTCATGCAGTCAGGGAGAGGGAAGAGAAAAATAATATTCCAAAAATTATGGTGTGTTTAACAGAAAAGTTAAAAGAAAAACTTTTTAAAAAAAAATGCATATTTTGAGTAAGGCTTAATAATTCAACTTCAAGGTCAAATTTAACTGAAGGTGAAAGGTGAAACTCTTTCTCTCCTTTCTAACATCCTACCCTCATATCTCTCTCTCTCTTTCTCTCTCTCTCTCTCTCTCTCTCTCTCTCTCTCTCTCTCTCTCATACACACACACACACACACACACACACACCTGAACCTGAAACTAGGAGATGTTTACCTATAAACCTTTTTTGGATTCATTAGGCATCCTTTACTAACACCTGAGAACTTGGTTCTTTGTAATTGCAGTTAAGTAAAGGGTAAACTCATGATTACTAAGTTGCTTATTACTTGGCACTTCACAGTATGCCAGTGTCCCTGGCTCCTCTCTCCTTCACCATGACTGGCACCATCTGTTTGTTTTCTTCCTAGCTACAATGACTTTTGGGTATCCTCTACTTGGCATTCTCCCAGAAGCCTTGACCCACTGGGGAGTACTTTATCAGAGAAGATTTCAGTATTTCAGTCCCTCACACAGTTTCCCAGCATGTAGAACTTTTCCTTAGTAGAGTTTTACCCTTTAATTTATGTTTGGTATCCTATTGTCGTAGATAAGAAACGCATCTTGTACTTTAAAAACAGACTGTATTTTCTGCTACACTCTTATGTAGAGGCCACGTTCTATTTAAATCTTACAAACGAGAATGGGAACGTGAACATGCAAATCTGGTAACAGTGTGAATTGAGACATGAAGAGAGGAGTCAAACACACAAAACATTTTCTTGAAGGCTGGAAAAAATAGATCAACGGAGACAGAAAAAGATTTGCTTCAGTGCTTGAGACCTCGTTTCTTGCCAAATTCAAGACATACAAACAACAGTATTGACTTTGTAAGGTCAGAGTTACTGAGTTTTAAACAAATGACTTCAGTGGAAGGAATATTTTCAATGCATGTCAAGAAAGGAAAATCATGTTTCTCAGGGGACAAAGCTCTAGCCTGCAAGTCATTCACATTTTAGTCTGTAGACACAGACAACCATATTATCTAGCAATCTCTAAGGTAACAGGGGAAGAGTTTATGAAGAATCTACAGCATGCCAGTTATTATATTAGAGTAATTCATTTAATCATTACTAAAGGTATTGAGAGAATCATGTGATCTACATATCAATCATTTACCCTTTTACCTGTGTATTCACATATTCCCATTTAAAACAGATACACTTTAGGAGTGACATAGAGTCTTGCAGTTGGTGAGAAGTTGGGCTATTATTTTAAAGGAATCTTTGAGTGTCAGTGTGATGACTAACTGCATAAAGCACTTCCTATGTAAATGTGAGGGTTGAACTCAGATACCAGAAACACAAATAAAAATATCTAGGTGAGTATGGTAACCTACCTGTAATCTCAATGCTAGAGGGACAGACTGGGGAGCTCTGGGGCTAGCTAGGTAGCTATAGTAGATGAATTGGTGGTTTCTGTGTTCACTAAGTTTGATGGTTATTGTTAATTGTCAGTTTGACAGACTCTGGAGTCACCTTGGGGATGGCCCCAAGGCATTCGTGTGACTAATAATTAGTTGCATTAAATGAGCTGAAAAGATCCATCTCTACTGTGTGCAAGGCCATTCACTGGGTAGGAGGATTCTACATTGCAGAGAGAGAGAGAAAGAAAGAGAAAGAGAAAGAGAGAGAGAGAGAGAGAGAGAGAGAGAGAGAGCGCTGGACACCAGGAGCAACTCATCCTTCTCTGATTGTGGAGATCCTTCCTAGCGGCTTTTAGCTCCTGTGACTTGGATTCCATGCCATGTGGGACTCTATTCTTGAACTGTGAGCAGGATTAAATTCTTTCTCTCTAAAGTAGTGTTTGTTGCATTTTAGCAATGCATCCTAAAAGAAACTGAACAGGGGGAGACATCAGTACATTCTGTAATTTTAAATGCTTTCATCAACTTCCAGGATATTTGAGACAGGGATGACAAGAGTAAAATCACTTTTTTTATAAAAAATAAAATGCATTTTAAAGAAGGAAATAGTGAAGAAAAAGAAATCATAAAAAACGAAAAGATTGGCACTTCTCATATTAGATCATTGAGTGTCAGACTCACTCTTAGCTGTGAGTCTCGCTCATTTCATAGCGACTTCCTGAAGTAATAGGGATTCTTTCAAAATTGACTTTGGTCATGTTTTTGAAATGATGAGAGAGGTTATCTTCCCCAAGTGGCTGTCCAATGTCAAATGGTCAACCCTGAAAACACACACACAAACACACACACACACACACACATATATACATACATACATATGTGGATGCAATGAAAATGAGTGAGAAGAAGGACATGCATTAGAAGGAGAGTGGGAAGAAGTATATGGGAAGATATGGAGAGAAGGAAGGGAAGGCAGAAACATTATAACTAAATTGTAAACCTCACAAAATTAGAACCACTGAATGCTTATGGTTAGGTTTATCTTCATATGCATTGAGCTGTCCATAAGCTTTCTTTCAGAAAAGAAAGCTTTGTGTGGAAAGGCTGCTGAGTGGAGTGAGAAGATAATCCTGAACCTTTCTCAAGCATTGGAATATTTGACTGGTCACTGGGCTAAAAAAAAATGTCCATGGTGTCAAATGTGTTGATTCTCCTTAAATGAAGGCATCTTTCTGAAGGGGTATATGGATGGGCAAGCCCAGAATTCACCAGGCCTTGTAGTTCATGCCCTATGACTTATTAATAGTGCCCATTTCATTTTATTAAATATCTGAGCTTGAAAAACAAATTATATTCTGCCTTGACCCTTTAATTATGTTATCATAGACCCGAGAATGTAGTGATACAAAGAAATAGCGGGCAGCATGAAGGTCATTCCAGCAGGAAAGCACAAGATACTTGCTATTGGCATTTACCATAAAGCGGCAGAAATTAAAGGATTAGAAAGCCCTGGGATGAATTTTCTCATTTTCTCCCCTCAGTCTGGGAAAAGCAAGTCTACGAAATGTCAGAGAGCATGGGGACTTCTGAGAACGCCAGAATCGTAGACAGCCACTTTCTCGGGCACATTTTGACTTTCAAGCTCCTTGTTTCAAGGGCAGAAGAAGTTCTACATGTGGAACAGCATGGAAAAAAATCCAGGTGCCTTGTGGCCAGAAGAGAAATATTAAGTACAGAAGGGAAGCTATAGCGTAGTATAGGAAGTCCTTTAGGCGATGTCGATGAGCAAAGATATCTTTCTAAGCTACACACACAGTAAAAATATAATGCGCTTGTGCATTCAAGAATTTAGGTAAGCTGAACCTGTTTCTGTCCTTAAGGGAAGAAAGAAGGGGACCAAATTTGCAGAGACTAAGATCTCCAGATCTCACAGCTTTCTCAGCAAAACAAAGCTTAATCCAGACCAGCTCATTACAATGATCTCTCTTAGTCCTTTGCACTATACTGTGTTCTCTGTGCATTCTGCTTTTACTTTATGAGTGGGTCATTATGCTACCTCAGTCTATCAGCTTTTCTTTTTACCAGGTAAACTAATTAGACATAGCAAAAGGATCAATTAAGCCAAAGTGATTGGAATAATTTTGTCTCTTTCATTTTATCATCCTAACTTTGTTTCATATAAGTGAATATGCATATCTGCAAAAATAAAGAGAATTTTTAAATGGAGGTTGCTCAATACACACTTGAAATCAATCAATGGTTAACAAGGCTTGGCCTTGAAAGTAATGAATATTTAATTAAATATCCTCATCAAGGAGACTTAGTTAATTACTGTCAGAAGTATTCCTCCGATTAGCATCTTCACAGCTCAGGAATGTACCTAGAGCCACAGAGCAGATAAAACCATCAAAATTCAAAGGATGTTGAGCCAGTAAGGTCCTTGGAGATCAGAGCATCTGGGGCTTGCTGACATGTGCTCTGCTCAACAGGGCTCCCAGATCCTGTCTAAGAACAAAAGATCTTTTTGTCAAAGGAGCAGGGAGAGCAATCACTTAGGTGACTCCCGTGCCCCATTAGTGAGCAAAATACCAAGAAAAAAAAAGCCTAATTAAATCTACTTAACCAGCCTTTCATAAAACTGATCTTTCCGTTAAAAACTAATCTGTGTACTTTAGCTCGCATCAACAACTCATGGAGCAGGTTGTGCTTGGAATGCTGACTGACTCTATTTTTTTTCTTCTGTAACAAAATACCAAAGTTTGGGTGATTCAGGGAAAAATGAGAATTATTTTCCAATAGATTTAGAAATTGAAACATAACTGGGGAGCCTATCTCTTTTCCTTCTGGTGAGGGCTACTTTAGTCACACAAAAAGGACACAGAAATGGATGAGGAATGACATCATAAAAAGGGATAGACATTCAAGATTTCTTGTCATAATAATTCACTTTCCTAAGACTTTCCTTCACGAATGAACTCCACAAAGGACAGCTTGAATGACTCCAAAAGTTGATGTGTCTGAGTCATTTTTTTTTTTACCACACTTCATACCTTCTTTTACGATTAGGTTATTTAGTTATATTATCTAATTGTGGAATGTGTGTTTGCTTCACTATTAGAGACTGAAGAACAACAGCAACCAGGAGATCTCTCTTCTGGTCTTCTGTTTCCAGGTGTATATGTTAGGTCATTAGGGTGGCCTGCTAGGTGCCCTTAGCTGCTAAACAATCTCTTATCTCCAAACTTCATTTTTTTAAAGGCCACATTAAGAGCTCAGATCCTTTGGTGGTTTGAAAGAAAATGGCTGAGAAAGAAAGTGAACTATTAGGAGGTGTGGCCTTGTTGGAGGAAGTGTGTAACCCTGTGGGTGGGCATTGAGGTCTCTTTTGCTCAAACTTCACTCAGTGTGATAGTCAGTTGACTTCTTGTTGCTTGCAGGATGTAGGACTCTCAACAATTCCTCTAGCTCCATATCTGCTGCCATTCCACAGTGCTCAGTGCCATGAGGAACTGAACTTCTAAAGCTATAAGCAAGCCCCATTAATTACTTGGTTTTTTATAAGAGTTTTCTTGGTCATGGTGTCTCTTCACAGCAATAAAAATCCAAACTAAGACAGTTCCCAAGGCACAAACCACTTAATGATACACTCAAAAGACAACCAAATCATCGCAAATTTATCTTGGAGGCTGTTGATTCAACATAAATTGCACACTACTTGGGGATAAATAAAGCCCAAAGATGTGGGATGACTAATCCTGAACCATATCACCATATCATATACTTGCAGTTCACTGGACAAGCCTTCTATTTCTCACGTACACATAAGCCTCAGAACCTAACACTAGAACAAGCATCCTGTGTTTTCACTGTGATTCACTTGTCTTCACTGAACTCGCTGTGCTTTTGTTGTTGCTGCTGTTGCTCTTTTGTTCTGTTTCCACTTGTACCCCAGGGACCAGGCTTCTCTACTGTGGTAGTAAAGACAGATCCTCAACTTCACTTCAACATTTAATCAAATCTTCATTGGAATCCTTCCCTCACTCATTTCCTCGAGCTGTTAATTGCTTTATATATAGCTCTACCCTGAATATTCTTAATTGTGAAAGAGTTTGAAGGGATACAGTGTTTAAATTTGATTTACACAAATCTCTTAAGTGGTCTTCATTTCCTTTACTGTAAAGTATCCTCATTTCTTTTCTGTTTGAAGAGGTGCTAATTAAATGCTTTGAGTTAATTTAAAATTAACAGTGGGTATAATTTGAGGTCTTTCTATTGAATCAGTGAGTTCTAAATGAAAACTCCCAGGTCACGAATGTTCCTGTTTCAGGTGTAGTGAATGGAAGTGAGCGGAGATTGTCTGACAGCGAATCATGCTCCATACGAGAATTCTGCTATGTAGAAGGGGACGCCGCAATCCAGTGCATCCTGAAATGAGAACAAAGCAGGCTGTCTAGCCTCATGGGCTGCTTCCACACATCAATTGAGACAGGGATTTTCAGCAAGACTCTTATCTGGTTGAAAGAGATTAACAATTTTGTGTGTGCTGATGAAATCTAGAGATTACATTGCCCCATTCGTGTATTGTGAGGATAAAAAGAACCGAACTCACACAAAGGGTGAGAACCATTCCTTCTGTTAGCACCAGCAGATAAAATTGGAACAGATATCCTTATGCTACGTTCCATAGAAGCATTTAGATAAGCCACAAACTGGTATGCCCATCCAGTTTTCTTGTGGTGGCTTTCCAGAGGCCTTTCCTTTAGTTTGCAGTGCTGTGGATTTCCATTTTCATCATGGTGACTTCCTGTTTCTGTTTACATGATGGGGTTAGTATTCCATTGCTGCACAACGAATTATTAAAAATTCAAGATTATAAAACAGTCTATGTCTTCAACCTTACAGATTCTTTGGTACAGGAAGTGCCTCTAGGTCAGTGGTTCTTAATCTGTGGGTGGAGATCCCTTTGGAAAATCTCTATCTCCAAGAATATTTACATTTTGTTTCATAACAGTAGGAAAATTATTGTTGTTAAGTAGAAACAAAAAATAATTTTATGGTTGAAATATTTTATTCTGAATTTGTTAGTTTCCCGTAAGGTTATTTTCTTGTTCCATGATTCCATTTAGTAGGATTATTTTTTAGTGCTGAAATTCAACCATAGATGGAGGAAAGGGTAACAGCACTAGGAAGGCTGAGAACTGCTGTTTTATGTCCTTTAGGACACAAATGACTCCGAGCTTAGAGTCTCACTCAAGTCCATGTAACTGTTGGCCTAATTAATTTTTTTCTCATTGTACAAATGAAGCTCCCATTTTTTTGTAGACTGTGAGATCTTTACTCTAGATAGTTGTTAGCTATTTATTTTCTTTGTCCCTCTTTGGCTTGGCAGCTCACTTCTACAGACACAGTGGAAAGATTTTAACATCTTTCAGTTTCAGATCATGAGGCACAGAAGACACAGATATCATACCCACGGCTGTACAAGTTCATGACTAAAAAGCAGGATTAAATCCAGCTTTCCCTACAGAAACCAAAAGCTCTTTCTATAAAAGACGCCATCAGTGGTGTCTTGGAAGACGTACATCCCAAGAAGTGTTGGTTTCTAGGTAACAGAGTATGTTAGTGCCCCAGCCCATCCATATTCTAGACACCCAAACAATTTGGTTCATAGATCGCATATTATTATTCTAGGTTGAGGAGATGCTAAGTATGCGGAGAGACTTGTAGCTCACTGCCAAGCAATAACTCTCTCTATTAAATATTCCCCTGAGGAGCAAGGAATCTAAATTAATAAAGAGAACAGAAAAATTGGTGTGACATGGTAGGTAAGAGGTCAGGTTCTGAAATGAGACAGACATGGGTATGAGTTTGATGCTTTTACTACCTTGGGCCTATTGTGGATGTATCATTTTTGTAAAGTGGAAACTGTAATTCCTATTTCCTGAAACTCTGTAGCAGATAGATGATACAATGAGGTAAAGTTTTCAGTACAGTGTTTGCAACAGTATACCTCATGTGTTAGCTATTTTCCAAGCTCACAGTGAAAAGGAGCCAATGCTATACACACTCATACTCCCTAGGGTGTCTGGGATCTCTTCCAGCACCCACAGTAGCCAGGATTTTGCATTACAATATTGGACTTTTAAACTTCTTTAGTCAAGTTGTTTGTTTATATATCACAAATGGGTAGCTTGGTACACATTTAATTTCTGAACTGTGATGCAAGCCACACATACACTTTGAATGTTTTGTTAGCTGAAATGAAAATTAAAAGGAATCAGATGACATTAGCCATGCTAATCCTTTTGACTTAATACAATATATTCCACACATCATTTCAAAATGAAAATGACTTGAGAAAAATTCTACCTTATAGTTTTGTGTGTACTAAATTTACCAAATAAGTAGTATACATTTTATGTTTAAAACTATTATGTCAGCAACATTTCAAGGGATCAGTAGCCAAGTGTGGATACAAGGTACCACTTTGGATATTCAATATATAATATATATGGAACCATTAAAATTCAAATTAATGGCATATTTTGCATACTTTTAAAATTTTATGGTAAGATTACAATGCAGGAAAGGTTTTAAAAATATTATTGTTTCTATATATTTCATACAAGATTTTTCTTTTCATATCTTTTAACACAGTGCATTTCTTACAAATAAGATGCTGATATGAATACATTTTTTCTTGCCTGTAAATATGTATGTGCACACAGTTTGAACACATGTTCACATGGGTGTGTGCATATGAGTACTCATTCATTTTACTTTTGGGTGTGAGCTTGGCTGATAATCAACTTCCTGGCCTCCACATATATCCTCATTCTGCCCCCCAGCTGCACCTTGATTAAATACGTTATCCTTCAGCTTCTGTCTTTCTTGTGGATGCTGGGAACCATGTCTTCATATTTGAATGACAGGTACTTTACTCACAGACACATCTCCATGGGTCACTTAATGCATTCATCTTTGCCATATTTTATTCAGATATTATACTTTTCCTTAATATTATTTTCCTGCTCCGTAATTACATTTAGTGGAAGCTTTTCAGTGCTAAGAATCAAAATGAGCCTTTGAGCATTCTTGGAATATGCTCTTCTATCGAGAAACATCTCCAGGTATACAGGAACACATCTATGATATCATATTGCTTTCAATTATGATATCATATATTATCAGGTTTGTCTGATGTGTAACAGTTTCTTACGCTATTTTGAGAATCTTGGAACCTACCAATGATGCACACCACTGTGGTAATGATGGCATCTTGGATATTGGAATATCCAATTGCATGTAAACTGTCTAAGTGCCCATGCTAAGAACAACCACTCTCAAATCAGCTTCCTACTGAACTTAACCAACCCTGCAGAGTGGCATTTATCACAATGGCCCACAGTGAAGTTAGTTCCACTCATTATACTGCTCTACCTTCTCTAAGTAACTAAGGATAGACCACATTTACAGATTATATTATATTATATATGAATTTATATAATATATAGGTATTATTTGTAATCTGTATGAGGAATTGCATCTTTCTCTTTTTATTTATATTTTATCAATTTTTAAACAATCAATGTGAACTTTATTTATATTTTAGGTAATGATCACTTCTACAATATTTATTTTTGCTCATTTTTTTCCCCAGCAGTAGCCACAAGGAGCCCTTTCTGCATGCAGTACCCTTTGACATAGCGTTATCATTTAGACTTCTGGTCAACCCCAGATTTTGCACTGAAAGATGACCTGAACTCATCTTATAAATGTCATGCTCTCTAAAATTTGTCTTTTCTTCCTTGCTATGTTTTATTAGAAAATTCTATTAGAGACCAACTTCTGGTGCTATGTTCTATTATCTTTTGATAGAATGTCCTGTCATCTTCTATAAATGTATAGACTACCTTCTAATTTGTTATCTCTATGTCTTGGATTTTTGACCCCTATTGTTCTCAGACTGTTTCTGCTTCAGACAGTAAAATGCTAGCTCTATGTGAGCCTTTTCCACGGAACCATCCTTTGTTCAACAGGAGATTGCCTAGCATTCCTAAAGCAATCAGGAGAAATGAAAGTGGAATGGTTTCTCAGGACATCATCCATCAAGAGGTTGTCTCTCACATTTCCCTACTGTAGCAGCTTGGTAGAAGTAACAACCACAACCCAGTGTATTCAGAAGAGAGTTTTATGAGAAGCTGGGCTGATTCATATGCATCCACGGCATTCTTTGATTACCAAATATGGAATATACACACGTGCTTTTGTGTTTTAAAGTTCAGTAAAGTAAGCTGGAATTTTGGGTTGTCATGACCCATCAGCAAAAGATTATCTCTGATGAAAATCTGCCTGTAAGTACTCTTGACCTCTGTAACTACAAGCACATGCTGTTGAGTTTAAACATTGGACACACAATGTCACGTGACCCTAAAAGAAATGAACATTTGTGTAGGTGTGTTTTACTGTAACTGATGTCCTGCCTCCGTTGCTGTTATGTGACTATTCTTTTCACTTCTTCTCAAAGACACAAATAAAAAGCATTTATGAAAGAGCTGTCACTGGGAATTCAGAATTTGAATTGCATTTATCTAAGCACATGTTGTATATTTTAATAACACAGCCCCTCTGACTGTCCCTGTGAGATCTATGAAAAACAGAGAAGAGTCTAGCCTCCTCCTAAAGTGTTCTTATGTCCTGCTTACTGCAGAGTGACGCAAAAGAGATTTTTCTCAGTAGCTGATGGAGTCAGATGAACTACTGAAGAGCTTTTTGTGGCATTAGGTAAAACACGGTCAAATAAGACAGGCGTTTCCTTATCTTTAGGCCCAGTTACATTCCCTTATCTTCCTTGCCACTTCTTTGAAACATTTAAAACAGGATTGAAACACCCACTGCTCATTCTTCTTTGTGAAAATTATGTACGTGGCTTGCAGATCCATCCAGCTTACAACCAAAAGGGTAACTGATGGGCCTATTATTATAGTAGTCCTATTTGTCAAAGTTCAAAGTGGGTTTTGTTCAATCATTTTGAAAAAGGAAAAAAGCACATTGAATATAGGTTTATGTGCATTTGCCATGAAATTAATGACTGACACTTGCGATGGTCAGAACACTCAATTTCTTCAAAGGTTCCCATACAGGATAGAGTAGATGTAACTGCTTCTCATGTTTCCAGAGAGCCTACTGAACTTTAGAGCTTAATCTCTCCTCTGCCAAATTAATTTAAGTTTAGCTTTCTTGCTTGTTACTATCTTCTGTCTTAGCAAGCCTCTGGGAGACAATCTAATAAAGATTAAGTTAGGGAGCATGCTCTTGAACCAACGTGGAGCACAACACCCAGGTGCAGTATAATCGCCTCCATTGTGCTGGTTCTTTGATAGCGCTCCTTTGCAGGACTGCTTTAGCTATTCTGGATGCCTTTATTGTCATAAGAATTTTCTTATAAACTCTTCAATTTTTATTAAAACATTAATGAGATTTTGGGAGGATAGCATACTATTGAATCTACACAGAATTCCAAGGAGGATAATGATTTTGATGACAGGTCATATTTAAGGACACGGATTTTATCTCTTAATTTTCTTTAATGTTATTTCTAATTGGGTGTACATATGTGGTAGTATATGTATGTGTCCTTGTAATTGTAGGTGTATACAGATAAGTGTCTGCGGCGCACAATGCCCATCCGTGCTCTATGCGCTGCCATATTGTTCGTGAACCGGGCAAGGGGCTGGAGATTGAAACACACAGAGACTCGCAGACAGAGACACGGTCATCCTTGATGCCACAATGCCCCAAGAATGCCCCTTTTATTGTGTCCAGGGGCATTTTATACAGGGACAGCCACGCCCCAGCCAAACACACCAGAAACCACTCTCCTGCCATCAGGAATTCCTGAGGGTCTCGTGCTCAGAGCAGCTGTAGGCACTCACATCAGGGGAAAACAAGTTGTTTACAAGAAATTCAGGATCTGGGGGCTCATGGCTCCCAATATTTATCAATGTTGGATGTCTTTCCTTGATGACAATCACCTTTTTGTTTGCCTGTTTATTCTGCTAAACTGATTGGCCAGTGAGCTTCAGGGATCGGCCTTTCTCTGCCCTCCTATTCCTGACCTGTCCTGGGGTTCTTATATGAAGGTCTAATACCATCTGAGGAGTTTTACAGGGTTTCTGGGGATCCAAACTGAGTTTTTCATACTTGTGCTATTGGCTCTATATTTTTTATTTTTATTTTTAATTTATTCTTTCATACAATACATCTTGACCACAGTTTCCCCTCGATATACTCCTCCCAGCCTCTGCTCCCCACCGATACCTCTTCCCTAGGTCAGCTCCTCCTCTTATTCAATTCAGAAAAAGAGCAGCCAACATAGAGATAGCCCCCGCACATGATACAATAAGACAAGACTCAAACCCTTACATCAAGGCTGGAGAAAGCAAGCCATTAGGAGGAAAGGAGTCTGAAGAGCAGTGGAAAATGTCAGACATATCTCTACTCCCTCTGTTAGGCGTCTCACAGAAACATTAAGCTAACACCATGACATACACGCAGAGGAGCTAGAGCAGATCCACGTGGCTCTATGGTCACGTGGCTCTATGGTTGCCACTTCAGTTTCTGGGAGGCTATGTTTAATTTTGAAAATCAAGCAAAGTAATTTGTTTTCTTTGTAGATGTCTAGTAGTATCATTTCTGTCAGCTAGACTTACATTTCAAATGTTATTTTAAAATTCAAATTTCATCTTCCAATTGAACCCTATCATTTTTCTAAAGCATGTTTGAGTTCTAGTGGCTCTGGGTCCCTTTCACAGTAAACAATTACCTTATGCTATTACTTGGAGCATAACAGCTTATGTTTTTATCTGTATTTAATAAGTTTATCTCTTTTATAATTATAAAATTATAATCTTCTTTATTCTTGCTATTATTTTTCTGAAATCTACTTTTATATTATTAGCTTTCTAGATTGATGTGAACATGACATATTCTATTCAAGAGTTTTTTGCTTGTTTGCTTTTAGTTTTTGTTCTTTTGTAACTTGTATAGCTTTATTTAACATGTGTTACTTGTACTTGGAATATGAGTTTTTAATCTAATCTTATAACCTCTAGCAGTGTGATTATACTGCTCATATTGAATCTTATTATTCATGTACTTGTACCTGAGATCTGAAAGTCTGAAGGTCAATTCACAGGGATCCTTTAGAAAGAGAACATATCTGGGCAGCCTTGTCATTGCAGAAGATGAATATGGCGAGTTAAGGATTGTAAAGAAAGCGTAAGAGAGCAAAGGGTAAGAAACGAGCACAGATAACAGCATGCAGAACCGCCTACGTCATGGTAATGGTTTTAGTAATTTCCTTAAAAGTGATGAGAACTCATTGGAGGTTTAATCACATTGACTATAGGGTGAAAAACAGACTTCGGGAAAAATGAGAAGCAGAGAATCAGGTGTTTAGGAAGCAATTGATGATTTTATGCCATGAAGACGGTGGTAGTTTTGGAATATGGTGAAAGCACTGGGGATAAAAAAAATGGGCAAAGAAACTGGGAGCCATGTGCTTAGAAGCCAATGAACACGCCTGACCTAGAAGAGAGCAGAGAGCTTCACTCAGGTGAACGTTGCCTTTCTCTCAGAAAGGGAAACTAGTCCAATGAACCCTCGGTCTTAAAGTCTGAGCTCATTTCAAGTAGTTTTCCCAAGAAGATTGAAAAACCTGAACTTTTTGCTTTGCTCAATTTTTCAGAGCTGCTTTTATTTACTTATTTCTGTTTTTACCTTTATGTTTATACACGCAATGTCAGCCTACATACAGAATATCTGTGACACAGATCTTTAAGTGCTGATCTCACAACTACCTGTCTCTACAATTCCGTCCAGATATCTCTTTGTTTTGCTGTAATGTGGTAGCTACTCTCATAACCTGTCCAATCAATTTCAAAAATCCTTATCTATATGTGGTACTAGACCATGTAGCTGATATATTTACAAGAAATACAGTAGGGAAGTGGATTTTTACCATTTCTGCCTTTTAGAAAGATCAATGTGGCTTATAATTGGCTCTAAATCATGAGGGCTCTGGAACAGAGATGCTGCCGTGACGGGGCTGTCTTCAGCCTTCAGGATGCTTGCCATCCTCCCTCTCCCTGATCAGAACACCCAGTCCCCACATCCTCTACGGAGCACAATAAAAATTTCATTGTATTATCAAAACAGAAATTAATGACCATCTTTCCAAATGCTGAAGACTCAAGGACTATAATATATAATTACCATTTCCCATGATTCACCATATTATAGCTCAAAGGTTTGCGTTGCACGTCTCTACAATTACTTTCAAATATAATTACATTTACATAATACATGATTTTATTTACATGATACCTAAGGTGAAGACTCAGATTTCAGTAACTTTTTTACAAAACTATTCCCAAATGGAACACATTATAGCTGTATTTATTTATGGAGGAGAAAGTACAAGCATACACATATAAATATATGTAAATATTAATCTATCCTCATTCGACAAATATATAGAAATTTATGGAATGGTACTCACTCGTATAGGTATAAGTATGTTAAAAAGAGTCAAGATATGTATTCATTTCAGAGTATCATATGACTGTCCCTGTGTATTGTCAAAAATAAACATATGTTACCCCCCCCAATAACCAAAATAGAAGAATACGGAAGGACAATGGAAATGAAGTCCATTAATTATTTTCCTTCAGACGTTCTAACCAGGTATGTATGACACCCATGGTTAATGCATAATTGAAAGACTTTTGACAACAAAATCTTCCATCTGGGCCAAACCCAGACCTCTAATTTCCTGGTAAACATTTTAGACTCAATATGGTATTGTTTGGATAGATTTTTTTTTCACTAGTAACATTGTGATAATAAAGAGTCCCTTGGGTACTCACTAATGGACATGTGTGTGTGTGTGTGTGTGTGTGTGTGTGTTTATCTTGTGATAGATAGTCAGCAAGATTTAGATACATTATTTCCTACTAGTTTTTTTTTTCTTCTTGGAATTTTATGAATATTTCGAGTGGGTTTTGTCAATTATGAACCAAGTTAACTAAATAAAATGACTTTTTGAACTTGATTTCCAAAGAAATTTTAACAATATATGATTTAATAATGTTTTATATTCATACATTATGGTGGCTTGAATGGAAATAGCTCCCATGGTCTCATAAACAGTGAGACTATTCAGACGTTTGTTCTTATAGCAGTAGGTGTGGCCTTGGTGGAGGAAGTGTATTGCTAGGCCCAGCGTCTCCCTCTTCGTGCTGCATGCCAATCCAGATGTAGAACTCTGGGCTCCTTCTCCAGCACCATGTCTGCCTACAAAATACCATATTCCCTGCCATGACAATAGTGAGCTAACCCTCTGAACCTGTAATCCAGACCCAGTGAAGCATTTTCTTTTATAAGAGTTGCCGTGTTCTGCTGGGTGGTAGTGGTGCATTCCGTTAATCCCAGTACTCAGGAGTCAGGGTCAGGCGGATCTCTGTGAGTTCGAGGCCAGCCTGGTCTACAATAGCTAGTTCTAGGACAGGCTCCAAAGCTACAGAGTAAATCCTGTCTCAAAAAACCAATAGATAGATAGATAGATAGATAGATAGATAGATAGATAGATAGATAGATAGAAAAAAGTTGCCGTGTTCTTGGTGTCTTTTCACTGCAATGGGGACTTTAGCTAACACACACGCAGTGTTTGGATTAAATCCACCCACATTCCCTACTCTCCAACCTCCCCCAAACCTCTCCTCACTGCTTTCCCCTGTTAACTTCACAGACTTATTTTTTAACGGAACCGAGGTTATTTTGTGTTTCTGAAGTATGTATATGTATACGATGGTCGCAGTGGTAGGATGCGTCAGTTTCCTTCAAGTAGTTTTGATTGCTTATTTTCTTCTTTCAGTTTTTAAGTTCAAACCCAGGTTTCACCAAATGCTGAATAATCACTGAGCCAATGGCATATAGCCCCCGGCCCAAAAAAATCTCTTTAATAAGAAGATTTTGAACTTCAGCATGTAGACTCTCCTGAAGATCTTGGGAAGCATTTGTATCACTGAGATCCACCGTTAGATATTGGGGATGCTCTGCTACTTGAAAAGGCCTAAGCCTGTGTTTTCAACGTTTAATGATACTGATGCTGATGACTGGCAGACAGTACACGATTAGGACTGCTGATATACCTCTTAGGAAACTGTGGGAAAGGAGAGGAAAACTACATGAGTCCTAGTGTCTTAAACTCTTAACTAAGGAAATGTTACCACAGTTCAGCAGAAAGATGGTGCCATGTCTCACTCAGCCTTTCCTGTCTGTGTCCCGTCTTGGGAATTTCCTTCCTCTGATAACTTCTTTTCCCATCTCCTAAGACTATAGAGATCAAGATGGGCCCACGTATTTTTTCCTAAAGGTTTTGTTCAAAGAGATATTCAAAGCAAATGTCTCTTTTATGGAAAGATTGTAAGTTGGAGAATTAAGTGGACAAGAGCAATGTCTGCAGTTTCTTGCAGGTTACTTCTCCTGATCTAATTTTCTCAGACCATCTAGGGAATCAGAAGAAATCAAAACAAATTTAAGACCCTAGTCTTAAAAATACTGGCCTTCCCACAGTAATATAAATAATTGCAGAATATAGGTATTATTTTGGGACACTTCCTTTGTGTTATTAGACTGAAAACAGAGTAAGAGCTTACATGTATTTTATAGTTCAATCCTTAGGAAGACCCTTTGGGTAAGACAAATTATTCCTGATCTACAAATGCACGATCTGCAGCCAGGATAACTTTAAGCTGCTGATGATCCAACATAAGGAAATGAGAGAGAAAGCTGGCTGCAAATCTGACTATACGTTAGTGCTTCCTTTAGACTATAAAGAGAACCACGTTATCAGATGCGACATTAAAAATAATGTATTATTATACTAAATAGTATTTAAAAAGGAGGAAGCAATTCTTCTTTGATTACTTTTGTTAATGTTCTCAGGTGTGTCTTTCTTTCGACCTTCTTTCTTTCCTTTAAGCCTTGTGTTGAAATACTAAAATATATGTACTTTATCCCCCAGTTGATTAATTCATTCCTTGAACAGCGATATTAAAGCCCTATAGGAGAAACCCTGATCTCCCCTAATACGTGCATTTTGTCTAGTCAATGAAAAGGAAGAGGGTGCCATTTTCCTATAAACACGAAGGTAGTAGTACACATTTTGAGACAATTACTTGGTTATTTGTTCAGTGAGAACTTGCTTGAAACGTTTCAGCTATTCTGATGAAATTAAATGGGGCCATATTTTAATTGTTATGGTCAGGAACAGCAGGCACTACAAGTGTCAGAGTGAGGGGTTATACAAGTTCGAGAAAGAATGGTGTCAAGGTACACTGAATCCTGGTTCTGGGCCTGGATGGTAGTTGGGTTGGTCAGACGCTTTGACTCATTGTCAACACCCTGGCAAGCTCTCTGTCACTGCCCTGGCTAGCTCACCCAGAGCAACACAGGCAGCAAGGAGCAGGGGCAGCTCTCCTGTTCTATTGCACCACAAAGGTCACCTCTCTAATTCTGCCCAGCTGGGGTATATGGCCAAGCCTCCCAATTGCTGCAGTTTGTGAAAGGGAGGGCCAGCTCTTCTGTTCTTTGACTCCCCAAGGACAGCCCTCCCACCTGCTGCAGCTAGCAAGTGGTGGAATGGGGTGGAAAGCATATTTTCCCTATGCATGCCATCACATGTTGTACGAGGGAAGGAAGGGGCAGGTGCCATTCTCCTGCTTTCAAATCCATTCTCCTCATGCATAGACTGAATGGACCAGTTCTGCAGATCCAATGCTATAGAAACCCCATGACACCAGACAACAAAAGGATATACAGGAAGAGTCCCAGTGAGGGCCCAGTATCAAGAGTACCAGAAGCCAGAGACCTGGAGCCAAACTAAGGATTCATAGCAAAGGACACTTACAGGTAATGATGGAGTAAGGGGTATACTGTGCGACACACTGGGCCACACTGCAGCTTCTAAGCCGAAATTTTCTTCTTTCTTTCTTCCTTCCTTCCTTACTTCTTTTTATCCTTCCTTTTCTCCTTCCTTCCTTCCCTCCCTCCCTATGTACCGCCCTCTCTCTTCTTTCTTTCTTTCTTTCTTTCTTTCTTTCTTTCTTTCTTTCCTTTCTTCCTTCCTTCCTTCCTTCCCTTTCCTTCCTTTTTCCCTTCCTTTCTTCCTTTCCTCCCTCCCTCCCTCCCTCCCTTCTTCTTCTTCTCTCTCTCTCTCTCTCTCTCTCTCTCTCTCTTTCTTTCTTCTTTTTCTTTTTCAATTTGTTTGTAAACTATGCTTTTAAATTTTGTACTGTTTTGAAGAGGAGGTCACAAGGGCAGATGGCAGGGCCCAGGCAACAGAGACATGTGTGGTATTGGGATGTGCGACGTAAAATCCCAAATGAGCGAATAAAAAATTCTTAAAAAGAGATACACGGAATCTCACTGTGGTATATCCTCTTCAACCAAGAGTCATGATGACATCTTACTGATGAGCATTGGTATCAGAGAAGATTCAATGGAGCCTCCTAAGTCTGTGCAAATAATGCCTCAGAGAAGATTACAGCATGGGCTGTGGTCTCAGAAGACCTAGATATGTTTTGTTTGTTTGTTTGTTGTTTACATGTGTTGGTTGTTAGGGGACACAATCTAATTCAAAGATTCTCATCCTCTTTATAATACTCACTCAAAAACTGAAATAAAAAGCAAGAGACTACTGGAAAAATCACCCAAATGCAGATTGGGAAACTCACCCAAATGAAGATTACCTTCTTGAACTATAAAGTCTTTATGAGTTCATTGGTACAAATATTGTCAAACATTGCTCCTTGTCAATTATTAAAAACTGAATGGATAACACTAAAGAAAGAACGCAAATAAGAGGCAAGTATAACCAATATGGCAAATTTAGTGATTACAAACTATTGATTTTGGTAACTAACCATATACTGGTATTTATAGCATTTTAGGTCACTAGCAGACAAACACCACATGATATTAATACTTCAATAAATAATGATGATTTTTTTCATGGATATTTATGAATCCTTCTGTAGTTTTTCAATTGTAGTTTTGCAATTCTGATTATTCTATTTCTCTTTCCAGGTGTCTATCAACATGGTCCCGTGACAGCAGATAAGACTTTATTTTGCCAACACTTTAAAATTGTACATCTGTTTTTAAGAGTGGACACCGACCTATTTTCAAGTGTCCGCTCTTATTCCAGTCACAGAGTTTCACGTTAGCCAGTACCGTTTTTTTTTTACTAGATACTAATGTTTATCTCACCATGCCATCTCCCCCTCCAAATAAAAAATGAATATGCATGCAAAGACTGAGTCTTTTGGCTTAATTTGTGGTTTTAACCCCTGCATTTTCAATTCCGGGGAAACATCTGTGCCACTAATCACTGGTACTTTCATTTCAACAGGCAACGCATTTAAATGCTGATTAGAGTAAGAAGATGCTGTGGACTTCCAAAGCATCTCAAAGGGAAGAACAATGAACATCAGATTGCACTGGGAATGTGGCTAAGGACATTTAGGCAGAATATGCATTGATAGGGTAATTATTAGATAGGGTAAAATACAATGTAGAAGTCTTAACAAGTGCTTGTATAGTTTCTTTCTCACAAAAGAGATTTTTGCATTAAAAAAAAAAGTAATAAAGATTTCTTCTAGCAATTTCCAAAATCACTTTCTTCAAGCTCCATTGTAAGAATAGTTTAAAAGTTTCAGTCTGTGGCGTATTATATATGTTTAATTTCAAGTGGATAATTTTTGAGCCTGAAAGCCATACCTGATTTGGTGGGTTTCTTCTTCACCCCATGCAGTGAAAATCAATAGATCGATCTTGTGAGACAGCTACCTGGGGTGTTCTGAAATGAAAAAGACATTTTGAAATTAGGGGAAAAAACCTGCAAACTTTAATAATGGTGGAGCCATAATAGGAGGTTTTTTAGTCAATCAGCAGTACTTCCTGTGTATCTGTATACCAAGCCATTTCATGCTGACACAGAAGCACCAAAAGGAGAGAAATAGAGCTTGTTACTGAACGATGGTTTTGAAATAAATAGATGCTAAATGAAACACAAGAAAGGATTTAACTATTTCTATGGATGAGTAGTTTATAAATGATTTGGAGAAGAAAAATACATGAAAATGTTATCAGCTACTGTATACTAAGTTAAGATTTCAAATATGGCAGAAAGTAATTTCAAAATGGAAGGTTCAAGAAAAAAATGTAACTTGGTGGGGTTTAAAACAAGCCTCCCTCAAAGATCACCTTATGGAAGGTCTGTGGAAACAACCTCTTACAAATCTTCAACCCCATTTCCAGAGGACAGTTGACTCATAGAGAACATAGTAAACTTCATAATGTACACAGGTGTTGTGAAACACACAAATACACATGTGTATTATCATGCTGGCATACAAATTATCCGCACATATATCACTTGTCATATGCAGTTACATATTATTGCTATGCTGCCTAAGGCTACAGATCTTAACGACTGAACACAGTCAGCAACTGTATTCTGATGAGAACCACTTGACATTGCACGAAAATCCTAGCCTCCCTAGTCAACTGTAATGCCTTCTGTGATGTACATGACAACGGCAAGTTGCCATTTGCTTCGCATTTGTTGAAACTGGAACTAGGAGGGCAAGTAGGGCTCCCTTTTCCTAGATCCCAATATATTCATTGCAAGTGTCCTCCAAGACTCCATGTACTGGGACATCCTGGACACCTGGCCCCAGAAAATATAGAAAGTCGAGCATCGAACAGCTAGGGCATTAGAAAATTTCCATACCTGAGACTGTCTAGATAGTAAATGCTTTCTAACAGATTAATATCGTTTAGCCCATTGTATAAAAATGCCTGCAATTAAAATGAGAAGCTGGAAGTTCACTGTGGAGAGAACACTCTGGAAAACTCTCAAGCAGGAAAGTCAGTATCAATGTGGCAGCAAGGTCTCTCCTGTCATTTTGGTTGCTTGTTGGTGATGTTCACAGTATAGGTTTTATGGTCTGTTTGCTATTTGGTTGCTTGTAAATGTCTACATGATATAAATGCCTGTGTATATGCCCAGTTTTGATTTGAGGCTTGTATTTCATTAGAAATTAACATCAAGATTAAAACTGTACCTATACCTCTTCAATTTCATTAGCAGATTATATGATCTACCAGAAAAATGAACCCAGGCATTCGGCAGAACTGTTATGACTCACTCTTCTGTGTCTAACTGGGTTCAGCTTGTATAGTTTTCAAACCTCCTGCACTGGTTCCTTACCCAGCTGGGATTCTTAATGAGCAGAATTGGAGTTTATGAGTTTAAGAGTGGACTTGGTTAATTATGGGTCCTGTAAGTTTACCTTCATTTTTCTTTTTCTTCTTTCCCTCCCATGTTTACTTAAATCAACAGATTGAAAAATGCCCCAATAAACTGAACATAATAACCCTTGCCATAAACAAAATGTAGCTAAGGAAAGGCTAAAACTTTAGTGCTATGGAGGTCTGAACTGTTCCCAGATGTTGTGAGCCCCCATTCTGCTCCTGGCCAGGATGACTAAATAGGACCAACTATATGATAAAATATTTTATATAGTATATGACAGAATCTTCAAAGCAATCCCAAAATTTCATATCATGATTTCATAAAACAGAAAATTAAAGATCAAACATTTCGATATTTTTACTCCATTGATAAATAGCAATATGGAAATCCAGTTTTATATGTTGTATTGTTGTATTTGTTATTTTCCTGTTGGTGTAAAAATCACAATGACAAGTAACTTATAGGAGAAAACTTTATTATGGCTTTTGCTTCTGAAATGGCAGGAAGAAACATGTTGAGAAATGCCAGGCATGGCAACATACCTTGGCGCCTGAAAGCTCATAGCTTTACAGTAGAATGAAAGCAGAGAGAATGAACTGGGTGTTAGGACAGGCTAGACACTCCAAGCCCGTCCCAGTAATGAACTTCCTCCTGTAAGGCTCCAAGTCCCTAAAGTTCAATAACTTCCCCCCAAACAGTGCCACCAACTGGGAATGAAGCCTTATAATACCAATGTCATGGGGGACATTTTCCAATCACTGCAAAGCTTAAGTTTGAGGTGCTGACATATGCTAATATATTCAAATCACCCCAACTATAAATCAGTGCAAACTTGTGTTTCAGGTTTTTCAAGATAGGACATCTTGGGC
Source organism: Microtus oregoni (assembly GCF_018167655.1). Taxonomy (NCBI): domain Eukaryota; kingdom Metazoa; phylum Chordata; class Mammalia; order Rodentia; family Cricetidae; genus Microtus; species Microtus oregoni. The sequence continues at coordinate 5,065,852 of NW_024543059.1, forward strand.
CAGGCAGTGGTGGTGCATGCCTTTAAATCCAGCACTTGGGAGACAGAGACAGGTGGATCTCTGTGAATTTGAGGACAGCCTGATCTACAGAGCAAGTTCCAAGACAGGCTCTAAAGCTACACAGAGAAACCCTGTCTCAAAAAACAAAGATACAACATTTTTATGTGGATATTGTATTCACTTTAATTTTTTTGTATAAAAAAGTCATGATTCTGTCTATGCTTTTGCAGTGGGAAGAATTGAACTCAGAACCTTACACATTCTAGACCAGAACTCTATCACTGAACTGTAGTCCTTCCTCTGTAATTCTATATTTTTTAAAAAGAAACCATATATGTCTTCTTTAAAGTATTATTATAATTATTTATAGGTAAAGCCTTGATAAAAATTTTAGCTGTTTTTACTGCATTTTTCTTTTATTTGGACATATGCCTGAAAGAAAAAAAATATAGCTGAATTTTATTTATCTATTTATTTATTCATTTATTTATTTATAAAATAGAAGGCTCTGGTTGCCTTTTATCATTTTTCTGCTATTACAAATTGTTCTAATTTCAACAGACAGTTGTAATGAATAATGGCAAATAAGTAATGGAAGCTTTTAGCAGAGCCCACAGTAAGTTATCAAAACTTAAAATATGCAGGGAGGAGTCATTCTGGAAAGGAGAATTACACAGAATTATACAAAGCTACACCTAATATTTTTCTTTGATCCTGGCTTCTAAAGTGGTACAAGATATTAAGAAAACACATCAGGTCCAGAGAACTCTAATTAATCTTGTCAGCAGATGTGGCAGGGCAGATTGCTGCAGAAACTTGCATCTTGATGAGACGTCCCCCATTTGCTCTATCAGTGAGAAGCAGTGGTGACCCCAGGGATCTCAAGCCATTACTGGAGTTTTACAGTACAGTTCACGCTCATTGAATGCCCTCCTTGTGCTTGGGGGCACTAAATATTTAACTAACTGTGACCACTGTGGTGTGGAGAGAGAAGCAGCTTTTAGAGCATGTTTTATGCACAATATTGAAGAAAAAATATAACATTCAAAAAGTCTGCATCCTTGGCTTGAGGTAGAACAAATGGTCAGGGGAAAACACAATTTGTGTTTAGTTCCCTTAATTGAATTAGATTACAAATCTTTCTAAATATACATATGCATCATATCCTACAGTAGCTAGAGTAAAATGTGAAGCATTATAGGCATTAATGCTACCATTAAAATTTAATGTGCACAATGTGGCTGACAATTCATCATTCCAATCTTTGTAACCAGAGTAGAGAAGGCAAAAAAAAAAAAAATTCAATCTTGAAACAGCAGTTACATTATCTTTTCATAGCATTTCAAATAGACATACCTACTGTAAATTTGAGTTGAGTGTGGGGTGGTTAGTACCAACTCAGAGTTCTGTTTTGGTTGGATTGATTCATTCTCATTTAGTTTGGCTTGAGAAAAATCATTTCATATAAAGTTGAATTATAGGTTTTGTTCACATATTTTAGTCATGCATTGAACTTTAGGAACCTCCGGGATTAACCAGGTTGTGGCATCATGCTACTTTAGATCATGATATGACTTGCAGAAGTAATTAAGAAAAAACAGTTCAATGAAAAGTGAGAAGTGTTTCTTTGATCAGAAGAATAAAATGGCACAGAGAAAAAACAAGCTAAACTCGTAACTTTTAATCCAGGCAATTCATGAGTGTGGTAGAGAGGGATGGGACTGCAGGAGTATGGATTTTATCTTATATATGGTTCCTATTCCTATCATCACTCTTTCAATTATCGTGAGGTTTGACTGCTTGCTTCTAATAGAACAAAAGTCTCCTCGAGGCTCAAGGTAATGCTTGCTAACCACCATGTCCTTATGTATTTGTGATATTGTACCCTAGTTTGACTATATTTATATGTTTAATTATAAAGAATATAGACTTGATTTAGTGATAAAGAGAATATATTTGGATCATGGAATACATCATTCATAATAGTTATTTTTTATTTGTTTGTTTTTTTGCTTGTTTCAATACAGAGTCCATTTCATGGCTCAAGCAAGCCTCAACACTCATATTCTTTGACAAGCAAAAACCTGGCCAATTCTCTTTAGAATACTTTAAATAAGAAATAAAGATAAATTATTTTAGAAAACTTCCAAAATACAGCCCTGTGAAATATTTGTCATGGTCTGGATCTTGAAAAGTCAGGTTTTTGCCATTTAGAGAATGCGGATATCCAGTTCAGCCCTTCACACACTCATGAAATTAAAGTAACTACCTGATTTGAGGCTACAGTGTTATTTGTTTGCTTTAATGATATTTGCTCTATACGAGAAATGCTTGAAGCCATTCCGTACTTTTTCAGAACAGAGCAAAGATGTGCATTTTAGTTCATCCCACAACACAATAGTACACATGAATAAAAGGGTTTGAGTGACCTCACTAGTTTTCACATTAGCAAAATTAAAAAAAGTAACAATTTACATTATTGCTATCAGTTGTGAGAAGTTGTTTATTATAACATTGTATGATTTAATATTTGTCTAGGCCACTACTTTATATTTTTACAAGGACTTGTTTGATTATTTTATAAGACAATCACTGTCAAATATTAGTATTTTTGTATAATTAGGAATTCTGCTTTTATTCTTTGGATATCACCCCCATACACACATTTTTTAGGTTTTGACCAATCTGTCCATCTGCTTCATTCTGAGCTACTTTTTTTCTTTTCTTAGAATCATCTACAGAATGAATGGGTCCTTGCGCCACAGCTCTTCCTCATACACATAGCAATCTAGCTCTGCCGGGCCTGGGGGAATTTCAATCAGTGTCACACAGTTAAATTAGGACAGGGGTAACATCCACAGTGGCAGGCCAGTAGAAGATGTGTGACCCTACACATATCGATTATGATTTGCAGACTATAAATGTAAGCCAAGGTTTTCTGTTTTGATTTTCACTAATTATATCTATGTCACGTTCCTCTGTGTATCTGGTCTACGCCAGTACAACATCTTATCAATGACTTAGTCAGACAGTGATCTGAACAGGCTCCCAGATAAAGAGGCAACCTTCTAATCTCTCAGGTAGGCACCAGTGTGGAAGGGATGACAGATGACAGAAGGAAGGAAATCTAGGTGTTTTTTTTTTTTAAATTCTTACTCAGTCATATAACATTAGTTACTTTCCTATTGATATGATACAATGCTATGACCAATGCAGCTTAGAAAAGAAAGTACTTAACTAGGCTTACAGTTCCAGAGGGTTGGAATCATTGATGGATTAACAAAGGCATAGATGGTGTCAGGAACAGATGAGATCTCATATCTCTAACTGCAAGCAAGAGGCAGAAGCATGATGAGAATGTGCCCCAGTGACACACCTCCTCCAACTAGAAGGCCACACTTTCTAATCCTTCCTTAACAGTTCCACCAACTACCGACCCAGTAACCCAACACATGAGATGATCAGGACCATTCTCCTTAAGGCATCATAGCCATGGACTGAGAGAAATGTCTAGATATGTACTTCTGACAGGGCCTGAAAGAAAAGAACCACTAGCCTAGTTTTGCACATGTAGAAGGTGAGATTCAACATGAGTTACAAAATAACCAAGAAAAACCTTCTGAATTTGAGTAGAAATATCCATGGATTCAAAATCCAAACACCTAGATATCAATATCGACACTATACTTGGGTGGCACTCTCTACTCTTTTCTCTGTACCAAGGTCTTTTAGCTTAGAGAACTTTGATAAATTGGCATATGATCCCCACGTAAATATAAAATGCCAGTTTCTCCATTCACACCTACAGAATCCATTAGATCAGACACTCATCCACAAATGCCGAGACATCAGAATGAGAATTAAGCTATGAGACAGACACACCCTCTACCTTTTGGCACAGACGGTACTTAGAGTTTCTGCCAAGTATAGAACTGGTGTTAAATGCTGCTAAAACAAATAAAAAAATTATGAAAAATGTCATCACTCAATCACCAACCTCATAATCTTCTACAAGTAACAGGAGCTAAGTCATTAATTGTGGTACAGATTCTTAAACTTGACCCAACTTACATCAAAATAATAATCTTCCATTCTTGTCCAGTCTCATCTTAATTTGTTCCTATATAAAACTATAGAGAAATTATATCCCATAATAACCAATCAAGGGACTTATCAATGTTGCAAAGTAAGCTCGTGACATTTTATTTTACAAGATTTAACTAATGACAACACTATTCAGAATGTACAGCTTTTAGCTGCCTGGATCCTGGCATTTTGACACCTAATTATGCCACTTTGATCCATGTGTGCTTTTCTCACAAGCAAGTGTGTATACTTTAGGCCCTAGACTATAGACTCTTCTCTTATGAAACATAGGTAGATAAAACTTTCAGGAAAACATTATAAAAAGTAGGCCCATTAATTTTGACTAGAAAATACCCACTAAGGTTCATGCAGTCCAGTCTTGGTCCCTGGGGTAGTTTTTATTGAAACATGATGTGTTGTGAGAACTGAAGGAACTAGTAGGTGGAGGCCTGGGGAAATACACTTCAAACGTGTCTTGCCCAGAGTCATGGGCCAGTAGCAATGGATCCAAGCTGCCATTGACCAATGTCTATAAAACTGTGACCCAAAATAAATAATGTCCAAGTCTCACCCAGTTACAGACATGAAAAAGATAATATAGATTCAAAATTTGGGACGGGTCCTATATATACAAAGATTAATATTAACTTAATTCAATCTACAGCTATGCATTATCCATTGCACTCACTCTTGTTGGTTTGTTGGTTTAAAATTCACCACACCCAGGATATTAGATCTTCATTCCCATTTCATAAATGAGGAAAGCAAAGAGAGGGGAAGTTAGATCATTTTCACAAAACCACACTTGCAATAAAACTTAACTTTCTTAAGTGAATTTATTCTATTTCTGTGTGTATGTAGTACCATTATCATAAAGAAAATCCTGGACAGTAGAATATAAAATGACTATCATAACCCACTCCTTGCTGACACTAACAGCTTCTTTAGTATTGTACGCATGTGGCTCAGGAAAACGCATTTACACACAAAACTGAAAAATAAATCACAAAATATTTTCACAACTTGCTGTTTCCTTAAGACCGTATGACCAGCTGTGCAAGTGGCTACTATTACAGAATTTTATATTAAAATACTTTATACTAAAACCTTCACCACAATATGACTTCAGGGCTATCAAACATCTCCATCCCTTACTTCTGAAAAGATAAACCTAGTTTAATATTAGTTACATAAAAATAATTAGAAATTAATCACAGAAATGTGCCAAACGGACTCAAAATCCTACCCCATGAATATTTTTTCAGCAATATGTAACATATTGCTACTCTATGCACAATAACTAGGAAGGGGAAAAAAACCTAAATGTCCCTCAACTGGTGAATAGAAAGCAAAATTGAGTGAAGCCATGCACAGGGATGTGCGTGATCAGTTTATATATGTTATAAACAGCTGACATTACAATGAGCCCTTATCATTGATATTTGGATGGAAAGCACTTGTGAAAAAGTTATAAAATATATTCATGGGAATTTTTGGGAATTTTATCAACATTCTACCTTCTCATTTTGTGTAATTTTCTTTTATAATTCTCTCCATTTCAGTGTGGTTATAATTAATAAGTCAGCTGCCATTTCATTATGTCATGACATCGGTAAAAATCACTCTCGACAATCACCAACCTTCAACATTCCTAAAATCATTAGTTTTACTTCCAGGTATGCCTTCTTATGTCAGACAAACCTGCAGAAAACATTAAACATTGCTTCATGAGTTATGCTGCTATTGCAGCTAATATTTCTGTCTAGACAACAAATCATTGTTTAAATATAAAACCCTGCTCTTGATGCACAAGTTAGGGCCAAGTTAAGAGACTCAGTGAACATTTCACTTTGATTTCATGTTATCACAACCTCTATCATTAAAGCACTAAAGAAAGAAGCTCCTTCCCCTCCCAAAGCCGAAGCTAAAGTGAAGACCTTGAAAGCCAAGAAGGCAGTGCTGAAAGGCGTCCGCAGCCACAAAAAGAAGATCCGCACATAGCCCACTTTTCGGCGGCCCAAGCTAAGGGACTCAGTGAACATGTCATTTTGATTTCACGTTATCACAACCTCTATCACTAAAGTGGCCCAAGACCCTGCAGCTACGAGGGCAACCTAAATACCCCTGGAAGAGCGCGCCCAGGAGGAACAAGCTTGACCTCTATGCCATCAACAAATTCCCCCTGACCACTGAGTCAGCCATGAAGAAGATAGACAACAACAGCACACTTGTGTTCATTGTTGACGTCAAGGCCAACAAACATCAGATCAAACAGGCTGTGAAGAAACTCTACGATACTGATGTGGCCAAAGTCAACACCCTCATAAGGCACGACGGAAAAAAGAAGGCATATGTTCGGTTGGCTCCTGATTATGTTGCTCTGGATGTTGCCAACAAAATTGGAATCATCTAAACTGAGTTCAGCCGGCTAATTCTAAATATACGCTTTTTCACCATAAAAAAAAAAAAAAGTCCTCTCTTTGCTCAGAGTGACATTTTCTTTCTCCAGTCTGGGAAACACTGACTCATTCTTCAAAGATCGTCTCCTACTTCCTAACATGAGGAATCGCCTGCTCTGTAGTCAGCATTCCTGTAGTAGTATTGTAAAAAGGAGTGCGTTTCATTCTATCAATCTGAGACTACATTTGCAGTGAATGGAAATGGTTCTGTCACTCCAAACAGACTGAACTCTCCCCAAGTAAAAGGAATGTGGTATCATCAGTCGAATGTCTCAAAGTCATATCACTGGGCTTTTCTAATATGATACAATAAAAGTATTTATTTATGTATAATTCTTATTTATATAAAAATAAATATTTATTATTTCTATTAACATTTTAATAATTTCTATCTATTTTTTCAGCCAGCAATATAATTTACCTCTTTTTTAAACTCCCTGTTTAAACTATAGTGTGTATGTACACCATTTTCATTAGCTATACTTTCATTGATTTCTATGCTGGTTCCATTATTTTGACTGTATGGAAACATCTATTTTAAAACTTGGATGTGCAGGTAGGTATCTCTGAGCTGTGCCTACTGGGATTCCTAAGATTATGTATCTAGAACCGTTACTACCTGGATCATGTAGATGTTTTTTTTTAATATATTTATAATTTTTAAAAAAGAAAACAAACTATCTTTTTTCATTATACATACCAATTATGTTCCCACTCCCTCCCCTCCTCCCATTTTCTCCATGTACCCTACCACTCCACCCTCATCCACTCCTTAGAGAGGGTTAGGCACATTGCTTTGTGGAACATCCAAGGCCCTCCCTTCTCTATCTAGACTGAACAAAGTATCCATCCAAAGAGAATGGGTTCCCCCAAAATCCAGTACACACAGTAGGGATAAATCCTGGAGCCACTGCCAGTGACCCCTCAGTCTGCTCCAGCCATGCAACTGTCAACCACATTCAGAGGGAGTAATTTGATCCTATGCTTCTTCCTCCCCAGTCTGGCTGTTCCTTTAGTAGATTGCTAAGGAATCTCCATACCAGCTGCCATAGAGATAGTACCACTTTGTCTTCCCACAGCGCCAGCATTATCTGTTGTTTCTATCTTCATTTCCCCAAGTAGCCATTCAGATTAGCATGAGATACAGGATCAGCATGGCTTTATTTTGCACCTCCCTAATGGCTGGATAATTTTGTACATTTTCAATACTCTTTGGCCATTTGTAACTCTTCTAATATCTTACTATGACACTCAAAACAGACAATGATGCAGCAAAATAGAAATGATTGCTTGAAGCCTTGAATCGTTATGTAAAAGTTATCCTTTATTCTAAAAAACAAAACAAACATGGGAGCTATCAGAACTATGAATGATAAAGAGAACGTGAAATAAACATAATACGGTCTCATCATAAATAAACCATATTGAAGACAAAGCCACAAAGCAAAGGGGTAGCCAGCAGGGGATGGTGATTATATATCGGATAGACATGTAAAAAAGGAAGGATTAAAACCATGTTTTCCTTAGCAACTACTACTCATCACCCAGTACACAAGGAATGCTGTCTTTGCTTGTGTATTCTATACAACCCTTGTGGGTTACATATAATTCCAGTGGTTCTGGTAAGGATGATGTTCAGGCAGATGACAAATCTGCCTGCTACATCATCATGTGGCAAGGGATTTCAAAGTTCAAACAGGGGTTGTGTAAAGTAAGGATGGAATTTCCCCTCTGTAGGTCTTCATTGCCAAATATCAGAAACCTGTACAAAACAACCTGGCGTAAGTATTGGTAAGATTTGTAATGGGCATGCCTAACTGAATCAGGGACAGGGCCGGATGCCCAGACATGGGAGCGACTTAACATCATTCTCTCAAATGTATTTAAATTAAATGCAACCTAAAATTTCACTTATCCACCTCAAGCAGTTCTGGGGATTATCAAACAAACACAAAGGGCTTTGGATGGCTAAGCTTTGTTTTGCTTCTGTGACTCAATGAGGAGGGAGAGTCTCTTTATCAAACAGTGTTAAAGCAAAAGGCTTTCTTCCTTGCCAGGAGAGTGACTTCAATAATTACCAAAAGGAGCTGGAGACAGGAGCTTCTCCAATTAACTTCCGTTACAAAGTGCTGCTGACTGCTTGCCTGACAACCACGCACAGATGGAGGGAAAGGAGAGCATACTAGAATCTTTATTAATTTTTTTTTTTGCATTTCATAGTTCACAGATATTAAAGGCAGTGTCAAGAGCAAATCCGAAGGGAGGAATTGATTTCTTTAGCATTGAGTATGTGGCAAAAGCCACTTCCGAGTCATTACAAACAAGTCAGAAGAACTTTAATATTATGTTCTGCTTCTTGGTATCCAAATCAAACTTTTTCCCCCCTTTCAGATGATTCCACTCTGAGAGTCTTCACTGCTAAAAAAATAATGGTTAGTTGACCCAATTTCCTTAAATCAAGCATTTGCAACCACTAAGGTGATAGCTCTTGTAAATTCTGTGACTCTGGTCAGTTGCTAGCTTTAAGATTATCATGGAGCGTGAGGGCAAAGCAGTCACCAGACAAGTGAAAGAGCCTGGAGAAAATGACATAGAATGGAAAGAAATTGCTCGATTGCCAAAGGGGCCTTGTCATAGTGTAGGAAAGACTCCCAGGAATCAGTTAAATAGCACCTACCTGTGCTAGTACTCCCTCGAGACTATTGGCTCCCCTTTCCAGTTTGATTTTAATATTTACGACTTTCCTGATAAGTGGAGACAGTTGTTATAACCAAGTAAAAAAATGAAAAAAAAAACTGCAGAAAAGGAAGCTATTAACTTGCTCAAGTATAAACAACCTGTTACTGGGACTGAACAGTGCAATCAATTCCATGTTGTGCTCATCTAAAAATGTACAGACTTAGCGAAGATGGCAAAATAGTTGCAATGTCTACATATGTCACTGAGAAAGTGCTGTGTGTACACATAAATATATGGACGTTATGGGCACGTGGGTGCACATGGATATATATATACATATATACATATATATATATATATAATCACAAACATGCCTACATATAGACAGGTGCATGTGTTTACACTCATGCACATGTGCATGAAGAAATGTTAACTGGATAACCTAATATAAACCTCATCTAAATTTCCCCTGGATTTTTATCCATTGACTCTTTCCCAGCACAACCTTTACTCTGCTGACGGAAAATCTTAGCCAACTACCATACCTCCTATATATTAATTAGTAGAATCTTACAATTTTCAATTTTATAATCATTGAAAGTTCTCCTGTTTCACCCGATGCTTCATGCTTCCCTTTTATCTATATTTTATTTAACATAGCCAAATTAATTTCATTTTTCTGTGCTTTATAAGTTATTGTTGAACTAATGTATTTCAGTATTATATTGTAGATGTGAGTAGTGGAAGTTCAATTCAGGTATTTCCTGTGGGCTTGTGACATGTCTCCTGGGTTGTTCTTAACACTTTGCTACTTTCTAGCATTGCAAGATACTCCATGATTGGCTCATACTCATCTTGTCACAGTCCTGGAAAAAGCTTCATCCCTGTGGGTCCCTATTTCATGAAAGCGAAGCAACATAGTAAGCCAGAGGAGACGGTTTGAATTCAAGTGAAGCAGGTGTCACTCTGACCAGAAAATAGATTATCTTGTGAAACAATAACCTCCACGTCAAAGGAGTTCTGTGAGAAAGCAGAATAAGAGCAAAGAATTTCATTCAAGTAGGAAATTGTATGTTACAGATTTTTAAATCATTCTGCCGTGGCTGACATGCTTAGTTTTTAATTAGCCAGTGTACTTAACAAAATTCATGAGAAAAACAACCAGCTTGGTCTAGAATTTCTGAGGATTTTTGAAGCGTGAACCACTTTTATAAGTTTAGTATTATTTACAACTTTATCACCAATCTCTTTTTCCTCAATTCTGGGGTATTAGGACTTCAAAATTAATTGGTAATTTCCAAAAGAAATGGGCTCATCACTATCCTCTTTGGAGTCACATTCATGCTACTGATGGGAAGGTTGTATTCTGTGAATGAATAGAGAAGGCATGGCTGAATGCATGAGAGAATACATGGTTGGAAAGAATTTTTTTTTCTCCTGAGTGCCATAGATCATTTTAGCTGTCTCTGATTTGATAAAAATCACATCAAAAGGCAATGACATAGCCAAGGACATGGCGTTCTGAAAGTATAATCCCAGAATGCTTCTACTGAATTCCTGTTTCATTTCAGTTCACAAATTACCTCGTGGGGATCATTTATTCATTCAATGATATTATCTTTATTGCCTTATATTCTAGATATTTTGGGTGCGGGAATTTGCTTTTACAGTCCGCAGGGAGAGATGTTAATCAGGTAATGAAATTTGTGATTACAAACCTAGTAAATATTAGGAGGGGAATGATGATGATCAGATACAGAATGAGGAGTTGTGAACAAATCGCTTGCAAAGCACCTGAAGAGACCAAGGTTGAATATAATGGAGATTTACTGATGTGGCCACTACAGGGTAGTGATCAGTGGGGAAAAGAAGCAGGAATGTCAGGCTGAGATGGATATGCAAGTAGGTAAGAGAGGTAGAGACAAGACTAGGGAGGCTACGATGAACAGAGGACAGTGAAATTGTCCCTGAGAATGGAGCTGGAAGATCTAGTCAGACTTTTGGGCACAGTTAGAGGTATTTTATTTTAATAAAAATGTAAAGGTGCCAGGGTGGGATTAAAGGTGTGGTGGTGCACGCCTTTAATCACAGCACTACGGAATCAGAGGCAGGTGGATTTCTGTGAGTTCCAAGTTATCCTGGTATACAGAGCAAGTTCCAGGACAGGCTCAAAAGCTACACAGAGAAAACTTGTCTTGAAAAACCACAATAATAATAATAGTAATAATAATAATAACAACAACAACAACAATAATAACACAATAACAAAGTAAGGGTAATTAACAAAAGATACAAAATATAGCATTTACTCTTCTCTTTCAAAAGAGACAGAAGTATGATTGCCTTGTGTATATCATGTAAAAGAATACTGTATTGTGTTGTTTAAACAGTAGTAAGACTTTCATGCTGAACAAAACATTCCTTAAGTATCTAGAAAGTGATCATATATTGTATACTGCATAGTAATACAGTACATTAGCTATAAGGAAGGAACAGTTCCTGACGTTAAAGACTATTCCATTGTGCTAAAATCTATTCTACCCAAAGTAAACAAGGAGAACAGCTTTTGCAAGCAAAAGTTTCAGATTTTGAGGGTTACCCAAAATCTCACAATTATACAAGAAGACACGCAGTAGGAAGCATAAAATTTAAAAAAAGAGAGAGAAAAGAAGAGAAAATCCAGGAAAGAGGGATATGACAGAAATTAAGGGGCAGAAGTGTTTTAAGTAAGAAGTCTTCCTCAAGCTGATACATAGTGGCCAAAAAAAATCAAAGAGAAATGTCGCTTACTGTTGAGCAACATAGAATTCAGTGGGATCCCTCCTTCTAAAGGATGGAAGCAGATGACCCCTTGTATCAGAGAAGGGGAAGGAGGCTCAAAGGGAGAAAGAGGAAAATTAAAGATAAAATGTCTGAAAAGTTTGATACTCAATAGGGCTAATGAGTCTGTAACTGTTAAGCATAAAATTTAGAAAGTGTATGTTTTGCTTATGAAGAAAGAGAGTTTGAGCATATTCTACTGTCGGTGGGAAGGTTAGAGCAAAAAAAAAGAAAGTAGAAATTATAAAAGACAAATAATGTGACTAAATTCAAAATGTAGCAGAAAGGCTAAGGATGTCAGTCAACAATGGAAAACAAGTTGGGCCACTGGGACCACTCCCCACTTAGGAGACTTGAAAGAAACTGTGGAGGAAGACGAGTTGTAAAGCGGTTGACCAGCAGTACGAAGCCCTGTTTCCATCTCGCTCAGCACATAAACTGGACCTGGTGGAGAGTATCTGTCATCCCAACCCTGGAGAACCACAGGTAGCAGGTTCAGACATTTAAGCTCACCCTCAGCTCCACGGTGAGTAGGACCCCAGCCTGGGCTAGTTCAAAGTGACTCTCAATTTTCTTTTTGATGAAATAAATAAAGTGAACAAGGGCATAGGTACTGGGTAGAACATAAATTTTATGAGGGTAAAGAATTATAGCTGGTTTATTTTTTAAGAGGATGGGGCTTACTTATCTGTTCTGTGTAAGGGAAAATATTAATTAGTGGGAGAGACGCAGAAATTTATAGGACACAGAGAAGGTATGATGGGTATCATTTTTACAATCGTGATGACAAAATATCAGACGGAATTGACATAAGGAAAGGAAAATTTTATTTGTTCATGAATTAATTCAATCGTTTATGTTAAGGAGGATTACTGGACGACTCATATCACAACTGATAAGAAGAAAAGGGACACTCCAGCCCTTTGCAGGTTTTCTCATTCTTCCCTCATTTTGCTCTGTTTGAGACCACAGCCTCTAGAACCGTAGCACAGATACTTAATTTCCATGCTAATTGTTACAGAGGATGATACCCATGTACATCATATGAGGGAAAGCTAGGTGAGGATGCTCATAGTGTAGTGGACAGGAAGCAGGGGGAAGGGAGTTGGCAGCCCTCTTTCATTTCCCCTTGTATTCTGTAGGCATTCCAATGGGGCTCATGGAATGATGCCACCCATATTGATGGCATGTCTTTCCCTTTGAAAATCTTCTGTTACTATCCTCAAAGATACATTTTGGGGTATACATGAATCTTCTAGGTCATGCCAAACCCCATCAAGTCAACAATGAAGACTTGCTGTCACAGAACAATCTTCTCAAGGCATGCAAGAGAAAGACCACAATGAAAGAGGAATTTTAAGCAGTGGTGAGGGCCAGTCAGTCACAAACCTGACATATCACAGAGACACCAGTTACCCTAGACAGCATTTTAAAACTGTTACACTAAAACCTGCAAAAAAATTTCTTACTACCATCCAAAAAGTAAGAAAGTTTACTTAGAGAATGAAAACCAGACTTGGGGCTAAAGATATAAATCGAAACGGTGTGAAGAATTCAGAAGAAGGATGTGGATGCAGAATTGTTTCTTAATTTTTAGTATCATAATACTGCAGATCGAGCCATGGGTCTGTTCCGTACAAGGAATCATCTATTCTTCACTTCTTTCTGTTTATCCCTTCTTACTTTATTTCTGTATTTTGTTCTTTATTCCGGTCCTTTATTTTCTTATATCTTCTAATACTTCTTTCTTTTCCTCCACATGGACCAAGGAATCACTTCCAATCCTAGCTATGTTATTTGGGAAACTTTAACAAAGTATCTTTGCATGGATTACAACATAGTCGAAATAATTTCAGAAGTGCTGGCAGTAGGAACAGGCATAAGTATTGAATTTGCTACGTCAACAAGTGTTATTCAAATCCAAAAGGCAGGAAAATTAATTTCTCCTGAAGATATACCTCCCATTTAAAGATTCACTAGCTTGGTAGCATGCATAGATGTAGCACAAACTGCAAAACAAGAAAGAGGTATTCCTCGACCCTCTCCAAATGTCTACAGCCTGGTCGATAGTCAGTGTGTCTCCAGTCCTTCTGTTTGACCGTGTTCCTTGTATATGTCTGTTTCCTCTGACAAAGGGATGCATTTTTGTTTCCCAATAAAATTAACGTGAGGGGAATGAGGGCCAGGTCAGGAGTCTCCTAACACTGTTCCCTCTGTGTAAAGATGTAAATAAGTGACCGTTCCCCATGCTCTAGTGAAATTGCTTGTGAGATTACCCGTGTAAATTTCATACAGAGAAAAAAACACATAGCCCCTGGTACCCTGGAACCAACTTACTTCATTGCCCCACAGCAGAAATTTATCAAATGCCTTTAACTCAAGCATCAGCAGTCCACATTAAGTTGAATTGAATGATCTCAAGTGACCACAGGTTTTGTAATAATTTTTTATACCTAATACTTTATATAAAGCAGAAAATTTGTTCTGCCAAAAACAAGTTCTAAGTTTAGGCTGTCTCTGGGTCATAATTCTTCCCTCAACTGTCAGGGGAAATTTTTATATTCACAGTAAGAAATGAAATAACCTTCTTAATCATTGAAAAGGTTCTGGGGAGACTGGTGAACCACATGTTTGATAGCTAGGATATCTTCAGTAAGATAACAGTTATGCTATCTGAGAGAAAAGAGGGGTCATTTTAGTTAGGACAAATTCTAGCCTTTGACATGCGTAAGTAACCCTTACAACTACTTCTGACATTTTCTTCTTTATCTTTAGGAGGTATCCAGCACAAAGTGTACAGGCATTTGAGCCCATACTGAAAGACTAATGGTTTGGGGTAGAGTTCTAAAGTTTCTAGTACCTTACATCCAGCCAGACTAGAGTCATCATGCAGGTCCTATGCACACCTCCTGGAATCTCTTTATAGATGATAATCATAGTCCAGACAGCAGGATCTGGGCTCTAGGACAAGCCTCCAGTTTCACTGGGCACCAAGGCATCTCTCTTGTAGAAAGAGCACTCACAGACTAGGTAAGTAGGTGCATTTTTAACAGCATTCATTATCTCCCTTGAAGAAAACACTCTTTGTGGAGTATTGGACATGTATGGTGACTCCATTGGATGTTTCCCTCGATAAGAATGAAGCAGTTACATAATTTTATATTTTTTTCTGTCCATTCACGAACACATGCTTACTTTATCAAGTATCCTATTCTATTAGGAGCATACCAAGAAGCATCACAACATAAAACACATAGTAAAGTCCTCTGTCATCTATCATCTTTATTCCATCTTCTGTCGGAAAGGCACTTTTGTAACTTCTATCAACAAGGGCTAAAATAACAGTGCAACCAATCCTCATTCACTCTCTGTCTCCCCAACAGTCTCCTGCTTAGCTTTCCTGTTGACCGAGTTCAACTTGATGTGCGAAAGAAAGGTACTAATGGTGTAGCCTTAGTGCTCAGGCTCTCAGTAGCAAACACGTAGACTGGAATGTCAGGTATATTCAGAGGGGAAAAGGAAGATAGTAGATATGGTGCATGGTGAGAATAAACAAAGAAAAAAATGATATTTCTACTCTGGTCTTCACTTAACATACAATCCTGTGGCAACTCAGTGACAATGAGTCTGGCCTTTTCTGCTCATTCATGTGGTCAAAGTCAAGACAAAAGCAATAGCCACAACAAGGCTAGTTAGATGTAAGCAACATGTAGGAGAATTTCTTTTCACACTACTTATGTCAGCTTTCTTTTGTGCTTTGAGACATCCTACTGGAAATGGCAGTGGCATTTAGCCAAACAAAATCAGCTCAAAAGTAATTTTGTCATGTTCTTATTGATACTAGTTGAGTCTTCCTTTTTAATTAGGCTGAAAGATAATGATATCCTTATGGAATTTTAATTCATTTACCTTCGCATTGCCCTCTCATGCTCTCCTTTAACTTCTTCGAGTCTTTGTGTATGTCTGTATTTTTTTATGATTGTTTTATATTTTTAAATTTCATTTCACATTTCAATCACAGTTCTTCTCCTATGCCCCCTCCTGCCCCCTATCTCCTCCCCCAGCCCCCTCCTGGAAGTAGGAGCAGGGTCTATCCCTGGTGTAAGAGCTTCTCTGAAATTTAATTTATCATTTATAGCAATGAGATTAGTAGCAACTACCATTGTGAATGACACAGAGAATTCATGAAAAAAAAGTGTTTTCATAATGTTTACTAATATTACAAATAAATAACATATATATCAGTAAAAACCATCAATGATATTTGAGAAATTATTCTTTATTACTTACAGACTTGTACATTAATAATTTCTATTTAATTATTAGCATTGTTACTTCATTCAGAGCATTGTGATAATGGACTTAATAAGAGTTTTAATTAAATAATCAACAATGGAATCAAGGCTCAGCAGTCAGAGGATTTTCTTCTAATAAAATCAATTAAAAGTCATGTAATTTTGCATAGTACCACAGTCATATGAAATAAGATACTTAAACTGGATGCTAGAAACACACCCATTAAATCCTGTTGAAAAGGTGTTACAACAACAAAAAAATAAATCCAAATGTATGATGCCTTCCTTGAAAATAAGTCTTGTTCGCTACAAATAAAAGCAAATATTGGTTGAAAATAATCAGTATTGTCATTATATCTTTCACAAAGAGAACATTGGAAGAAGCAATTTCACAAAATGTCCCCTTGACTCACAAGTTCACATTTTTCTACTTCTAAGGCCAAATTTATTTATTTAACTGATCCATAAGTGATTGTAGATTTTTTCCAGATGATTATGTCTGTTCTTAGCCTAGGGTCTTTAAGGTGAACCCAAAAAAGAACTCACTTAAAATAGTTTAACTCGAAAAGGAAATTGGTTAATGTGTTGCGGTTTTTCACAGAGTAGGACACAGAGATCCTGGACTCAGAATTGAGAATGCCAAGATTCAGCAATTCAAGTGTTATCTCTGAGGAAATCCATTCTCTTCCCTCCCTCGAAAGAACTTTCCCCTGTCCTGGCATGGGTGTGGGAACATGAACTCTGGCTTCATCACGCTCTCTCTAGAGCATCTCAAACACTGAAGCCCCAGTGAGCAATGCACACAATATGGAAGGTTCAATATGTCTGAACAGTTTCCTGAAGTTCATCCTGCTGGTGAGTAGTGATGTCATTTTATTCTTGTCCAGAAAACTATTAAAATGATGAGCTAAGACAGAACCATGAATACACGCTAAGACAGAACAGAAATGTGTGTAGGAAAGAGAAGGAGTCTGGAACCTGGGGAAGAACAGCATATTTCGATGAAAAATATTGAAAGCATTGTACCAGTCTGAATTTATTTTGCAACTTCAATATTCTTACTTAAATGTCCACGAAGCTTTTCTTACATAGTACCACTGTATTAGCATTTGCCACTATTCCTTTTATCATAAACATAGCTTCTACTCAAGCGCAGTTTTAGCTTTTAATTTGTAGTTTTATGACCAAAGAACTAAATATTAACTATAAAACTGGAGATACAGCCTAAAAAGGGACCTTGAAAAGCCATTCAACAATAATGTATGTTAATGATTTGAAATGGTTCAACTTTTCACAGAAAGTGATTCTTATGTCTGACTTTCTGCTAGGCGTTGTATTTTAAAGTGCTGTTTGCAAAATAATATTTCTTGAAAGTATTTACTGTTGTACTTGATAATCTCATTCTTATGGCTGCAATGGGCATTTTTAAAAGTTATCAGTTTCTTATTAAATCAATAGTTATATGATATTTTACTGAGACCAGTGCTAAAATAAAGTTTAGAGTTTCAATGTATGTAATCTAAAATTTTTATGAGCATGTTTGATTACTTACATATAATTCCTTGCAGTGTAAATATTCAAAAAAACGTGAGATGGGAACAAGCTATATGGTCTCCGATATAAACAGCAGTACAGCAGATTGTGCCAATTTTTGTTTCCACCCTGCATTTCTCAGAATTTAAAGACATCTGAAAGGCAGAGCCTCACCATCAACAACCTAACTGCTGGAAACAATAGAGCACCTCATTCTTTTATGTATGATTTTAGTAACCATTCATGGTGAATACATTTGAATTGTTGTAATTCATCAGCTATATTTCAGTTCACATTTTGTCTTTCACACCATGAGAAAGTTCCCTTCTCTCTATCTTTCGGTGATGGATTTATACAGTCCAAAACCTTGTCTCTTAAAAATCTTTCTAAAGAGCATGGTCTCTGCTATGCAACTCAATGTGAAAGAAGACTGGGGCATGCTAAAAGCACCGCCAGGAGGGTTCTCAGACTGGGCTGATCACAGGTTCTGGTATACACACCATGCGTGGGCTTGTACTTAGCCTCCTTTGGGCTCATTTAATTCTCTATGAAATGGAGACCGAGGCACTACCTGACATGAGAGGAATCTTTTCTTCTCTTAGATTTGCTCTTTCATCTGTTTCATGACTTACATTTTCCTGTTCTCTACATTCTAGAAATACTTTATTTGGATTTTTACCTAGTTATCATCATCATCATCATCATCATCATCATCATCATCATCATCATCATTATAAGAATTTCTCTGTACAACCATCCTGACTATCCTGGAACTCTCTCTGTAAAATAGGTTGGCCTCAAATACAGAGAAATCCTCCTGCCTCTGCCTCCCAAGTGCTGGAATTAACAATGTGCACCAGCATCCCTGTCTTTGTTTTAATTTTGAAATACTTGAGTGCTCAAGATTTAATGCAGATTCTTGCTAGGCTTGTACTCTACTACTGAATTATATTCTAACTCACTTCAGAATATATAATGCTGCAATTTATGACATTACCCAGCAAGTCCGTTCATGGGCCAATACCCAAAGGAACTAAAATCAGCTACTTGAAGAAATATTTTTGCAACCGCATCCATAGTGTAAGTATTTACATAACCAAATGGAAGGTACAGCCCAAATGTTCACCGGCAGATGGACAGATGAACAAAATGTGGTTCTTATGCAAGGAGAAGAACTTTTAACCTTTCAAATAAATAGAATTCTGGTGTAACACACATTATGAATAAACTTATAAATTGTTTTACTCGGTAAGCCAGACAGAAAATGACAAATTGTAATAATGTGTGTCTTTCACAGTTAAATTGATAGTGACGGAGAGTAGGTTCTGGAGGCAAAAGGTCATGGGTGATGTGGTGTTTAATGGGTTTATATGCCCACTATAATTATGAAAAAGTCATAGAAATATTGGAGCTGGCTACACAACAGTGGGAATTAATGTCACTGAACTGAGTTCTTAAATTCAGTGCAGAGTCAAATTCTGCGTGGTTTATATTTTATAAAAATGTAAAGTAGCTTGTATAATGTTCATATATATTTAAAAAAAAATCCCTCTGCGATCAGGCTGAACCTCAACCGGTAATGTCACCTGCTGTGTACATTTTCTAAGATGTTTTCATATCTATCATCCATCCTATCTGATTATCTGCAAATCTGTGTCGTTCTAATGATCAGCGAGATAAGATGCACACATTACAGAAACCCAAATAAAGGTTCTACTTGATTTTCAATAGTTATATCTTCAAAATGTAATGGGACACTGAGGTGCTTTTTAGCCAGTGTTTATTTATTTTTATAACACAAATTCTGTTAGCAGTCAAGCTATGAATACCATTTTTTTCTGGAAGAGTTATTAAATATTTTATTACGCGAGAAGCCTGATTTTCTTTATTCATTCTCAGCGTCTTCTGAATTTGTAAGAGAGAGATTCAGTTTATACTATAGAATACTAGCTGCCTGACTCCCCAAAAGTCTATTGCTTCAGCCTTCTCTGATGTTTACCTTGCTGAAATACAGTTAAATGCTGTCAATAATAAAGAAACTGGTCAGCAGCCAAAACAGACAAAGACCTTTATCCATCCAGATGTACGAAGATCTTTCATGATCAGTGAATATTTATTCTAATAAAGTTTAAACACCTTACTTACTATCAGCTCACAGATAGAGTTCAATTTTATTAAATAAATGTCGCATCAGATGCCTCTTATATGGACATGATTTGTGTGGAGTTATAGAAAAAGAAAGAAAGAAGGGTGTTTTATAGAAAACAGTATAAAAGAAATAAAGGCTTTTGTGAGAAATTAATTTGACGCTTCTCCCCAAATAATATCTCCACTGATGGAAGCAATGGATTTAATGAATTTACACTCATTCAACAGGGGATGGAGAGCTGAAGTAGTATTAAGAGCCCTGGTTGCTCTTCCAGAGGATCCAGGTTTGATTCCCAGAACCTCCAATGTGGCTGACAACTATCAGTAACTCTAGTTTCAAAGAATCTGGAGGCCTCTGCTGACATCCAGGGGCACCAGGAACACATGTGGTACACAGTGAACACAAAATACTATACACACAGGACAAACAATATTTTTTTAAAAGCCTCGATACTTCCTAAAATAAAATTTGTTCTATGTAATGAACTCATCTTACAATCTAAATACATATCATTCTTTTCTTTCTTGTCACACTCGATCATGTATAGGGAGCTCTACTCTTCCACATATGTCTAAGTACTATACCATGGGCAGAGCTCATTTGTTTGAAGTAAGCTCTTCCAATTGTACAATACAACAACACCTCAGTACTAACTTCCAAGAGTAGATTGCATATTGTTCTGTATTTGATTTCTGTTAATGCCTAAGGGGAGATGCCATTTTCTTTACATTAAATTTAAAATAGATGGAGCAAGAAAAATACACTACCTGCTACATTTATATTCTTACCAGGTGCAGAACATTACTACCGGTTAGGCAATAACACGTAGAATCTACTATTATCATTTTGGAAAATAGATAGAGAGAACTTTTAACTCTGTCTGGGGACAATATGCAATGACAACATACTCATCCCATTATGGTTGTTACAAAAATTCCACCATGGTTAGTGTTTCTCAATACACATCTTGAGAAAGTTATCCCCAATATTTCTCATGCATCTTGAACATGTCTTCTTTATTCTTCTCTTTATTTCATTTTGACATGAAAATTACATGGAACTTGATATACAAAGATAATTAAAGATTCATATTAGATTAATAATGATTTCCCCCCAAAATAAGTATGTTATGGGTTTAAATTAACATTGTGAATTAGGGAAGTATCTTCGTGCAATGAGAAATAACCCTGGATTATTAACACAATGGGCCTGCCATTTTCAAGTCTTTAAGCATTTAATTTGGCCCAAGGACAGTAGATTCCTATTGTTATATATTGCTCACATTATTTTATGCTTCTTAAATTACTAACTACATGTGCACTGGTATAATGAACACAGTGAATAATGAAAATAATTGAGGTAAATTCAGTTTTAGGAGTAATAAATTAGAAAACACATGATCAGCCATTTCAACTTGACTGTTCAAATATAACTTGCAATTCCTTTATTTAAAAAGTTTAAACAAGATGTGTTTTCACATTTGGTCAAGATTTTTTTGATTGTGCAATATTTGCATATACATAGTATTTTAGGGATACAACCAAAGTCTATAAACAACTATATTTATAGTTCATATGTACATTATATTAATAACCTAAAAATAATTTTGTGAATTGCTTTTAGTAGATATATAGTTTGACTATCATCAGTCTTAAGAGATCGAGCATGGAATTTTCTTCAGGCAGCTTATGACAACACTAAAAATGTTAGGTTTAGGAGATCAGATGTGCAGATTGGGGATATCAAATGTATATCTACTAAAAGATTGTTTTCAAAAGCAGAAAATTTGGAGGAAAATAACATAAAATTCTTTTTAAAGAACAAAATTGTACTCAATTTAACAACTCTAAGATTGTTTTCTTCTTTGTCTCATTGTTTCTGAAATTATAGAATGGGGAAAAATTTACTTTACAATTTATATATAAAATATTTTTTAAAGTCACTAACATGTACTTTATTTGAATGCTGTATCTATTACTTCAGTTTCTTTTTTATTAATCCCTTGAAAATTACATAATATATTGGCTGTAATTTCCTCAATCTTTTTGTTTAATCAGAGACAAGGTTTCTCTGTAGCTTTGGGACCTGTCCTGGAACTTGCTTTTGTACACAAGGCTATCCTCGAGATCTGCCTGCCTCTGCCTTTTAAGTGCTGTGATTAAAGGCATGAGCCACCACTGCCCAGCAATAATTTCCTCAATCTTATTGTCACTTGAAACTTCATTTTTATTTATTTGTTTATCTACTTTATTGGATTATTAGATTTGAGAAATATATATATAATACACATTATATTCTACATAATATTTGATATACATGTATTTAAATTTCCTAAAAATAAATTAAAACTGTCTACATCAAGATTTACCTTAAAAGTTTACCTAGATTAAGTGAAATTAATTACTCAAATCAAACAGTAATGACTTACTCAAAGACCATATCATTAAATGATAATCCTACCATTAATATTATTCATTGAAAAAATAATAAACATTAAAACACCTTGCTATGAAGAATGTGTATTTTACATTTATCTTAATAAACCTCATGTAACTCAGAAACCAGCTATCATATTTTGAAGGCAGCATCAGTACAGACTAGAAATATTAGAAAATCAGCCTGTACAAGACCACCATTTATTAGGTGGTAAATTTGAGCTCTATGCTGACGTTGCGCTGCTTGCCTTCAAATCACAGTCCTTTGAGAATCGATTCTGCCCTCAGCTGTTTTCTAGGGAATGGTGTGTTTCTTTAAACGTTCTTTATTTCTGTCTTGCTGCATATTGGACTGGTCTTACTTCTGCTTGACTGATTTATTTTGTCACCTTGTAATTCTTCTCCTGTTACAGCTGCCGCTTCCATTTTAACCTGTGGTTGGGTCTGGTTTTGATTAGATGACTGAAAACACGTACTTGAAAAGAAATAAAGAAAAAGCAGACTTGACATGTAGACAATTGACTGGCCTTTAAAACAGTCATTTGATGTTTAGCATCATTTGTCATAAACCTCGGACTTCTGATAGCACAGATGCAGAGCACAGGAGATGGGACATGGGGAACCAATTAGTATAAAAGACAGAATGGTAAGATTTAAAAGTGGACCAACATAGCTAGATACACCATCCTTTTACAGAGCTAAAATTCAGAACTTCTTTTTTTTCTGTCTCTCTGCTATGATTTTTTCCGTGATTCAGTGGTCACTCTTGTCTGTGGGCATTACCAAGCTGTCCATTTGGAATAAACTGAATGTTTAAAGAAAACAGAAATCCTTTTTATCTCCCTGGCATGGGGGAAGTGAAATAAGCTACTTGAATAAATATCTTTGGACTTGACAATTTCTGTCTTGTTTGATTATCCGTGTCTCTTCCAGCATCAAACAAACACACTGGCGATTTTGAGAGAACACAGTTTTCAATCAAATCAACACAAATACCCATGGAGAATTCAGTTTGACTTGGGAATTACCCATAATTTCTCTTTGATGTAAGGTATAGCATATGGATCCTTTGGACCCCTTCAAACAACTGCTTTGGAAGTAGCTCATGCATGTGCTCCAAACTATCTATGATCCTGCAGCTCCAAATTCAACTAAATAGTTGGACTCATTTTTCCCAGGCTTTCTTAATTAACAAGACAAGGTAATTGACACCCCATGAGAAAACTTGGACTCTGTAATTTAGATAACCCATTCAATTTGTTGGAAGTCAGTGCTGACCTCCAATAATGAGATTAAATGTTCTTGTGACATTCACGACTCTTTGCAAAAAATCACTTATCCAGGAAGAACCTAGAACTACTTCCATGTGACATATATTTTTCTTGCCAAGGATCCCTTAATAGAAATGTTGTAGGAACTTCATTTCTTTATGAATTATAGAGTACATTGTGTAGTAGCTTTTGGACCTGAGCTAGTGGTAAGATCACACATCAGTGATTTCAAGGCCATTTTTCTCCCGAATTTTTTCTCCACTCCTCTCTCATCTTCAGGCCCCTCCTGGATTTTCGTGACAGTTCCCAGACTTTGCTTACTGTTTCTCCAGCACTTTTCTAATGTAGATTGATTTTCTTGAGTATCCCATTCTGTGCAGAGAGTTTTCCACCCTGGCTGTTTGAATTCCTCTTAGGCTTTAGATTTTTCTTTATTGTGTTTTTCTTCAGTTGTCTCTCTGTTTTTAAATTCTGAATCAATGTCCCTTCTATGCAATTACCATGGCCTCCAGTTTATCCTGTCAATGCCTTTTTGCACTCTATAAGAATTGCATTTTTGTCTCTATTTCTCATATGTTTACAAATTACTGAAAGGCAAGGACACTCACTCTGCTGATGCTAGCATGCTCAGCAACTTGCCGAGCAACTAACAATAACAGTCTTTGACTGAATTATGAGGACCACATTTTCTGTAGGTGCTCTTTGCAAAAACTGTGTTGAAGATTTTATATCAATCTATTGTTTATATTATTATAGAATGTACACATTATTCCTTGAATTTCAGAGATGAGAAAATTAAATTCTATTTAAAAAATCCTTTTTCCCAGATGCATGATTCTTGAGGAACCATCATCTATCATGTCCCCAATGATCTCTAAGAAGTTAGGGTTCTCACATGTACCGAACCTCAGTTAAACAACTAAATAACAAAACTAATTCTGTTACATACAAAATATCTTAAGATATGCTAAGTAAGACAATAAATTTTAGACAATATGTTTTAAGCCTATTACTCTTGTTCTATGTTAGTACTTGGACTCAATGGGAGTACTATGACAGGACTATTGGAACTCTGGACCCTACCTTCTACTGCCCAGGTAACAGGAAACCCATGAGCACCAACTTCTCCATTCCTTGGAATTTAAATTATTGCATGAAAAGGCATTCAGACTTTGTTTTAAGTTTCATTTCTGGAGATTTTGTATGACAGGTTTTCCCAAAGGAGATAGTTAACATTCTTTCCTTCCCAGAATTCCCTTTCCAGCAGACCGTACGCCGGCTTCCATATGGCAGCTCTGTCCACCTTTGAACAAAAAAGGTATAACCTTCCCCTTTTCTCCTATTCTGTTTGCCTTTTGAATTCTTCACTAGCATTGTTGAAGATTTAAGAGAAAATAATATCAAAAAGAAGGAGCTAAAGTTGTGTTGGTGAATATGAGGCTTATCACACAGCTTTAGGATCTGTTCTGAGAAGTATCATAGTGATTGACTAAGAAATGTTTGTACAATAATATATTTAAATGCAGTTATTAGTTATGGAGCATGACAAAATAGAACCCATGCGTGCAAAGTGATTAAAAACTGCATATGCACATATACAAATGTATAGATATGTATGTGCATATAGACAAACACATACTAGGGAGAAGGGAGGTAAGTCAATGCTGATCATTCTTCACAATAAACACTGTAGCAGGTAGAAGTGTGAATAAAGGTAAACTTTAGAGGGACATCTGAGTGAGGAGCAGGCGACTGACTCTGTCTTAAACTGTTGCCCTATACATTGTAGTTTGGGAATAAGGGGGAAACAGTAGCTGCATGGAGGAAGAACACAGATGGACACTGTATCCTCCTAGATGTGATCTGCCAGGTAGTAGTCAGGAGCTCCTCCCCAGCCTTCTAGCCAGGAATTCCTGAACTGAACATATCTGTGAACGATCAACAGGGAAACAACAATAAAGACTATCTCATCTTCTATAAGGATATAGAGTGCCACTATCACCATCTGTAAATGTCAGGAACACTAAAAAATAAACAACTAAAATAACAAAGAAAGCTTAAAAAAATGCTCCAAACTGACAAGACAGTCATGTATTAAATAGGATACCAGTCCTAGGTTTAACCCTTTATGGGAGGGGAAAGTACCGTAAAAGATATTATTGTTTAATGGACAACATTGAAATATGGAAGATAGATGATTATCTTATTTAGTGCAATTTATAACTGCTTCTGTTTGCATAAAAGATAATTTCAGCACCCATATTATGCAATGAGAAGAATATAATAAAGCATATTTGTATACATATTAGTAATGGTTTATAATGAGTCAATGTAATTGGTGTTTACATATAATTTCTCTCACTTTTCTGTAAATTTGGAAATATTAAAAGATAAGACATACATTAAAAGTTATGGGAGCTGTTTAATAGAGTTGCCTCAAGTAATCCCAGAATTATGATTGGTCGAAGGTCAGGACAGCTCCTAAAATTACTTTTTAACACATGTAACTCACCTTGAATTTCTTAAACCATAAAACATAATCCACCAGTAAAGGCGGTTGTTATTCTGTAACTATGGAAAGGGAATGGTTTTTTTTTCTTTTTTTTTCTTTTTTTTATTTTTATTTTTTAAATTTATTTATTTATTAAGGATTTCTGCCTCGTCCCCAAAACCGCTTCCCATTTCCCTCCCCCTCCCCCGATCAAGTCCCCCTCCCTCATCTGCTCGAAGAGCAATCAGGGTTCCCTGACCTGTGGGAAGCCCAAGGACTGCCCACCTCTATCCAGGTCTCGTAAGGTGAGCATTCAAACTGCCTAGGCTCCCACAAAGCCAGTACGTGCAGTAGGATCAAAAACCCACTGCAATTGTTCTTGAATTCTCAGTATTCCTCATTGTCCGCTATGTTCAGCTAGTCCGGATTTATCCCATGCTTTTTCATACCTAGGCCAGCTGGCCTTGGTGAGATCCCAATAGAACATCCCCATTGTCTTAGTGTGTGCGTGCTCCCCTCGTGGTCCTGAGTTCCTTGCTCGTGCTCCGTCTCCTTCTGCTCCTGATTTGGACCTTGAGATTTCTGTCCGGTGCTCCCGTGTGGGTCTCTGTCTCTGTCTCCTTTCATGGATGGAAATAGAAAACACTATCCTGAGTGAGGTAAGCCAGACCCAAAAAGAGGAACATGGGATGTACTCACTCATATTTGGTTTCTAGCCATAAATAAAGGACATTGAGCTTATAATTCATGTTCCTAGAAAAGCTAAATAAGGTGAATCCAAAGACAAACACATAGGCATCCTCAGGAATATTAACCTTCATCAGGAAAGGGAATGGTTTAACACCTTCTAAGTTCCCCACTTCACAGAACTCATGCTATCATAAAAGCCGTCCTTCTTTCTATGTACTATACTTTTCACGGTGAAAGCACTTTTTTAAAACAGTTAATCAGATGAGGTTTAGGCAAACAGCATGCAAGGCACATGTGGACTCCCTTCCCTAACTTACCTTCTACTCCCTAACCTTTCCATCTGGTTTGGAAGCATTTATTTTCTTTGATGGTCTTTCTGAAGACTAAGACTTTGCCTTTTGGCCATGAGTGTCAACCCACAGCTCTGTAAAAAGTAATGCCCATTTCTTACCTCTTTGCCTCTTTATGCATCTTTTAAAGCACACACGAAACAGTTGCACTTATTTTCCCTATACTGTCTCACGTCTCTCCCTGCTTCTCTGCTTATTGACTAAAAGCAAACTGGGAAAAATATAACTAAGTTCTCTCCAATAATTAGTTCATTGGCATTGGCCAAGGAATAAAAAGTTGGCTGAGGAAAATAATTAGCAATTCTGTTCCTTCATTAAAGCCTCATTATTTGGGGGCCCAGTTAACACCATTTTATAAATTAGAAGTAAGAACAGCTGGTGGATATGCTAAAAGATGCCAAGAGAATTTGATTCTCTGTACATTCTGCCTTTCCCATTAAAGATGAAATATTACTCTTATAAATAACAGCAAAAGTGGTGGTGGAGTTGACATTTAGATGTAGGAGTTCATACCTTGTAATACAAAGATGCTAAATCAGAAGGTGAACTCTCCCTTTCACTTGTACCATCTTTTGTTGATTATGCTTAGCTTTGGACAACTGAAGTTTAATATTCTTAACACTTACATCAAAACTATAGCAAATATCTTAATTCTGTGCAAGTATATATTAAGAGTAAATTGTGTAAAGTATGTTCAAAATTTCTGCATAGTATGCCACTATGGAATGTTCCCAATTCTCTGTATGATTCTCTTATTTTCCAAAAGTTGCTTACACAGAACCCAAATTAGCCCTATAAACTTTGACTGAAGGCCTAAGGGAATCATCACATGTGAACACAATCATCTTTTTTTTAGAAATTCAAATATTTATTTTTTAAATAATAAGTGATTGGAAATATCTGTACCGACTGGGTGAAGTTGAAAATTGTTTTCAAAGAGGTAACGCTGAGTAGATTGAAATAAGACCATGCTTGACTGCGAGTATAGTCATCATGAAAAAGAAGCACATAAGAAGGAATCTGAAGAGTCCTCCCTCCTGCACTACTTCCGTCACAGATCTCCACACTTAAGTACGTGCCCTCCATTGCCATAGTACTGAGGGAGAGCATCTCACAAATGAATGAAAGCCCTGAGGGATTCAAACAGAAAATATGATTCACTGGGTAAATGTGAATATAGCTTAAGACAAGGGAACTAGATAACTGAATTTAAAATTTTAATGGAAGTAGGAAGGCAAAAGCAAATACCTATAACATGTTATAGAGTGTTTGAGTCATGTCAAGAAGATGTCTGTGACAGCATTGAAACAAACAACATCAAAAAACCATAAACCCTGCCAGTTTAGTAAATAGAGAACTTAAGATAATATTCTATGATTTCCAGAATCTGAAGCTTTAATGACTGAAGCAAACACAAGCATTGCATCAAAAGATCAAAGCAGTTGTGCAGACACATTGAAATTACAAAGCAGTAGAGTTCTTGTTCTACTCAAGAGTCTCTCTTCTCAAGACAGTTGAGCACAACACAGATAGATAATACCTAGCTCCCAGTTTGTTCCTCAAGGAAAGAGAAAAAGTAGGCTGTGTCCAGTTTTACAGCCCCTCTATGAGCAGAGTTTTGAAGTTTAGGAACTACTGAGACCACTACAAAGTGGTGGGAGGTTTGCCACATCCACCAAAACCTCATTATGAGGTTTTATTTCCTGAACGATGCTCCTGAATTGATAGGATGATCCAAGGGACTGGTCTCTGCATTGTCTCTCATGGAGCACTAACTTTGTCTAAAACGTGAGATATGTTATTATATAAGCTAATGATGACTTGTGAGAAGAGCCAAGTGTTGTAACGGTGTGTACTCACCAACCAGAGTTTCCCACACCTCTAGCTTACTGTGTCATAACAGGGCAAACTTCCAGCTCCAGATTCTCCAGAGAGTCAAAGCTCATTTAAAGAAACAATAGATGGAAGCATTCTATTTTCAAGAAAGGAGATGGCCTACCAGGTTCAAGAATCCCCAAGTCAAGTTACAAAGAAAATTTACAAAACATCAAGAAAAGGGGAAAAAAAAGATTGAAAGAAAAAGAAAAAAATTGACAAAACAATTTTTTCACACAATGAGTATATCTTCCATCAAATATGGGAATATTTTTATCATCGCCAAGGGGTAAAATGGCAAAATAAATTCATAACCTAAATTTACAAACTATCAAATATCAACAACAAGAAAAATGGGAGAAAACATTTCACAAAAAAGATAAAAATTTCCATCAAAATGCTATGTTTAGTAAGGATGCCTTCAAACGTGAGTTTTAGAAGAATCATTTATATGGAATCTAAAGTATAATGTGGTCATATAGTTAACAATATATCCATCTTCTCACATGGTCTGGAGCTTCAGATCACTCTTGTTGCTGCCTATTGTATAACAGAGTATTACCACATATCACAAGCCCAGGAAAAAAATAAAAACTTAAAGCACACTGTCAAATGAATGTGCATTATGAGCGCTCGATTGCAGAGTTGGAAATTTGTTAAACTGGGCCAACCTGAGTCAAGACTGAATGCCATACTCTTGGAATTGCTTGTATTATATTGACATTTTCTGAGAAGGGAGATCTTGACTACACACACACACACACACACACACACACACACACACACACCACATATGATAAATAGATCAGGTGATAGTACATTCACCAAATTCATTTTGGTGACCACTTCACATTATTATTTACCATATCATCTCACATCATCCTGCTGTACATTTATACATTATTTTCTAACCATTGTAACTTACAGAGCTGTGAAAAATGAGGAAAGGCTTCATATTTGAAGATCTGGAAAGGTAGCCTAATACTGGTGGAGACAGCAAGGAAGATACCATAGGCTTCTTAAACTTCCTGACCTAAGGAATTCTGAGTCATTTTGAAAACAAAATGCTCAGTTTCAAGCTCAGGAATAACTTCAAATAGGAAGCCTGTGACACTTTTTAAATTTTAATTTTTTAGTTAGTGTGCAGATGGATGACTTAGTTGGTGTTATCTTTGTGTCTACAGACTTTAATTTTGAGATATAAAGGTACATTTGTGCCTGGGTAGTCAGCATTCAGCAGCAAAGCTGCTTATTGCTTTCCTCTTCATCTTTCTTCACTTAGCTGTTTTTTCCTGTTCAAGAACATTGGTTGATTTATTCTTTTTTAATACCAAAATAGTATTTTTTAGTGTAAATATAAGCATGAAGGAGTATGTTCTCGCTAAACAGAAAACATATCACTAAGTGTTTGCTCATCAACAGAATGTTTATGTGATCCAATTCAGAGTGGATGCTACCTCAACTCAACCTTCTAAAAAACATTGTTTCTGTAGTAAACCATGCCATAACTTCAGTTCACACACACATACACACACACACACACACACACACACACACGCACACACACACACACACACGTTAGGATCCTCAGGAGTCAAGGGCCCTAGCTTTATTGCATAATTCCTGGAGTTTTGCCCAGAGCTCATATAAAGAGAGATTTAAGAAAGTATTGTTTAATGAAATTAGGAAAATCACAAACAAAATTATTGATATTTCTTGAAATCTGATTTTGGAAAAGCATTTAATTGTTTGAATTTTTACTTTTTGTGGGGTGTGTGTGTGTGTGTGTGTGTGTGTGCGCACGCGCGCGCAAGCGCTCGCGCACAGAAGCTTGCCATCACAAACCTATGTGGAGAACATAGGATAACTCCCTGAGCTACTTCTCTCCCTCTATCATGTGGCCTATGGGGTCAAACTTCATCAGAATGGCATTAAGAGACTTTAATTACTGAACTGTCTTGCCTATCACATTATCTACTGACTTTTAAAACTTACTTTACTGGTAAGTAATTTTGACAGATTAAAGACCATGAAACACATTACATTGGTATTTGTCTCAACTTTGATTTTTTGGGCCTTCGTTCCTATTTCTGGAATTATTGTAATGGATTCAGGCATAAGGGAATAGAGAAATCCTCTAGAAACCTGAGAAAATAACTAAGATTATTATTGAAATTTTGTATTATTCATTAATACATATTGTTTAATTGAAATCATGTTCAGAGAGAGGAAAGCAACTTCCAGTCACTCAGGTTGCACGAGAAAGGGCTGGGACTCAGCAAAACCTAGTTTATTTTCCTAGCAATATAAAAAGAGAATTTCATAGCAATTTGAGACATGTGTGTGTAGAAATAAGATCAACATAACTACAGCATAGCTCAAACCTGTTGAAATTATTCATAGCTGTATGCAGTCAGACAGCAAAGCAGATGGAATCTATTCTTACCTGTCTATTAAATGGCCAATCTCCCCAGTTCCGTATTTTCAGTGTTCATGTAATATTCTCAAGCTTGGGTGATATTTCTTTTCATGCATAAGAAAGCAAATTTGATGGAAAGTAGGAGAGGGAGGACATGGTTCGATTTTAAAAGAGGAAACCTGAGAATTTATTGAGCATCACAAGCCTGGTGCTTTGCTAAACATTTTGTACATGCTAAATTTTCTACTCCCCTTCCATTATTTCCAGATTCAAGAAAACTAAGGCTAGGCAAGGTTAAAGCTGCCTATGCCTCATATCAGGCAGGTGTTTTAACTGAACTCCACTAAGCTAATGACCTCACTGTTGCCTCTTGACCATTCTCTTATTATAATATGTGGTTGCAATGAGAAATATTTATCATAGTTTCAGGCACTGAATACCAGATTGACATCGATGTGGTTTGCCTAGGTCTAGTAGGTATGGCTAGCTGGAGGAAGAATGTCATTCAACTGAAGCTTTGTGTTTCAAACCCACATACAATTGCCATTTCTATCTCTGCTTCCTCCTTATGGTTCCAGTTATGAACGATCAGCTATCAGTATCCAACTCCAGCCACCAAGTCTGCTGCCTTCTTCCCGATGCCTGACTGTATCTGCCCTAATGTAGTCAAATCCACTGCAAACTTACATCCAAAAACGCTCCGACTTTAATTTGACTTGGCCACAACACTTCATCACAGCAATGGAAAAGTAACCAAGACAAATGCAAACCCCTCTTTCTCTGTGTTAACTATACCTTTCACCTACACGGTTGGCCTCAGAGGTGGCATGGAATTGAAGTGTCCTAGGTTGCTCTCCAATGCAGTCCTTCACAATTTTATTCCTTGCACAGAGACTTTGAAAGCAGCTGTGAGCTGAGAGGTGGGTAATGCAGGGAAGAGCCTTGGGAACAATCTGAGCTATTGTCCCCAAGGAAACAGTTTTATTATAGATAAGATAAAAGTGACTATTATGCATACATAAAATTAATTCCCTAGTGGTTCTTTACCATTGAGCATATTGGAAGCATAAAAATACCCATTGTCAATGAATGAAACAGTTGGCTTATTAGAGGTATGGGATTCTGTGTTTTCCTGTAATCCACCTCCCCTTGCTTCTTAATCTTTTTTTCCTCCCCCACTATTGCTTATTTTGCATCTCTGTTCTTGCAACATGCTTTTAGTGTATTTTCCCAAAAGTTACTATGAATATTGGCAGTACAAAATGAATATTTCTATGTTGCATCACTCAAATTCTAAAGTGAGAAAATTGTTAAAGGAAGAGAATGATGTTTAATAGAGTTTTTACAAGAGCCTTAAAATGCACATAAAGCATTCATAGGAGGGGAAGCAATGCCTTTGTCCCTACACTAAGCAATTTTCACCAAAACCTGGAGCAGCTCATCTTCCAAATAGCCTTGCTTATAAAATCTGAGTCCATACACGATGGTAGTGGGAATCTAGTTTTCATAATGAAAACTACAAAAAACAAATAAATGTGCAAATGTAAATGATCTATTTGTAGCCAGATTCTAGGAATTCTGGAATAGAAGCCAGAAAGCAAGAAGGTGTGCAATAGCATTGCTTTTGAGAGTTGATTTAGATGATATTCCTAGCCTGGCAGGAGCTGCTAGTCATCATTGCAGCTTAAGAAAGGGGAAATTGGCCATTTGTGTTCACTAACAAAAACGTCCATTTGTTCTTTGTATAATATAATCTGGAGCTGCTGAGAGAATTCTTTCTCATTTATATATTCTTCCAACAATTAATGATGAGAAGCTTCTTATGTACAAGACACTGAACTTCTAGTTACTAGGAGAGTTACTTGCAAAAAGTTATAAGATTATCTGTGTGTGAATGTGTGTGTGAATGTGCGCATCTGTGCACATGTGCATCAAGTTTACAGCTTATATCTTACAGAAATACACAAACACTCACGAGACATCAATTTTTGACTTGTAGTATCTCTTTTGTGGAGTTCCATCCTTCACTTGTCCTTCCAATTCAATCTCCATCACCAATGTGGGAGTCTTGTCTCCCTTTTGTTGTCTTTCATTGATAAATCACAAATAGAACTAACGACATTTTCCAGTTGTGATTAATTTACATCATTATTTTCAATGCCAGTACCTCTGTCTATTCCTGTTGGGTTATACACTACCTGAGGGCATTCACATACGCTCATAAAATAGCAAAATGTCAAGTTCATGGTGTGTTCTCGATAAGAGTTGGTGCAAACATAAATGAATATTTGCAGCCCAAAACAGACTGTTGTGTTGAGAAAATAAAAAAGCTAGATTATAAAAAGGAAAGTAAACATTAAAGAAGTTCGAAAAGGGGACAGAACTAGTCTGCAAGAGGACTGGTGGTCGGACAGAGGGTTCAGAAGGATTTCTTTCAAGCAAGTATATATTGTGATGCCTACTACTGGTGGTCAACTTGACTCTGTCCAGAAAAAACTACAATCCAGAAATGAAGGACACCCTTGTGAGAAATCTTTTGTTTGGTTTGAAGCAGGTGAATTCACCTTCAGTAAGGACCCTTGAGGTAGAAGATATATATCTTTCATCTGGATCATGAGGAAGACACACTTTTAGTCTGGAACATATCTTCTGCTGGAGTCTATAGGACATCGAAGGAGACTTTGCTCTTTGCCTGCTTTTCCTAAACTTGCTGGCACACCTAATCCTTCACTCACACTACAGCTCACTTCCTTGGGATTCCCACATATATTGAAAAACCCGGCGAGACATTCAGTCTTGTGGACTGAGCAGCCATTGGATTCTTGGGCTTTCTGTTCACAGCCATTTATTGGTTAATTAACTGGACTACAGCCTGTCAGTGCATTAAATCCCATACATACATACATACATACATACATATTTCTCTTTCTTCTAGAGAGACAGGTAGAGATAAATAGACAGATCCATTGTATAAATTCGACTACTCTAGAAAACCCTAAGACATATAATATGTATGTGATATACATATTTACATGTGTATTAATGTCAATAACCTATTTATATTAACAAGACCATGACAATGTAGAGAAAAAATTGTTGGTGGCCTGGAAAAACTTAGCAGTTCTTGCATATTCATGACTCTCAAGTCTTTTTCTTCATTCATGACTTCAGTAGCAGATTTGTTTGCATATATGATCCCTAGGACAATATTTGTCCATTGTTTAAATCTGTGCCTGCTGCCCTTTCTTGCTTTGCACTATTTGGTCTCATCTTTTTTTATTTTCCTGAATATGGTTTCTTTTTGGTCTTCCCAGTTCAAGGACATATTTTTTCTGTCTTTTTAATCTTGTGATTTTCTTTCTCTCTTTGTGAGTCTCCCTGAGCAATCCACCTTCCACTTTCACACGCATCCTTGTCTATATTAATAACCCATAAGGGAAACTCCTCACCTGCATCCTGTTTTCTCTGCACTGGCTTATCTCCAGCTGTCTCCATTATCTGTCCTTTTGTGTCTCTTCCAGCTTTCACAGAATAAGATAAAAATAGCCACTCATTTCATATCCTTAACCCTCATTGTTTTGTTTTCCTTCAATGACTAGACATTATGAATATACATCAATCTTACATCTTGTCATATTGCAAGTTGAATTCTTATTTATATCATTCAAGTTTCAGCTCCATAGCAAATTTAAATTGAGTTTAGGGAACACCATATCACATGTTTTCATTATTGTAAATAATATCTTAGACAAGTACAAATTCAACAGTTTTATTTTGGACATACCATATATGACTGTCAGTATTATAAAAGTTAATATGCATTGATTGTTTATTTTGTACAGGACTCTGAGATAAGGCAAAAATAATAGCATCTGATAATTAAGTCTGGTCCCACCAGGTAATAAAACCTTAGATGCCTCCTATGAAGCATACAACTTATAAAGCCCTCGTATGTCTTATTTTTGCATGATAATATCTGAATGCATACTACAACCATTATGAGTAAGACGATCATGTGGAAAACCTGTCTTTCATACACTGGTAAATGTGTCTCTATCGCTCTTGCTGTGTAATGTTATCTTTGATTACACAATTAATTGTTGAACATTTAATTTGTCTACCCACCAATGAGTGAAACTACTTTGAACTCTAAAGAAATGTGTGTGTGTGTATTCTACAAAAATGTGAACTGCTTATAGGTCAAGCTTCCCTTTCATTTCTTCCTCTTTATTCATTTTTCATTTTTGGCCAATTTAATTATTACCTCACTTAAAACATTAATTGTATGTGTGTAAGAAATTATGGGCACATGTGTCATTGGATAACTTTTGATAATTAATTTTGCCTTCCACTGTATTGAGACAAGCACTGCCCTGTCTGTGTGATTTTGTCCTGTGTACTCCAGCTTGCTGGCCTTTGAGCTGTCAATTGGTTTTCATGTCTCTACCTCCCATCTCACATAGGCATTTTGGGAATCTAGATGCATGCAATCTAGAGCATCAGGGATGTACACAGGATCCAGGGAGCAAACTCAGATTGGCAAGCTTGTTTGGCTACTGTTTTTACCCACTTACTCATATCCCTGAGTTTTGAACAGGGTCTTACTATATAGCTAGGCCCTGAATTTGTAATTCTCCACTCTCAGGTACCCCAAGTGTGGGTAGTTCAAATTTGAATACAGAACCAACTCTTTTTGCATTTTTCAAGTTATTTTTTCATTTCTTTATAGATGATCTATTTTTATATATTTTTGATATATTCATCATGAATTTGATGGCACCACACTTTGCCCAGCCTCTTAAAATCAGAAATACAAGTTTCTTTCACTCTGATAATGGCATCACAGAAAAGTATCTTTCACATGCAATTCTACACATAATTGGATGCCTGGAAGTCTTGGTGTGCTTCTGTGTTTTTAAAAATCACAATATTTTTCGTTTTTCAGATATATGTGACTATTCAAAAATCCCAACATATTGGGCTCATACAAAATAGTTATTTCTTGAAGATAATCCTTGTTAAGAACAGAATATACTAAGCATATCTGTCTAAGTAACCACAACCCTATTCACTCCCTTTTTCTGCCAAAACTGAAGAACTCTTTACCAAGAGAACTTGAAGGTACGTGTAGAAGAAACACTAACAGAGTATGGAAATCCTCAAGGAACATCTTTCCATGCTTATCTACCTGCTCACTAACATGAGCCTGTATCCCAGGCTGCTATTCTGAGAAGAGTGAGCCCCTCTGTATGTAACCAGTTTCCCTAGCGGTAAGACAACAGACTAATCTGCAATACAGTTCCCTGATGGACTTCAAGAGAGTTGTTCAAGTATAGTGTGTTCAACTTTCTTGTCATGTGACTGATGAGAATAATAACTCTCAAGTCTGACATTCAGGCTCTGGGGGTCCCTATGTTTGTTTTCCATTTATGAATGCTTCTAGGTTTTTCTTCTATCTCCATCATACAGCCCTTACTTCAACCACTCATGTGTAGAATAAAACCTCAAATTTTAACCTTGCATTTCCTCTTTATTTTGGGGATATTTGGGAGGTAAGAAGAACATGGAAGACAGGATGTTCCTGCATAGTCATTGTTTCTATTCGTGTGACCCTTGAAGCCTAAGATCCTCTGAAGCCCCTTCTTTCCTATATATCTTATGGATTTTTGATATTTCTTTGGCTGTTCACTTACATTAACTACTGTAAAGACTCATTCTCTTATTATTTTAGCAAGCCTTCTATTTGTTCCCTATGGATTAAGTCTTGATCTAGACAATCTACTTTTTCATTATTTTGCCATACATGTAATTGTGACATGTGAATGTATCTGTCAAATTTCTCAATTTCTTTAAAACTTACCATTTGTGGAACACAGTCCCTGCTCTGTGTGAATTTGGGATTCTTGATGCCTTTCTTAGCTTCATTTGTTGCTGAATCTTTAACTGTGTAACTTGCCACTTTATCTCTCATTCTATTGGCACATACCAAATTTCTTTTTCCCAGAAAGGAGAAGGATAGAGCATATTTGGCTCATTAACATACCTTAATTCATTTCTATCACAAATTACACAGAAAACATTGCAGTCGGAATAGCATTCCACAACTAGGTTTCATTTTTGCCCCCATTTAGAACGTTTTTCTTGCTCTCTTTCTTTCGTAGAATGCACACTGTAGTCGATTTTCTTTGCCTTGCATCCTCTCTCCTTCCCACAAGGACAGAGGCTTTATCTCTTATTTATCATTGATTCCTCAGTATCTCACAGAGTGTCAGTCACACAAAACGTATGTGATGAATATTTATAATGAGTTACAAGAGAATGCCATATGGGGTTACATAAAACATGAAATGAGGCTCTATTTCTATATTCTTAACCTGCTTGCTGAACTTACATGCTTATGCTCCTACTGTAAACTGTAAGCTATTAGGCTCAGCAGAATTTGTAAACAGCCAGCCTGCAGGCTTAATGTTACGCACAATATTGCCTTTCTTTTTCCTTTTTGGCATCCTTCGTACATGGGAGAAAATGTTGCCAACATTTAAGGAGCATAAAACCCAAATCCGAATTTCCACTTCATCTTAAAAGCCCTTAAACCTAAAAACTCAAACCCCAATAGTGCTTTGTGGTCAATCGGATACAGGTGAGAGTGGAGGAATATGTTAGTGATATTGTCCAACTTGATGGGCAATATTTTAGCACCTTCACTCTCTACTGCGTTTTCTAAAAAATGGATATAACGTATAGAATTACTGTGACCAAAAAGTTAACAAATTGGCAGTGTTTACAAAGATATTAATTACCCAGTTTACCTGTAAGATCTGGCACAGGTCAAACATTCCACCAATAAATAAATTACTAATTTGCTGTTGCTGAAATCAGCCAAGGGCTTCTATAATGAAGTTTGGATGTGTTTGTAACTTACTCTAATGAGTGGATTGCTTTCAAATTACCATAATGAATTTGGTGGTTTAGCCAAGGAACGCAGTGAGGTACTGAGTGGTTCACTTACAGATGTTGTCTCTCTGCTACCCATGAGGTTCCATCCAATAGGGTTCAGATATAAAGGACACATTTTTTTTCTCATTAGCAAAGCATCTCTGATGGCTTCTATACCTGCACTACTCTTCTCCACAAAAGATCAGAAGATCCTTCCCTGAATCTTCAGAGCCCTGAACTTTATTTACTTGGGTGGTCATCAGTATAGATATGATCAAGTCCTTACAAAAAGTATGTTCTCTCTTTCAATTTCCATCTAGTCAAGAGATTACATTAATCCTGGAATTTAATGTACACAGTCAGATATTTTTCCAGTCCCTTTTCTTTCCTATATATGCAGATTATTATACAAATACCACTGCAACCTTTGTTTCAGGGTCAAAAGGTCATGTTATAATTGTATGTCTACTCTTTGTTTTACTGCTAATTATCCCTCTGTTAAGCTATTGAACTGGCTACATTATTTTTAAGCCAAATAACCTTTTATATTCATCACTTTGACTATTCAATTGAATGTTAGTTGTACTGTGAATGAGTTTTGATGTATAAGGAGGATAAAATAGGCAAAAGAAGAAAATAAATACCTAAAATACAAAGGAATTTGGAACTATCATGACACAGAGACAGTAGATTCCTCTACTTAGTAATACTGGAATTGATAGAGCAAGAGAAAAGACAGAGTCCCCCAGAGACTTTGGACAAGGGTCACTGTCTTCTTGCACGGGAGTTGGCAGGTAATGAATGCATGTTTCACACAAAAGCCTAGTCATAAGGCTTCCAAACCATGCCTTAGCCAAGCTTTATCGCCGCAGATTGGTGTTACTCTCTATTCTGCTTCTTATCCAAGCAACTAGGCACACAAACTCTGGAAAGCACTGAACTATCATTTCAAGAGATTACTAGGTCATGGTTTATTTTACATAAGAGGGCAGTTCACATCTTTTCAGTTGTGTGTCTTGCTTTGCTTTCTTGATGTTTCTCACCTAATCTATATTTTACCTTGTTTCTCAAATATATCTTAAAAGTTTATCTAAATTCACTAATTTAAAGCTTGAGCTTTTTCACATTGGTACCAAGCATTCAGAGAACAGGGCTTGGTAAAAAACCAGCCAAATATAAACCATAACACTAAATTCAGAGTGGTCCAGGATTAAAAAAATTCTAAGACTTTTATGGTACTTTAATTATGAGGGTTATCCAAGTATAGATAATTCAGCAAGATTAATAAACAAAAAGGATATAAGGGTGGAGACATAGTGAATTAAATCTTTTTAGTGACCCTCTGAATACATGGGCGTTGGGACATTTGGAGCCATAGAATCACCTACTGGCTGGAAATTCATGTCATCACCCAACACAAGAGATTGAAAAGACCTTTGCTAAGTGAAACGCAA
The DNA here is from genome assembly GCF_018167655.1 of Microtus oregoni. Lineage (NCBI taxonomy): Eukaryota > Metazoa > Chordata > Mammalia > Rodentia > Cricetidae > Microtus > Microtus oregoni. The sequence goes on from NW_024543059.1 coordinate 5,105,794, forward strand.
ATGACAAAGCAAACCTCTCATTCTTTGACATTTCTATTTAGAGTGTCTTTGATCACCAACATATTTTGATTAAATCAAGAGGATAGTATCACCCTGACATGGGGACATCCATTGCTGCCAGAGTACTGACACTTTAACGTGGATTCACCGATGGTTGCATCATTGAAATATGGAAAGAATGAGGTCAAGAGAAACAAGCGGTTTGATAAATCAGACTTAGAGGAAGCAGAATACAGACATGCTGGGAATGAGTAAGTCTGATGCAGTTGCTTAAAATACGGTCTTAGCTCCATCTTCTCTAAATAGGAGTTAGAGAATTTAGGGCATTCCTACGACCCAGGGACTTGGAGTAGATAAATTTTGTAGCTGGGTTATTTCTTTGAGGACTTTGTTAACAGGCAGAGGATACTTAAATTGGACATTTGAGGTAACCTAATATAGAGAACATAGGAAGAGAAACTCCAGGTAGGTTTAGAATTAGGAGCATGGTGGTTTTGTTACCAAAGGCACTAGGGTCAGAGCAATCATGCAGGCATATCTAATAAGCTAGATTGGGCCACACATCTTCAGTTCGCTAACGAAAAGGAAAAATCATTTGAAAAGCAAAAAAAAAATGGTAGATGCGTGTGGTCACAATTAGAGGAGGAACAAGGAGGTTCTGGGTTCCCTCAAGTCCACTGTTGGCATTCTGAACGGAGGTTTGGCCTCCATTAGAAAGTGGCAAGCATCAGCAAGTGATCCAGGTTAAGGTGTGGTCTTAGTTTTCTCCCATTACAGTATCTCTCACGCATTGTCTGACAAGTCAAAGCTTTGTGAAATCTTTTTTTAGGAGACAACTTACTCCCCCATTTGGCACCAATGGTTAGCATTGACTTCTCCTGGCATGAGAAGTTAAAGGGAAGTTCCAATTTCTTGTAGTTCATTGTCTCACACTGCTGATAGCTGAAAGGAGCGGGTGTGGGGGCTAGTATCTCTTTAAAATGTCTTAATTTATCTCAGGGTTACAGTTTACGCTATTTTACGATGTAGCTTTGAACTGATTACCACGACTCATTTGAGAGTTGTCTCCAATCTTTGTTTCAGCTCTCCATCACGCTGGCAAAAGAAGATACAGTGCCTTGGCAAGAGCTGAATTGAAATCATGTAGGAATAGAGGCATGGCTTCCCTGGAGCTCCAATTGCATTTGCTCTGAGCAAAACATCCCTCAATATCTTTGAATGCTTAATGTGGAATGGCTGCTAGGCTGAGCTAGGTTTACTGATTAAACACAGTGAGCAATCAATAAAGGCAACAGGTTTTATTCATACTGCGTGTGCTGAGTTCTGTTCCTCCAGCACAGAGATAGAAAAGAGAAGCTGCTAACACAAACCCTAAGGATACAGAACATTAACATCCTGGTATCCTAAAGATTATATGTGCCTCAAGGGTCCTGATGACTTAAAGGTCATGCATCCACTGTTGACTTCATCTTTAGCTATCCCTTATTCCAAATATTAATCGTGAGCTTTTACTGAGCAGTTGATGCAGGTCTTCTCATTGAATGGGAATATAGCATACTGATCACTGCTTTGGATCTTATGCAAAATCACATTTGATAAGACCTACTTGTGTCTGTAGGAATGTAAAACAGATTTGAATCAGATCTAACATCCTATGTGACAACTCAGTACCTTTCCAAAAGCCTTGCATTCAGGCAATTGGAAAAAGTCTTATAAGTTATAAATTGTGATTTGTTTGGTCATTCATTACTCTTTTGTATATGCCTAATTCCTTTTGAGGAGGGATCTTCAGGGAAGCTAACTAGAAGTTAGTTTTGCTCAATTATAGGTGAATACTCTCAAGCCTCCAGGATTAGCCCAGACTGCTTATGTTTTCCATGTTTTTATTGTCTTTGAGTCTAAATTCTGCTTTATCTACTATTCAGCATAGCGATTTTCAAAAATTCTTGCGAAATTCTCTCATCTTGTGAAGACAATGAGCATATCATATCCAAAGTTGTAAAGACAGGGCACACAAAGCTTCATATGGGAAACTGAAGAAGAGATTGCTTGAAGTTCCACAATCTAAAGCAAAATAAACAAAGCAAAAAAAAAAAAATTCCAGCAACAGATGCCAAGGCAACTACACAGTCAGAGGAAGCAGCCAACTTACAAAGTAGGTTTACAGTTACTTCATCCTGAATGCAATGTTTTCTGCAGAGCTGATAAAGGAACACATTTTGTAACTAGGCAGCCTGAGCTAAAAGTCTTGAAAGAGGTGTTGGGCAGTTAGTTAAAGCACCCTGAGCCCACTCCCTTCATGTGAAGAAAGCATTAAAGAGAAACCAGCTTCCTGGTCTTATGCTGAGACCAAGTTCTTACATACATTGTGGCAGTATGTGGTAAAATGATTTAGTAGATTCTCCTTTGTATTCTCCCATCCCCCATTGATTACACATAACATGCCTCTAGTTCTCTGTCTTCGGTTCACAGGACTAGGCATATTCTAGTTTGAGAATCATGAATACACTGATAGCAACCATTTGTGCATGGTGCATTTGTCTTCCAGGTCCTCACTCCTTATTCCCAGACACGGCAATTTATTCTACACTTGCTTCAACGAATAGAGTAGAAAGGTATTTTCTCAAGTTGTCTACCTCTAGGGAAATGGGCTCTATTTGCTTTTGGATTTAGTAAGCCTTCTTCCTCTGGGCTGTTAATTTTTTCCTTGCCTTAAAAAAATAAAAATAAATATAAACTCTACCAATTTGCCCATGCCTTCTAGGCATTTCTGCTGTCCAGGACACAGTGATAGATTTTAACACAGCAGCAACAGCTGGAGAATTTTGCATTTTCCTCTGAGAGATCCCAATGGTTGGTAATACTGAAAATAAAGACATTTTATGCATCTCCCTAACGTGCTTCTCTGCCATCCTTATGGCTGGTTTCTTTGCCCACACCGCTTGAGCAGAGGTCTCTTAATACAATGTTTGCAAAACAGCTGGGGAAATGCTTAGTTATAAAGGACTGCAGAAGCAGCTTTGATTGTTATTAATGAAACCACCTCACCATTTGGCACAGTGTCTGGTGTCTTTGGAGTGCTGTACACAGTAATGTCTGCCTGAGGTATGCTTTGTCCCCTTGCAATTCAGTGCCAATTAAAACAATAAGTAAGCAGAATGAGTGGTAGAAAGTAGAGAAAGGATAACTTTTCTTCCTGGTCAGAAAAAGAGGAGGCTGGCTAGGACAGAGAAGATGAGAACTCAGATGTAAACATTTTCCTTTCTCACAGTACCAATTTTATCCATTTTTATTTTTGTTCTTGTTCAGTGGGGGAAGGGGTAGGCTTTGCCACAAGATTGCAATTACAGCCAATTGAGGTGTTCCTATTTTCACATACTACAGACTATACCTTTTAAAAAGTCTAACTTCCCTTTTATTGTTCTGGCAGAATCCTGGTATTTAATCCATTCAGTAAAATGGGGGAGGGTGCATTATCTTTATCTTATGGGAGAGAACAAAAAATATCAAATTAACTCTAGATAAGTAAAAACTACAAACTGCATCAGTATTCCATGTCATGCTGAGAACAATGGGAATAAATTTTACCAGTTAAGCAGGACATCAATAGGGATGCTGAGGCAGACAAACATAGGAGTAGCTTAGCAATCTGAGAATCTGTTTGGTTTGGACAACAAACACATCTTCATCATCAACAAAGCACCTATTTACCTGTTGAGAATCTGGGGCCCACACGTGCATGGAAGTACATATATACTCTTCTTTAGAAAGTGGAAATGTTACTCCCCTTAACCAACTCATGATAACAATTCATTCCTATTCAAATGTGTTCCTGGATATCTTGAATTGGAAAAGAAGGACTTTGTGTGGTAATAACTGTATCCTCTGATTGAACTTTCATGATGAATCCCCTATTCAGCTTAGTATGCCTATGAATAATTGGTTTTGAATATAATTAAAATCAGATATCTCATGGGTGATGAAGAAAAGCATACATAACCCAAATCAGTTAGTCAAAACAGAAATGTTCATGTTACAAGCCTAGCTACCATCTCCCTCCTTAGATATCACAAAAGAATGCTCCAAACAAGTCCTCAAGTGCTCTTTCCCATTCTGGTCTCTCTGTTTAAAACTTGTACATTCACTTTCCTTTTAATACAACTTCTCCCTGATTTACCTCTTGATATGAATCTTTTTCTAGTTTTTTGAACAAGGATCAAGAATCTGGCCATCCTTGGTTTAGACAGCAGGGATCTGATTCCAATGATATACACAATTAATTGTGTTCTTTTTAAACTCTTAGTGCAGGAAAATAACCCACAAAAATTTAGCATCTTAAAATAGCTATCAATAGTAAATGACATTGTTTTCATGAGACTTCAACCATCTGGTTAAATTGTCCCAGATTATAAAAAATTCAGGAAAGTTCATGAAAAATAAATCAGGCATCCCTCAAAGTATTTGTCTAGTGGACATGTGTTTTAGAACTCCTATCAAAACTCAAGAATGTTAATATGGATCATAGTCTGGAGTTAAAATGAAGACATTGGCTTTTGTATCACCTCATATTAACTACTTACAGACTTCCTATACATATACACAGATATACACAATATAAGCTGATAAACTGAGAACCTATTCATTATCTGTTCAAGTATAAAGTTGGTGGTCTATCTATCATCTATCTATCTATCATCTGTCTATCTATCTATCTATCTATCTATCTACCTACCTACCTATCTATCTCTGCCATCTGTCTGCCCACCTATATACCTGTAATTATATACAATGCAGATATAGCTATGAGCTATGATTGCTGAATTTTTGGCATCCACACTCATGAAAATAATTTTTTAAATACAAGCTGAATATACAAGCTCACAGAAAGAAATGAGGAAATAGACTATAAAAGGATTATAAAACCTTGGGGGTCAATAGAGTCTTTGTGTAAGAAATCAGGTGAAACACACTATTAGAAAATGAGACTGTCTTTTTTTTTAATTTTAATTTTATTTTTTTTAATTTATTTATTTATTAAAGATTTCTGTCTCTCCACAGCACATTACTACAATCATAGCTCAATGCAATTTTATATACTTTAGAGCCTAGGAATTTACATATCTTGGAATAGGAAAGGGGTTTGTTTTAATCATAGGTAAATTAAATTAACCACTGGCAAAGAGTGTATTGTTCACTTAATTTTTTATATGAACTTTTAAAAACTGTTTATACTTCATATTTATAAGCTGATGTGTTTGGAGATATGTATTTTCCCTTTTATTAAAAACCACAATATTGCCCCCCACCAAAAAAAAAAGAAAGAAAATGAGACTGTCAAGGCAAATGAAGGCTCAGCACATCACACTGAGAAACAAAGCATGTGCCAATCATCACGTGCATCTTGTTCTTAGGATGTGTCTCCATATTTTCCCAGTCTTTGACAGATGAACTAAGTGCTTACCTGTTGGTATTTTAGGAATTCATAGTTCGGGTTATGATGACAGAGGAACTGCGGGGTAAGAGTAAACTGCAGTACACATGTCCTATGCCATGTTCACTATAAGCAGAATTCAGTTGTTTCATAATAGAACAACCACATGACTGCCTCTCTCTACTGTGTTTGTTTTAATTTATTTAGCTCAACCTGACATATTATTTATGTATTTGTTGCCTGCCTCCTCACAGTGAATTTAATATCTTGAGAAGAGGACTTTTGTTCACCTTTACTATATCTTCAGTTTCTAAAACAAGAATTGGAAACATTACGTTTGTCTTTTCAGGTCTAGGTTACCTCATTCAATATAATATTTTCTAAATCCATCCATTCTCCTGCAAATTTCAAGATGTATTTTTTCCACTGTATAGTACTCCATTGTGTAAATGTACCACAATTTCCTTATTCATTCTTCAGTTGAGGGGCATTTAGGTTGTTTCTAGGTATGGCAAATAATGTTGTGATGAACATAGTTGGGCACATGTCCTTGTGGTATGACTGAGTATCCTTTAGGTATATATCCAAAAGTAGTATTGCTGGGTCTTGAGGTAGGTTATTTCCTAATTTTCTGATGAGTGACTTTTAGATATAAAGCAAAGATAAACAAGCCTACAATTCACAATTCCAAAGAACCTAAACAACAAAGAGAGAGACATACATGGATCCAATCTACATGGGAAGTAGGAAAAGACAAGATCTCCTGAGTAAATTGGGAGTATGGGGACCACTAAAGTGGGCAGAAAGAAAGCGGGGAGGAAGAGAAGGAACTGGAGAAAAATATATAACTCAATAAAAACAATTTTTAAAAAGAATTGAACTAATTGCTGTTAATATAAAGTCATAATTGGAACTAACAAGGCTTTTCATATGGATTATAGCAGCTCAGGGAGAAGTGAATCAATAAGATAGAGAGGTTTTTGTACCCAAGGGAAAATATTTACTTTCAACACAGTGTCTGGTAATTCTTGTTTATACTCCAGAAAGATACTTATACACTGTAAGGAGATCAATACATGGAATCGAGGAAGCAATGTGAGTGCTATTAGAGACATCGTTCTTAATTTCCTAACTTTTATGTCAAAAATTACTTAACCATTTTAGAATTGTTTCTCCTAATAATAATAATAATAAATACCATTTATTCTAAATATTCTAAATAATATTTATTATTATTAAAATTCTAAAGGGCATAAATGAAAGAAAACTGAACCATACATATCTGCACTTGGTATAATGAAGCAAAAGAATTTATTCTCTTTCTCTCATGGCTCGATACACTCTCTGTGATACTGATTTTAAGGACCTGCTGACTCTCCCCTTGCCTGTCAAATCCTCTTGCACTAACCCTACTCAGGGCCATGCCACTTATCAATACAAAGACAATGTAATAATTTTAAGGTGCCCAGATCAGAGTTTCTGTCTGTAGCAGTTGGAAGGCTGAGACTGCTTACTTCTGACATGAACGAAAGTTAGTAAGACTCAGGCCCAAATATCAATTATTTTCTATTCCTATGAAGTGATTAAAAATTTTAAATAGTATCTAGATTGCTGGTAAAAAGACTATATAATGAAAGACCAGTTGGGGCGGATATTATCAATGGTAATAGTTCTCATTGGTCAAGGTTTTATTTTTCTAATAGTTGCAGAAAATTTGTTAATCATAAATTTCTCTACAATGTACATAAACAGCAGTCAGGACAAATTCAGATTATTGACCTCTCTATCATCTATATGTCTGTCTTTCTTCCTGTCTGTCTGTATGTTTATCTATCTACCATCTCTGTCTAGCTACCTGCTCCCACAGAAAAGGTTGGCAAAATAATATCACATATTTCACGATTCCTATTATTCCTGGATTCAACACATTCTATATTTAATGGAACAAGTATTAGTGTTATGCATTTTGTAGAAATTTATTGAGTATATGAAGGGATTACAGAAATATCTGAGACAACAGTATTTTTCCCTAAACAAGGTTTAGGATATTTCCTAGGGACATATATTAAATAAGAATGTTTTCAATGTTTTGTTTGTTGGGCCAATAAACACATTTTCTCCAATTTTAATGAGATGCAAAACAAAGAATGATTGTTGACAAGTTTTACCATGATAGATCATATCCCTTATATATCCTATATATTTATATTTCAATATAGAAATCTGCCTTTACTCTCTCATGTCTGAAATCCTGACACATAAGACCTCACTCTATTCATCCCCCTGTGATGTTTCAAAATTGACAAATATAGCTCTCCGTGTGTGTTTGATTTAAAAAAAAAGTACAAATAAAATATTTAGCGAATGAGTCCACTGAATTCATAATAAATGAAAAGATAAATTATATATAATGGAACTTTTTTCTTTATAACAGTGGCTTCAAGTTTTAGACACATCTTGATGTGTTCCCTGATTTTGAAAAAAAGACTCTAACTTACACATGATGAACACTGACTTAGTATAAATTTAAGGTAGATGTCTCTTTAGTTAGAGTACATGAGATCTAGTATTAACTTATTTTGGGGAAGACTCTAATTTGCACGATGTAGACTTTTCAACTCAAAAGGACTACAAAAGCAGCACCTACACATTAGTTAGGAAGAGTACATTAATTAGTTAATATAAAACAGCTAAATCATTTTTATCTCACACATGTCTCTTTGTGAGTACTGTGGAAATGTCACTGAACTTTTACCTAATGAGAACTCAGTGGTAATTTCTGCTTTTCAGGCTTGTCATTGTATAAATGACAAAACTTGCTAACATCTCGGTTTTTAATTTTTAAAGTTGATGTTACCCACCAATGAGGCCAAACACTCAGGTTAAAGTGAATAATGAATGTTAATTAGCATATCTGTCAGCCCACTGTAGTTCACAACTCATGTGAAGAATGAAATCAAATGTGTGTGGAATTACAAAGAAGCGCATAGAAACAAGAGGCAAAAAAAAAGCAAACAAACTTTCACTTTGGAGGTATCGCAGACAGATAGAGAAGCAAGGAATAAATTTTAAAACTACTGTATTTCCAAGCCAAAAAAAAAAAAAAAAAGAGCAAAGAGCTCGGAACCTTAACTTTCAGAAGAGAATAATTAAAAGATACATATCCTATGCATTATTGGTTAGACCTTTCATCAGTGTCGCCCACGAGACCTCTAATTGCTGTAACCTTTACAGACACTCGGCAGGCAAGGTGTGCTCAGAGCTTTACAGATACCCATACCCTGGGCCTTAGCAACCTAGTCAAATAAGATGAACATACAACAAACCCAACAACAACAGAGACCTAAGCAATTGTTGTGTATCAAGTTTTTATGCATATTAAATTTTAATGACATTAAGTGGAGAGATAAAAAAGATTCAAATGATACTTGATAGGGACTTCTTTTTAAAACAGACATTTAATAGGAGAAATAATTATGTGGCTCTAGAGTTACGACTATATAGTCTTTTATTTCTAAGTTGGACATCATGATGAAGTTTAAAAAATTATTTTTATTAATTAATTCATTCAAAGTTCTATATCATCTGATTTCTGTGTTCCTTGGACATTGCCTTTTCCCTCATACAGCCATCAGTCACCCTCATTTTGGGAGACTGAGGACCCCAGTTTGTCCTGGCAGGTTAGGTCTCTGGACTATATTGAAGATCTACTCTGAGCTTTTTCCCTAATAAAACTTGGGGAGTCTTGTGTGTAGTCTAGAGGTGCTATTTGGATACATGAACTGGAGTTTCTGAAATGGTTTTGGCCACCTCTCAGCAAGATTGGGGTGATAATAGCTAGCATGACATGAAAGATGTTGTATTTTATTAACTGTCATCTTCATCTATGGCAAGAAACACAGTTCCTACTTAAGGACATGTGGATTCTTATAATCTGAACTATTTAACATAGGGACATCAGCTAAAAGTTGAAGATAAGAAAAATATGCATTTTAACACTTTAAACTTTGAAACTGTAGATTATTTCTATTCTTGATATGAATTATTTTGATCAAACAGTTTTAATTTTATGATTATTTTAACAAAATCAAGAAATAAGACTCACTATGTTCTGAAGCTCTCACTATTATTATTCCCATTACCTAAAGTACACTGTACTCTACTTGTGGGTAGTCCTTAGTGTTTATATATAAATCATGAGTACTTAATAAATCACTATTTACTTATTGCCAAGTCTGATCAATAATTGATTAACAAAAATAGATAGGCAAAAGAGAACTGCGCATTGGAGTTGTCCTTCATCATTCACCATATGTAACCCTCACGTTATCCACAACATGTAGCATAAAATTCAATATGGCCTTCATTATCCGCAATAGTAAGCCTGCTTCTTTTCTAGAAACACTGGCCACTTGGCTTCCTATTGTGGGATGAACAGTACACTCAAACAGACATGACTTTTGTGTTTTTAGTTTTGACCTTAAATAAATAAAGACTGCTTCTTTCACAGCAAAGCTTAGAAAAGTGTCTTTTTTTATAAAGCATAATTTTTTATTGATTCTTGGGAATTTCACATCATGTCCCTCAATCCTGTTCACCTCCCAGTCCCGCCATATCCACACCTTACACCATGCAGCATCACTATCAAAAGAAACCCCCCACAATAAATCAATTTAAAAACAGAGCAAAACAAGAAGCCCGAGACCTCTTCGTTCATCCTACTGGGTTCTGTGGGGTGACACACAGTATAACCTTTGGTTCAATCAACTCCACCAAAAAAAGTGTTCATGGCAGAGAGTAATTGGTCCGGTTTAAGGTCTCTGGCACACCATAATCCCTGGACCCTCACTGAAACTCCTCTGGCATACCCTGCTGTTACCCCGAGTCTTGGTGATCTTACAGTTATAATTCCACAGGACCAACCCATCACACACTCCACCAGGTCATAAATGGGGTAGATATAAGGGTGGGCCAACCTAAGACCTGGGATGTGGATTCGGGCAGTAGCTAAGCTGGTTGATCTGGGCCACTGGGACCATTCACTTCAGGCAAGGGGCAGAGCCAGCTCTCCCATACCATGGTGATGGGTCCAGAGTGTAAGTGTTTGAGGAAGTTCTCCAATGGGGATGGAGCCAGATTTCCTGTTGTAGTCTCCAGCATGGGACAAGGTCGGCTATCCCATATCCAGCAAGGATAGGGTCAGCTCAGCCCTGACCTCAGATTTCTAGTACCTATGAACCCTGTGGCAACACAGGTCATTGACATCATCACAGACCCCAGCTACAGTAGGAACACAAATCCAGATATGCCGACTTTATCCAAGATCAGTCAACTAGAAAGTTGTTGCTATCAACATTCATATTCTACTTAACATATTGGAAGATTATATTCTTTCTTACTGGTCCACATGAGAGTAAAGACAAAACAGACAGTCCCAAAATGGTTACACTGTGCAGAATGCTGCTGTTTTATAGTATCAAGGTCCTCTGCCTGCCAAGGTGACCAGCTACCTTGTCATGGGGAGGCAGGGGAAACTATGTTTCTTCCTTTTTTTTCCTTCCTGGAAACATAAAACTAATTAAAAAAAATAAAAGCTTATAAAAATGAAAATACCAAGAACAGTTGGTTTATATAATTAAATAACGTGTAGAGCAACCCTTGGCGGCAGTGTTGAGAGCCATTGTCGGTGGCAAGGTCACTGCCTCTGTGGAGGAGCTGGTTTCCAGGGTGCATAGGCAACTGCTTGGCCTAGCAGTTCTGCTGGTATTCAGAGAGCAATGGAAAGCTCCCTGAAGTTCATCCTGCTTCTCCTGCCTGAGTACCAAAAACCGCCCAACAGTGCCAGTTGCCTGGACCAGCTGCTATCCCTATCCAGGGTCTGGGCCAACCACGCCTTCCTGGGTTGCAGTTATAATAAAGGCCTTTTATACAAGGTAATGAAATTTCTGATGGAACTGAAGTGGAAGATCTGCCACACTTTACAACCAGAAATGAATTAATAAAAAGACATGAAAGTTAAGGCAGATTTACCATATTTCCACCCCCTGGGAGAGGCTTACAAAGGAGGCTTGGGCAGAAGGAAGAGAACCCTGGCAGCGCTTTGAGCGTCCTAACATTTGCAACGCAGAAACAGTTGGAATGGAAAGGGATGTATCTACAAGGATTTCAAAGAAATCTTCATTCCTCCAGAACCTGATACTGTAACAGTATATCTGCTATAAAAGTACATGTGCTACTAAGATTTATGTTTTCATAAATGACAAACTCTGAAATTTCATCCACCTTGTCCAAACAAAACTTTGTCTGAAAACCCTTTTATGTTTATATAATAATGACAGCTGATAAATTTTATAATTTTATACTTTTAGCAGAGAATCTTTGAGTGTAACTCTTGTTTTTGCCCCATGCCCACCCATCTTTGTCCTTCTGAGGCAAACCAGATTCTCCATGTCCTCATTTCTACCTGAACCCCATCTACACTTGTACCTCACTGCTCATGGCCACTGAAGGATTGTGGGCTAACAGACTGCTTCACTGCAGAAACTCATTGCTGGACTCTCAGATCTTTGTGCAAGGAATGAGAATCATGTTAAAGGCCCGAAATAGGTGAACTAAATCATATAAACTAGGTAGCTTACAAGAAAGCATGTGATCTCATTTTAAAATTCACTGCAGGACAGATATGTAGCTCAGTGATAGAGGGTTGCTTAGCATGATTGAGGTCCTGGGCTTGGTCTCCAGTATTACAGAGAGAGAAATAACTGTCGTGGGCCTCGCCAGAGGAACAACAAGTTGCAATTGAAACTCCAGGTGTTGACCCAACAAAAGGGAATCCTCTGATGAGCCAGTCTCATTTAGGCAAGGCCACTGGACTACAGACCCCAGAATGTCTTTTCCTTCTGCTGTGTCTTTACATGTTTGCTGCGGCTCCCTTTCTCTGGTATCTAGCATGGTGTTAGTGTACGTGGGGAGATCTCTACTGCCTACGATATAATATGATTATCATTTGGAAACATCCTATTCTACTGGGCGTTTTTATGTGTGAATTGCCAAAAAATGACCCCACCGAAGTTGTATTGCCCAATTTAATAAAAATAATAACACATAGAATTTTGATAAATAAAAATAAACACAAGGATATGTTTCACAGCCAGAGTCTGTGAGTCTCACCTACTAAGCTGCATGGATTGTAGCTCAAGTTGATGACTAACAATTGAGTTCCAATAGCCCAGCTGGTTTAAATTCTTTTAATCTTAATGTCAGGAGATATGTTCACAGGTCTCAGAGTGCATCACAGCTGAAACAAAGCTGTGAAAACAATAAAGTTAGACAAAGATGCTCTTGTTAAATTACTTTGAGGTGAAAAACCAAAGAAGACAATCTAAAGTTTTAGAAAGGCACATAGGTGAATGCGGAACTCTTTAAGTTCAGGGAACAAGAACAAAGCAGCCAAATTATTACTGGCTTATGCATTCTCCTTGCTAAGTTTGGGTAATGACCAAAGGTGATGTTTATCTATTTCTGTCCTCAATCTCCTAGTATAAAAAACTATTAATGAATGGCCTAAAATTTTAAAGTAGAGCTGACTGATTCTTTTTCATATGTAAAAGTTTAGGTTTGCGATTTCTTTAAGATTCCTTATAAAAATTACCTTTCAAGGTAAGTAACAAAGAAATTGGCCTTTTCTTTGTTACTGCAAAATGCAACCTGCCAGTACAAGACCTGACAAGAACACCTTGCTTGCCCATGGTTAATCTATAACAGGTTGCTTGGGTATGAATGTATGTGGGTTCTTGGGATAATTTATCTTTCACTTGTAATGTATGAAATGTTTAGTCACGTGAGGGAGATGAAAACATGTTTTTCCCTATATTCATTCACTCAAGAAATGAAATGCAACTGCTTTGACTCCTGAGCTGCCTGGAAGATTCTGTTGGGGTATAAAAGCTGTAAAACAACATGGGACAGAGGAGAGAGAATAAGGAAGAATAGAAATAAAGATGGAAACCATGAAGAGAGTTTGTGAATGTCTTTTTCCCTAACTCCCTCACATAGAAAAGTTTAACCTCACTGACTCCATGAATTCCTATCAAAGCCCCGAGCTACTGGATGTTGGTCCCCAAGACAGCAACAAATAACTAGTCGATTTAAAAACTGCTGTAAGCAAACACACCTTTGTCCCATCAGATAGCAGATTTCTAGGCTCCTTATGTCACCCAGGCTTTCCATGTGCCTACGTTCTCTTTGTTTCATAGAGGTTTTCCACCTTAGAGTACTACCTTGGGCATCATCTTTACACTGAAGTGCAACTTTGACTTGATCTGAGATTTTGGGGTTGATGTTCCAACTGACAGCTGATATATATGTTATAAACCCCATTCTGGTTCATTCTATTTCGTCTTTCCTTTAGGTGAATGCCCAAGCTATGGGCAGTAGCAAGACAATGTAACATAGCAAGAGTCATCAGTGTCAGGGCCATCAGAATCAGTAAGACAGTGGATTCTGCTTTGGTTTCATCTACTGAATACTGAATTGGATGTCCAGAAGCTGGGATCAGTTGTGTCTGGCAACAGAGTGGTGGGATGATATCCTTGTTGGTGGCTTGAGATGAAGGCCACATCTTTGTGTGGTTCCTAGCTCCAGTCCTCAGTGGCCAGGAGGATAGACCAAGTAAAGAATATTGATTTATAAATTTGGGTAAACTCCTCCAGTCAAGGAAGGTCAGGTTGCCAGTCACAGAGGGCAATGGGAAGGTGGTGGCCCTTAGAAGATTGAGCTCTGTGCTCACTGACACTTAGTCTTCTTTGGGCCTCAAATCCAGCCTCACCTGCTTCCATTCAAATAATTTATGCAAATGTGTGAGGTTCGAAAAGAAAATGAACAGCTGTGATTCGCTTTGCACTTCCAGAGTTTGGTGATTTGATTTTCTGTATACAGCCCCCAATAAAACAACTTCTCTGTTGAATGGAAATCAAACTACATTAGGTTACTGGTGTTTTTGGGCACTTGCCATTTGGGTTAATGTAAATAGATATAGGAAATACTTATTTATCTATGTATATACACATATAATTTGATACAGTCTAGGGTGGCATATTCTTATGCAAAGCTTATTTTTGTTTCACAAAAGCTGACTTAATTATTACAGCCTACAAAGTCTGCCTTTTATTGAGATTAACAAGGTAGAACGCTGTATCCACACTCTGAATCCCTGGCTGGCGTGGCTCTAACGAGAACCAGTTGCTCCGTTCAATTTCTTTCTTCCTCCAAAATGCAATTAACAGACTGTGATTAGTTGAACAAATTCCAAATCATATTCAAATGAAAGCAATTTACCCAGTGTCTGGCTCCAACAGGTGATCGTTTTCAAAGCTCCTGGAAGAATTGGATGGGCTCATCTAATTGTTCTCAGAAAGAAATAGATTTAAATGCTTGGTTCCAATAGGCCCCACCATGCACAGCCCATATGGTGGCTCAGTGTTAGCCTTTCAGCTTCACCAGCCCAAAGGGCGGCCTGGATAATTGCATCTTGCTTCCAAAATATTTTAATGGCGGATTAAAATGTTTCAGTTGAGCACAGAATAATTGCTGAAACTTCTTAGCTTCGAGGCAAAGAAAGTTGTAAGTTGCAAGTTGGGTGGGCGGTATCTGTTTGAAGGGGAGCTGTAAATCAGGCAGGGTGAGGGGAGAGTAGCAAAGAACTAATCATAGAGATCGTGTTTCATGAGAACCATGGACCGACATTCCTTTCACTTAACATTTTGATACTTGAGTACACCTGCCTAGAAAACATACTATCAGTTCTGAACACTGAATTCACCCTGCTGTCTCTGCAAAAGTATCTCAAAATCCCATCAGTCATGTGTTCTTTTTCAAGCCCTTTCCTAGCATTACTGAGATTTTTAAAATTCTTTTTTATTTTCCCCAAAACAAAAATCTTTCCTTTTTCATTTTATAATTCCACATTTCATTTTATAGCATTTCTTATACCAGTTCAATGCTACATTTCAATTCTATCTAGGTAATCCCATAGTAGTTAGCACTGACACACATTTTCCTTTTCCTTTTTCGCTGTTCTCATGCCACAAGTACAGTCATATTAAGAGAACAGTGAAAAAAAACTGGCCTAAGATGTAAAGTGACTGAAGACTAGTGTACTAACTTTGGTCGATGTGTTTGTAAACAAATATATACAGCAACTGGACTGGATAGAGCCCCTTGAATAGCTTGAATCGAATGATTTCAGGGGAGATTCAAAGTCTGTCAGACTGAAAAGGAATTGGAAAGAGTGTCTAATTTGACCAATGGCTTCATGAAATCATTTGTAAAGTCACTCAAGCTAACTGAAATGTTCGTACCTATAGTACACTGTGATTTGCTCTTGCTAAATAAATCACAACAGCATGTGCTGGTACAGATATAGGCAAACATGAACCCTTACAGGTGGCTGCTGAGAATGTAAAGTGGTCTAGCCTGTATGGAAATCAGTGCAGATGGCTCCTAAAACATTAGAAATAGGCATTCTAGATGATTTAAATTCCTGGGTATTTACCCACAAGACATCAAGCCAACATAACATGGAAATAATTGTTCTTCAATCTTTATTTCAGTAGTATACAAACCAAATTACTTTTGAAAGCAACCTAGGGATACTATAACAGAGTGATGGTCACGGGGAATTTTTGTTGTTGTTGTTGTTGTTCTTTTTTTCAGACAGAATTTCTCTGTGTAGCTCTGGCTGTCCTGGAACTCACTCTGTAGAACAGCACGGTCTTCAACTCAGAAATTTGCCTGACTCTGCCTCCTGAGTGCTGAGTACTGGGATTAAAGTTGTGTGCCACCACCACTCAGCCGATAGATAGATAGATAGATAGATAGATAGATAGATAGATAGATATAAAAGCCTTTCAGTCTAAAAGAATGAAATCATGTTGAGAGAAAATGGATACAATTGGAAATAATAACAAAAAAATGAATAAAGCCAAGTTCAGAAAAACAAATACCAACTCTTACTAGTTGGTTCCATGATATATATATGTATATACATATATATATATATGTATATACATATATATATATCAGAAGTAAAATTATCTAGAATAAAGAGGGTTAGTAGAAAGGAAGAATAGAAGAGTATATGGAGGAATGAGGAGGGTGCATGTCCAACATACAATGTGGACTTGTGCTATCTAAATTTAAAAGGAAATCAACCATTCCCCGTCAGAGCCAGTCTCAAGAATTCTGTAATCAAAATCCAACCATGTTCAGATTCTATTGCAATTTTACCAGACATCCCTTGCCTGATTATTTATAAAGACATTGTGGCTATGCGCTTTCCCCTGACGCACACCCCCATCACAAAGCATCTAATGTATGCCTCTCCACTTATCCAGCTCATCTCGTCCCTTTTCCTCCACTCCTCCTTGTCACTTCTTATATTTTTATTTCAAGCAGACACATCTGATCAAGGCCCATCGAAATGGTAGCCATTCATCCATTGTCTTCCAATTCTCATCCCACATCAGTGACACGTACAGAGAAGTTTTTGACTGTTTTGCTCTCCCTTTTGAGCTCCTCATATTTTACTATGCACAAAGAGATGAGAGACAAAGGCTCATCAGAGACATCATTAGGCTACATTTATCTACTTTGTGCTCCCTTTGTCTCTGATTAGGTTTTAAAAAGGTCCCAGTCCTTGCACAGCTAACTAAAATGTGTTATGCTTGCTCTGTTTCATCTGTTCCTGAAATAACCGTGCTACTTGCTGATTTTGTTTTATTTTATAAAAAAAAAAAACATAATGTCTTGCATTTCTACTGATGAGAGTATCTCAAAATAATCTTCTAGGGGCTTGAATTCAAAGGGAATGTGTTTTAATTAAAATATTAAGTGCGGACCACATTTGTGTTTATCATGTGTGAAACATTCACTTTTCGTACTGATTTACTAGCTGTTGGAGAGCATTGTATGCGATGATTATGCCCAATGCCAAACTATCAATGGGAGTATTATGAGATAAACAATGTGTTTACAAAGGCAACAGTGGTGGCATCTTTTGTTTGGAAAGATGTTGGAATTTCCATTACTATTCTACTCAGGACTAAGCCAGTCTTTCTCTCTGCCTATTGAAAAATTGTAATAATTTTCTCAGTGATTGCACCTAGAATTGGCTCTCTTCTCGGTGCCCTCACCAAATGAGGTGTCGTCACCTAGCTTTTTTTTTTTTGATGGCCCTTCATATTTTATGCATCTATTCATTCAATCAATATGTAGCAATCAGTAAGACAACTTTACATGTGATCTAAGATAAAGGATTCTGACATCCTCCTCACCAACAAATGGTACAATGGCTATGAGTTTCCAGGAGAAAAAAGAAAAGTTCATGCTAACAAGAGAAATTAAAACAAACTAAATATAGAAGCAAAACTCATGCATTTCGAAACTTCAATGATTTAGGTTGAGAAGTATACATGATAACCTATCAAAATGCCCTCATGGAACTGAAATTGAATTGACATTTGCATTTTCTAGTCTCTGATATGTGAAATGTGATGTATTTGTCCTTAACAAAACAAGCAAGAATAACTATAATCCATTTCAAAAGGTCATCTAAAATTAATGGAAAAAGATAGAGGGAATAGACCACATGGAAAGTCAGAAGAGGTACCTTGAGTAAGCTGAGGGGACTTCATTTCATCCAAGAGTTTTACTTCTCATATAGAGATCCTCGAAAGAAACACACGCCTGGTGGGCATAAGACAGGTAAGGGTACAGAAACTCTAACAAGAGGTATTTGCAAACGCTCTTTCCCACTTGAAATCAAAGAAACAACAATAAAAGTGAGAAGCAATAGGGTCTGAGAATTGCAGGTGCTGTAGAGAAAGCTTACTCAATCTAGGATACTGAACTAGAGGTATATCCTGGTTAGTTTGTGATACCAGTTCACCACAAAGAGTGAACTTGATAGATAGAGCCTCAGTGGAAGAATTGGCCAGACCCTATTGCCCTCTGACCATTCCTGGAGGGTCATGGGGATTGTTTTGGTTGTCTCTTGATATGAGAGAACCCAGACTATAGTGGCTTCTGACACAACTGGGCAGAATCCTGGGTTGTATAAGAATGCTGACTGAGCATGAACAGAAACAAGGAGCCAGTAAATAGTTTTGCTTCCTGTTTTCTTCATCAGTCCCTGCCCAGTCTTACCTCAGTGATAGACTAGACTTGAAACTATAAGTCAATTAAACCCTTTCTTCCACAAGTTACTTGTGGTAACGGTATTTATCATAGCAACACAAAACCAACTAGGAGACTTTGCATGTCAAGTCACTTCTCTGCCTAGGAAGTCGTTTTGGTAAACTGCAAATGTGTTTAATTAGCACAGTCAAATAACATATTATATTATGCCCTGTCAATTATCAGATAATCAAAACAAAACTTTGCTATCCTGTGAATTTTTCTTTATGGACTATGTGAGATATCTGACAACTGCTCAAATTTGTATATGCTTTTCTGATGCTACATTTTGAAAGGTAGAATTTTTCAGAATTGGTAATGATTATCATCCCTAATTCCGTCTATGTTCTTTATGTCTCTATATAAACAAAAAGCTTATGACAATTTTTGATACCGCTAAAATTTTAAGTTAAGATTATCTTTACATTAATAAATGGTGTTTTAAAATAGGTCTCATGTATGACTTCATTTTCTCAGTTTTCAGATGAAGAAACAGCCAGTCTAACAAAAGAGGTCAAAGGATTGACAGTGGCATGATGGTTTTTGGACTCAACCATAGCTAATCTATAGGGATTTCATTTTAAGCTAAATATTTGAGTATAGTTCATGTATACTTTAACAAACAAAATTTCTTCTGCCATATCATTTGTCAGTTTAAAGAAAGATATGGAATTGATGAGGTAATAGGAAATTGATCATTTCACTTCTAAATAAGGCACCTAGGTACTGATTGTTTTAAAAAATAAATTTCCCATTTTGTGGGCCTCCTACAGAATCTGTTTGGTATAATAGAAAAGATAACACATTGAAAAACATGGTCTTGTTTAGAATCTATTCTGAGATACTGAACAATGAGCTTAGCCTACCGATTACCATCAGTGAAGTGAGAAAATAATACTTTGACCATTATTAGGCAATGAAATTGTGGTCAGGGCCCAAAGATATTCAACTGTCTGTTCAGGGTGCTGATTAGCATACACAGGGCATGATGGCCTCCAGGTCCCTCAGTATGAAGACTACCTGTGGCTCTTCTCACCCAGGCCCTTACCCAAGCCTTTTTCAGTTCATGGACTTTCTTCCCCCAGCTTCTCATTCCCAACATAATGCTATTTTGACTATACAATCACTTCTTCCAATCTCTCTTGCTTATCTTCCTCACTAGGTTCTCCTGCTGGACCTCTCTTGGTCTCCTTTGCCCATACTCTCTCTGTTTTCATTTCTCTCTCTCCTCATCTTTCTCTTATCTCATGGCCTGTTCTAGTCTGGTGGTCATGTTCAGTTCACTACTTTCTCTCTCTGCTTTGGACTCTTCCAGAAGTTTCTGGTTGTATTCTCCCTCATATCTACAACAGAAGCCTTCCCTTCAACTCTACCTCGGAGTGATCATATCCTCAGTTTATACACTTAAAGTAAGCTCTTAGAAACAGAATGCTCAGAAAGCTTATTTCCTTGTCTCAGCATTTATCCCTACTCTACAGGTACATGCATGCACCTATGCAAACACTAGGTGTTTAACTCAAGCGTTTATGGTGGCATGTGATTAAATAATGCTTTAACATACTTTTCAAAGTACCCTCCATTTTTGCTCAAAAGACTCTGGAAAGGTAGCCTTGAATATAGCCATTTTTCACAAAATGTAAAATTGAATCATTCCCAAAAAGAACAGTTATTTTTAGGACCTAGATCTGGAGAAGACAATTTTAATAATATTAAATGGATTGTAGCATTGTGGTACTCATGTTTCTGATTGGACTATTTTCTGTGTATTTACTCTAGGTCTTTGCCAGACCACTGGCTCCAGCTTCTCTTGGAACTACAAGTTTTAGTGCGAGGCTCTTTCTCAGCCTGATCCACAAAAATATCTGTCCTCCATAACCCAGTCTGCCCTTCTGTTTCTGTTGTCTGAGAAAGAGAAGGTCCCTGGTGACGTCTTAGTCATCACAAATACCTGCTGTCTTAGATGTCTGTTTTTCTGGTCAGCATCTGGAGAACATGAACCTATTTAAGAACAGCCAATCTCTGAGCAATGATTAAAACAAACCAGTTTTTAGCCCTGTGATATCCTATTTAACACAAGCATGCAGCACAATTCTTGCTGCATTGCAAATATTGGAAATTACTCTCCTTACCGACTGTTTGACAAATAGTTAACATGATCTAGAACCTGGGTAGTCACCGTGATAAATCTCTCAAACTGCTGAACTGAAATGATAGCATCTTAGTCTAACCCACTACCATCTGTTTATTTTCTAATGGTTTCCCCAACACACTGATGAAGTTAGATCAACTGAAAGAAAGCCTTTGTATTGTTCTACCACTCCTGCTTAGATGTACATCTGTAACACATGTTTCTTAAATTAGAGAAAGACAAGTACTGATAACACAATACACTGCAGCCAGTCAAGATAAGACACTGCTCAAGCTCAGTTAGTCAGAAGTGCACATTTTGTTGTTGGAATCCTGAAGGAATATTACCAACCGAGGTTGCCTCACCTCTCACAAGTTCTCACTGTAAACAGATCAAGAATAGGATCCACAGACAGTTTTCGCCATTGTGGAGCACTATTGCTGTCATTTGGAAGGAGATGTGTGCCAACATGAAGTTTCAGGAAGGAACACGTGTGTTCCAGAGGTTTACAGAGAGGGGCTAGACAGCTGACATAAGCATGAAGGCTGGAGTTATAATTCCCCAATTCGTGTAAAAAGCTGCACATGGTTGAACATGCTTATGACCCCAGTGCTGGCAGGCAGGAACATGCAGACTCAGAGAGCTTGCTAGCAAGTTAGCTTAGCTGAAACAGCCAACAGTTTAGTGAGAGACCCTGTCTCAAATCAAGAGGGCAGAGAGCAACAAAGGAAGACATCTGATGTCCAACTCTGGCTTTCTCAGGCACGAAACATGTACAAAGAACCACACATTCATAGGTATGTTCAATACACTTGTACACACACAAAAACTTTGTGAAATAAGAGCTAGCATGAACATGTGGGTCTGAGCTCCAAAAAATAGGTAAAAAGAGATGAACTTGATACTATGTGCTTGTAGATTTAGCACTAGAAAGGTAGAGATAAGGGAATCCTTAGGGCTCACTGGCTAAGTGGTGTAGCCTAGTTGGTAGATTCCAGGGAAGTAAGAAACCCTGTCTCAAAAACTAATGTGGACACTGACTGACGTGTGACACACAGCCTTGGTTGTACTCTAGCACCTACTTGCATATGTATGTATGTATGTATGTATAAATATATATATATATATATGTATGTATGTTTACCTGTATACACACATGTACCTGAACCACGTGAATCTTGCATGCAATTCTAATGGACTATGATTTGTTTTAAAATAATACAATAGATTTTTTCTGCACATAACATCACCCAGCCCAGCCAGTCTGGGCACTGGGTCCAAATCATCGGGGCACCCAAGCGGGCGGGAGTCTCTTTGTTTCTATGGCCTGCCTGCACCAAGCAGGGTAGGCACTTTGTTTGCCACCTGCCCATCAGCACGGAGACCTGATCTCTTGGCGCCAGGAGACCCAGCCTTGGGGAGACCCAGCGTTGGGGAGAGACAACGTTGGGGAGATCCAGCATTGGGTAGGCAAGGAGACCTGATCCGGTAAAGAAGATCCATAAGGGAGCATTTGGAAGAAGAGATGGGTAGATGCCAAGGCAAGAATTCGCCCAACAAGCTGAAAAGCAACATGAAGCCACCAGAAACCAGCGACCTCACAACGGGAGGACAGGAACACCTTAATCAAGAAGAAGTAGAAAAGGTTGACTTCATGAAAGTGATTGACACTCTTAAACAGGATGTAAAAAATGCCCTTATAGAAAGGGATGAGAAATATAACAGAAAGTTTGAAGAACTGAATAAATCAGTGAATGATACCCTAGAAAACCAAGGAAAAACAATCAAACAGATAATGGAAACGGTGCAAGACTTGAAAACTGAATTGGAGGCAAAGAAGAAAACACAAACAGAGGGCCGGCTGGACATGGAAAATTTAAGTAAACAAACAGAGTCTACAGAAACAAGCATAACCAACAGAATACAAGAGATAGAAGAAAGAATCTCAGATTCTGAAGATACCATAGAGAAAATAAACACTCTGATCAAAGAAAACAGCAAGTCCAACAAACTCTCATCACAAAATATTCAGGAAATATGGGACACAATAAAAAGACCAAACCTAAGAATAATAGGAGTAGAAGAAGGAGAAGAAGTGCAGCTCAATGGTCCAGAAAATATATTTAATAAAATTATAGAAGAAACTTTCCCAACCTAAAGAAAGATATACCTATGAAGGTTCAAGAAGCATACAGAACACCGAATAGGCTGGATCAAAAAAGAACATCCCCTCGCCATATAATTATCAAAACACAAAGCATACAGAATAAGGAAAGAATATTAAGAGCTGCAAAGGAAAAAGGCCAAATTACTTATAAAGGTAAACCTATCAGACTTACACCTGACTTCTCCATGGAAACCATGAAAGCCAGAAGGTCCTGGATAGATGTACTTCAGAAAATAAGAGACCATGGATGCAAGCCCAGATTACTATACCCAGCCAAGCTTTCGTTCACTATAAATGGAGAAAATAATATTTTCCAGGATAAAAACAAATTTAAACAATACGCAGCCACAAATCCAGCCTTACAGAAAGTAATAGAAGGAAAATCACTAACCAAGGAGTCCAACAATGACCACAATAACTCAGACATCTAGAGACCCTTCACCAACACAAATCAAAGAAGGGAAACACACAAACTCTACGACTAAAAAAATGACCAGAGTTAACATCCACTGGTCATTAATATCACTTAATGTCAATGGACTCAACTCACCTATTAAAAGGCACAGGCTAAGAGATTGGATACGAAAACAGGATCCAACATTCTGCTGTTTACAAGAAACACACCTCAACCACAAAGACAGGCACCTACTCAGAGTAAAGGGCTGGGAAAAGGCTTATCAAGCAAATGGACCTAAGAAACAAGCAGGTGTGGCCATACTAATCTCTAACAAAGTTGACTTTAAACTTAAATCAATCAGAAGAGATGGAGAGGGACATTTTATACTCATAACAGGAACAGTTCAGCAGGATGAAGTCTCAATTCTGAACATCTATGCCCCTAATTTAAAAGCACCCACGTACATAAAAGAAACATTGCTAAAACTCAAGGCAGCCATCAAACCGCACACACTAATAGTAGGAGACTTCAACACTCCTCTCTCACCAATGGACAGGTCAATCAGACAGAAACCTAACAGAGAAATAAGAGAATTAATGGAGGTAATGAATCAAATGGACTTAACAGACATCTATAGAACATTCCACCCAAATAGGAAAGAATATACCTTCTTCTCTGCAGCTCATGGAACCTTCTCAAAAATCGACCACATAGTCGGTAACAAAGCAAACATCCACAGTTACAAAAAAATATTAGTAACCACCTGTGTCTTATCAGATCACCATGGATTAAAGTTAGAATTCAACAACAATGCTACACCCAAAAAGCCTACAAACTCATGGAAACTGAACAGTCAACTACTGAACCATACCTGGATTAAGGAAGAAATTAAGAAAGAAATTAAAGTCTTCCTGGAATTCTATGAAAATAAAGAAACAACATACTTAAACTTATGGGACACTATGAAAGCAGTCCTAAGAGGAAAGTTCATAGCACTAAGTGCCCACTTAAAGAAAACAGAGAAAGCTCACATTGGAGACTTAACAGCCCAACTGAAAGCTCTAGAAAAAAAAGAAGCAGACTCACCTAGGAAGAGTAGAAGACTGGAAATAATCAAACTGAGGGCTGAAATCAACAAAATAGAAACACAGAAAACAATCCAAAGAATCAATGAAAAAAAAAGCTGGTTTCTGGAGAAAATTAACAAGATTGACAAACCCCTATCCAAACTAATCAAACGGCAGAGAGAGAATTTGCAAATTAATAAGATCAGAAATGAAAAGGGGGACATAACCACAGACACAGAGGAAATTCAGAGAATCATTAGATCTTACTACAAAAGCCTATATGCCACAAAACTGGAAAATGTAAAGGAAATGGACACTTTTTTAGATAAATACCATATACCAAAGTTAAACCAGGACCAGGTGAACAATCTAAATAGACCTGTTAGTCGCGAAGAATTAGAAGAGGTTATCAAAAACCTCCCTACCAAAAAAAGCCGAGGACCAGATGGTTTCAATGCAGAATTCTACCAGAACTTCCAAGAAGACCTAATACCTATACTCCTTAATGTATTTCACAATATAGAAACAGAAGAGTCATTGCCAAATTCCTTTTATGAAGCTACAGTTACTCTGATACCAAAACCGCACAAAGACTCAACCAAGAAAGAAAATTATAGACCAATCTCACTCATGAACATCGATGCAAAAATCCTCAACAAAATACTGGCAAACCGAATCAAAGAACACATTAGGAAAATTATCCATTATGATCAAGTAGGCTTCATCCCAGGGATGCAGGGCTGGTTCAACATACGAAAATCTATCAATGTAATCCAACATATAAATAAACTGAAAGAAAAAAACCATATGATCATTTCATTAGATGCTGAAAAAGCATTTGACAAAATTCAACACCCCTTTATGATAAAAGTATTGGAGAGATTAGGGATACAAGGGTCATACCTAAATATAATAAAAGCTATATACAGCAAGCCGACAGCTAACATCAAATTAAATGGAGAGAAACTTAAAGCCATCCCACTAAACTGAGGAACACGACAAGGCTGTCCACTCTCGCCATACCTCTTCAATATAGTACTTGAAGTTCTAGAAATAGCAATAAGACAACATAAGGGGATCAAAGGGATTCGAATTGGAAAGGAAGAAGTGAAACTTTCATTACTTGCAGATGATATGATAGTGTACATAAGCGACCCCCAAAACTCCACCAAAGAACTTTTACAGCTGATAAACACCTTTAGTAATGTGGCAGGATACAAGATAAACTCCAAAAAATCAGTCGCCCTCTTATACACAAAGGATATGGAAGCAGAGAGGGAAATCAGAGAAGCTTCACCTTTCACAATAGCCACAAACAGCATAAAATATCTTGGGGTAACTCTAACCAAGGAAGTGAAAGATCTATTTGACAAGAACTTTAAGGCATTGAAGAAAGAAATTGAGGAGTATACCACAAAATGGAAGGACCTTCCTTGCTCTTGGATTGGGAGGATCAACATAGTAAAAATGGCAATTCTACCAAAGGCAATTTATAGATTCAATGCAATCCCCATCAGGGTCCCATCAAAATTCTTCACAGATCTTGAGAGGACAATAATCAACTTTATATGGAAAAACAAAAAACCCAGGATAGCCAAAACAATCTTATACAATAAAGGAATGTCTGGAGGCATTACCATCCCTGACTTCAAACTCTATTACAGAGCTACAGTGATGAAAACAGTGTGGTACTGGCCTAAAAGCAGAGAAGTTGACCAATGGAATCGCATAGAAGACCCGAATTTTAACCCACAAACCTATGAACACCTCATTTTTGATAAAGGAGCCAAAAGTATACAATGGAAGAAAGAAAGCATTTTTAACAAATGGTGCTGGCATAACTGGATGTCAACCTGTAGAAGAATGAAAATAGACCCATATCTATCACCATGCACAAAACTCAAGTCCAAATGGATTAAAGACCTCACTATCAGTCAGAACACAGTGAACCTGATAGAAGAGAAAGTGGGAAGTACCCTACAGGAGATGGGCACAGGAGATCTCTTCCTATGTGTAACCCCAACAGCACAGACTTTAAGGGCAACATTGAATAAATGGGACCTCCTAAAACTGAGAAGCTTCTGTAAAGTAAAGGACACTGTCACCAAGACAAATAGGCAACCTACTGACTGGGAGAAGATCTTCACCAACCCCGCAACAGACAAAGGTCTGATCTCCAAAATATATAGAGAACTCAGGAAACTAGACTTTAAAATGCTAATTAACCCAATTAAAAAATGGGGCACTGAACTGAACAGAGAATTCTCAGCAGAGGAAGTTCAAATGGCCAAAAGACACTTAAGGTCATGCTCAACTTCCTTAGCAATCAGGGAAATCAAAATCAAAACAACTTTGAGATATCATCTTTCACCTGTCAGAATGGCTAAAATAAAAAACTCCAATGATAGCCTTTGCTGGAGAGGCTGTGGAGGAAGGGGTACCCTCATCCATTGCTGGTGGGAATGCAAACTTGTGCAACCACTTTGGAAATCGGTGTTTCGGTTTCTCAGGAAATTCGGGATCAACTTACCCCTGGATCCAGCAATACCACTCCTGGGAATATACCCAAGAGATGCCCTATCACATGACAAGAGCATTTGTTCAACTATGTTCATAGCAGTATTATTTGTAATAGCCAGAACCTGGAAACAACCTAGATGCCCTTCAATGGAAGAATGGATGAAGAAAGTGTGGAATATCTACACATTAGAGTACTATGCTGCGTTAAAAAACAATGACTTCTCAAATTTTGCATGCAAATGGATGGAAATAGAAAACACTATCCTGAGTGAGGTATCCCAGACCCAAAAAGATGAACATGGGATGTACTCACTCATAATTGGTTTCTAGCCATAAACAAGGGTCACGGAGTCTACACTTGGTGATCCCAAAGAAGCTAAGTAAGAAGGTGACCAAAGGAAAAGCATATAGTTTTCCTCTTGGCTATGGGAAGTAGACAAAATTGCCAGGGAGAAAATTGAGATCTTGGGGGTGGGGTGGGATGGGGGTAAGGGGAGATGGGGAGAGAGGGGGGAGAGGGGGAGAATGGGGGGAGCTTGGGGAAGGGGGAGGATTGGGATGAAGGAAGGTTGGATGGGGGAGCACGGAAGCACGGTTCTTAGTTAAGGGAGCCACTTTAGGGTGGGCAAGAGACTTGACCCTAGAGGGGCTCCCTAGTGCCCAAGATGAGGTTCCCAGTTAGTTCCTTGGGCAGCTGAGGATTGGGAACCTGAAATGACCCTATCCTAGAGCAATACTGACGAATATCTTGCATATCATCATAGAATCTTCATCTGGTGATGGATAGAGATAGAGACAGAGACCCACACAGGAGCACTGGACTGAGCTCCCAAGGTCCCAAGGAGGAGCAGAAGGAGGGAGAACATGAGCAAAGAATTCGGGACCACGAGGCGTGCATCCACCCACCGAGACAGTGGAGCTGATCTAAGGGGAGCTCACCAAGGCCAGCTGGACTGTGACCGAAAAAGCATGGGATAAAACCGGACTCTCTGAACATGGCGAACAATGAGGGCTGATGAGACACCAAGGACAATGGCAGGGGGTTTTGATCCTACTTAATGTGCTGGCTTTGTGGGAGCCTAGCCAGTTTGGATGTTCACCTTCCTAGATATGGACAGAGGGGGGAGGACCTAGGACTTAACACAGGGCAGGGAACCCGGACTGCTCTGTGGACTGGAGAGGGAGGGGGAGAGGAGTGGGGGGAGGGGGAGAAGTGTGGGAGGAGGGGGAGAAGGGTGGGAGGAGGGGGAGAAAAAAAACAAAATAAAGTAAATAAAAAAAAAGAAACGGAGGATTAAAACAGCCAAAAAAAAAATAAAATAAAATAATACAATACCATTATAATCTAAAAAATGTACTTCTAAAAAATTACTCATCCACAGTCCCAAGCAGCTTTTGCTAACGTCACATGACTTTTATATATATAGGCTATGACTTTGCTTTTGAAATGAATCTCGTGCCAGAACTTAAAAGAACAAATGAATGGTAAACGCACACATAGCAATGAAATAAGTGAGAGGCAAATTTTCACTGAATCAGAATAAAATAGGTGTACATGACATAATCACTGCTCGCTGCCAAATTAACCATGGTGATGGTAGCATAATTTGACATCCAAATAAAGATATTGAAGTGGGGGGAAAGCGATGTTTCAAAAGACTCACCTGCATGGTTAAGCAGTGTAAGTGCTGTTTAAATATCAGCCGTACAAATCATTTAGAAAGCATTTAACACATGAAAGGGGAAAAGACTGGAAGAAGAAAATGCTCCAATAAAGGAAAACAAAGCTGATTTTGAACTGAATGAATTCTCAGGGAAAATGGAACAGGCAAGTCCACAGCCATTACCTCTACTTGGAATTCTTTTGTGCATTTATTTTTCTTACAAAGAAAAAAGAAATTAAGAAGGAACGTAAAGCTGCACCATTATCTAGCAAAGCTTTATAATCAGAAATTCTATTGGACATTCTTAGCTTTCCTTTAGTCTGAATTAGAAAGTATGCTAAGAACCCTAGAGGGTGATTAAAGAGCAACTACCCTACAGAAAGCTGCGGAACAGAATGTCTGTTTAAGCTGCTGGATGCCAGAACTAAGCAAACACCTGGAACTAACCACAGATTTTCTTTCAATTTTTTTTATTTAAATAAGATTTTTTTTTCATTCATTTTGCATACCAGCCAGTTTTCCCTGGTTTTTCCACATTCAGAGATCCCAATTCAGTCCCATGTAGGCTCCCCAGATATCAGTCCATAGTCCATGAGCTCTCACTAGCTTGAGTCACGAAGAAGGACACTTAAAAGAAATCACACACTAGCTCAGAATTGTGAATAATAAAGGGTTATTTATTTAGTGATAGACTCACAAATCAGAACCCTTTGCTGGAATAGGGAACAGCAACTGAATCATGCACCGAGAAGAGAGACCAGACGCGAGGTTTATATCGGCATAATAGTATAAGAGACCACAGCCAAGTGGGTGGGGATCTTAAAGGGTAGTGGCAGCAGGAATTCCTACAGAACCATCAGCTGTCTCTGTGCTTTTCTCCATCACTCCCTTGACCTCCTCTTATTCTTCTGACCCCATCCTCCCTCCCTGTGGGTCACTGCATCTGCTTCTATCAGTTACTGGATGTAAGTCATATGATAATTAGGGTAGTCAATAATTTGAATTTAATCTAATTAAAATACTTTTTCTCAATGGGTAGAAAGCCAAAAGAAAGAGATGGTATACAAATTAAAGGTAAAGAATAGATCAATAATAGAAAATAAATTTAATATTAATAATAGAATGTTGGGTTGGCAAACAATAAACAGAACAATCATCAATATATAGCAAATAGATAACAATAAAAAGATGACAGAAAAATTAATGATATGGATATATACAGACAAAGAGACAGAGAGACAAGAGGTGATAGAAAGATGTATAACAGACAGACCAGTATTTAATAGAATATGACGGATCAATCTGCGGCTAAAAGATAGGTGAGAGGCAGGAAAATGACATAAACATATGGACAGGGAAATAGACAGAAAGGGGGCAGTCAAATGGACAGACTGAAACATGATAGATATGTAGGAAAAGCAAGCAGGAGCAAAAATGTCCATGTGCTCATGCAAGAGAAAATGAGGGCAGTAATCAACGGTGTCGAACCTTGTTGTGGTCTATCTTGCTATCAAATACGGAGCCATGATTAAATACAATCTCATAAAAGTACAGCAAAATAACAGTAATTACAAACCTGCTGCCTAACTTTGGGCTTCTACTGCTATGATAAATCAGAGACTATGAGCAACTCGGAAAGGAAAGTGTTTATTTCACTTTATGCATTCAGATAACAGTATGTCACCTAGTATGTCACCTAGCAATGTCTGGACAAGAACTCAAGGCAGGAAGTGAAATAGATGCCAGGGAGGAGAGCTGCTTGCTGACTTTTCTCTTCACGGCTTGCTTAGTTAGCTTACTTATATGACCAACACCACCTGGCTAGTGACTGTATCACCCAGAGTGATTAGGCTCTCACACATCAATCATTGATCATGACAATAACCCACAGGATTGCCTTTAGGCCAATCTTATGGAAGTATTTTCTCAATTAATATTTTTTACAGATATATTTAACTTACGTCAAGTTGAAAAACAGGAAACCAAGACACCCCATGCATGTCTAACTCTAAAACAAAGTGGGTACAACAAACTTCCTGAAGATGAAATCTGTGCAGCGAAAGGGTGTGTGGTTCCTTATGTCACAAGCAAGTTTCCCTGAAAACTCTCCTCTCAACCTCCTACTGCCAAACTGCTGATCACACACCACTGTGTCGTCCCCCACCGACCGTGTTCTTCCTCATGTTCACCTGGCCTGTCTATCCTTCCAGTGAAGAGCAATGGTTTATACTGACCCAAATGTCCAGCTATTGAGACGAAATTCCTCCTCTGAACTCTTCCTCATTAGCAAGTGCAAGAGCAAAACAACAGCAGCTACAAAGCTGGTCATGTTGAGGAGGTTTTAAGTGACTAGGAATTCGATTATAAAGATTAAGGGGTAAACTCTCAAAAGATGCACCTATGGATCCTTTGGCAGGTAGCATTTCAACACAGCTCAAAGACTATTGTTTATCATATATTTCTCTTCTCTTGAACATAGGTGGGACCTGTGATAGTCATTGATGACAGGTTCATGACAACTGAACATGCTCTGACAAAAATGAGCATTTTGGTTTGGCTTTGTTTCATCCATATAAGAGGAAAGGTCCTTGATTAAAAATGGAGTTGGTTAAAATGAGAATGACCCAGCTCTAATCAAATAAATCCTGTAAAAGACAGACTTTATTTGAAGGGGGAAACTTGAGAACACTTTTCTCTTGGTATTTAAAATGAGGTCCCTGAGAGGGACACATGGCCAGAATATAGATTTCAAATGAGCCCAGGCTGATTTCAAGGAGAAAATCAGTTCTTCAATTCTACAAACTAAAGAAAAGGCATTCTGTCAACACCTCACAATTTCAGGAGATAGTATTAGTCCAGAAAAGAAAGTAACCCGATCCATACCTGTCCGAAACCTAAAGACCCTTTGGGACGCAATCCTGCTTCAGGATCTGCAGGACTATAGTGCTAATTCCTGCTGCTTGAAGCTGCTTAACTCATGGTAAAATGTTATTCAACATCAAAAACTAATTAAAATACAGAAATCATTCCTGCATCTATCTCATCATTATTGCTTTGTGTTATGGTTATATGCTCTTTGACCCCTTCTCCCTTGTATATAATACATTGCTTTTAACTTTGGCATTATTTGTTCAATTGCTTTTTAATGGTGTAGTCTTTTCTATGGATGTCCTATTGCAACAATGTGCTAGTTGAACAGGCCAAGCACCTCAGTCTATGTTATATTACCCTAGTATAAACTAGGAGCCTCTTTAGGAGCAAAAATCCATTTCTCACCAATGGAGGCTACAGAGCTCAAGATCTGGTTGTCAGCAGATCTGATGTTTGGGGAAGACTTACTTCTGGTTCCTAGTGTTTTGTAGTCACTTTTTCATATGTCAGAAGGAGGAAGTACTCCTCTAGATTCTTTCTGTTTATTTGTTTGTTCACTCGCTCATTCATTTGTTTAACAATTGTGTACACAGTGTGCTGGGGAGCAGGAATAGGACTTGGGGTGTATAGCACAGTGCACACGTGGGAGACAGAGGATGAGTCTGTGTACTCCACTCTCTTCCCCAACCTTTATATGAGTTCTTGGAAGAACCCCCAGGAGAGTCTGACTGTCCCTTCTCCTATACCATATTGTCTGTAGCTAGGATTTGAACATATGTGTTCTGTGGAAATAGTCATGCAGGAGGGAGCATTGTGACACATTTACTAATCCCCCTGTCTATGTCTCTAACAGGATTGTTCTTTTTTCTCAAACTCTGCTTGGAAAAATCCAACTTATTAGTTAGGAGCTGGAGCTCAGTTGGCAGAATGCTGGCTGAGCATAAACCCTGAATTTGATGATTAGGGCCAAGTTAAAATAGGCATAATGGTGCTTGCTTATAACCTGAGCATTTGGGAGATGGAGGCAAGATAGTCAGAAACATGAAGTCTTAATCGCTACCTAATATTTGAGGTCAATCTAGAATGTCTGGGACAAAGAGAAAAGAAAGAAGGAAGGAAGGAAGGAAGGAAGGAAAGAAGGAAAGAAGGAAAGAAGGAAAGAAAGAAGGAAAGAAAAAAATGAAATAATATTCACTTATCCATGGATATATCACTCCACATGAAGCCTAGTTGAATGAGAGCTGTGATCAGCTTTTCAGACTAATTTAGCACTTTCTCTGGGTATCCTTTTGTTCCTTGTGCCTTGTTTCCAGCTGTTTGTAACAGTGGCCATGTCTTCTTCAGCAACAACAAAGACATTGAATCTTCATTAAATTCATATTACATTTTTGCAAGTTTGCCAATTGTTAAGATGTATATACACTTTGCAGTCCAAGCTTATGGCACTTCCACTGTTATTGAATGTGAGCATGTTCACAGGAGTAAAAACAAAAAAACAAATAAGCAAGCAAACAAACAAACAACCCCAAAAAGAGTTCTTATATACATGTTCACGGGGCAGGAGAAGGCAGCAACCTTCTTTCTCCTCCAGAACGTAGATGAAAAGCAAGTTTCTGGCTTGTGTCTCTTTTATGGAATGTTTCTACTTATTTTCTTTCTTCCATCAGAGACTTTACCGTTGAAAATGGCCACCAAGGGACTGGGAAAAGAGCTCCATTGGGAAAGTACTTGCTGCATAAGCATGAGGACGCAACCCTCACACCTGCACTCAAGAACAACCCGGTCATGATGCCTGTTGCTCACAATCCTAGCACTGATGAATAACACAGGACAGTCCTTGGGACTTGCTAGATAAAGCCTACTCAAGTGCCAGGTTCCAACGAGAGACCTTGTCTCAAAAGAGGTGGGCAGCTTCTGATATCTAGCCTACACAACGCACACACAGACACACACACACACACACACCTACATAAATACACACCTTTCTGTATACACAATACAATAAAGTTTTCTTGAAGCACAGCTTATGCACTATGTAGTATTACATACACACAAAAAGAATGATATGACTTTGGTACGACTTGTGAAAAAGCATGTGTCCTAACCTGGCATTGCTGTAACAGACTGTCAATGTTAATGAAACAAAGACATACAAACACGGTGCCATTTAGCAGAATGACAAACGTTATAAAGCTCTGTGATGATGTGTTGATCCTGTGGATTCTCACAGGAACGTGAACTTCCGTTCTTCTGAGCATCAGTTTTCTGATTTAGCGTCATGGCAACAGAACAGGTATGTAGCTATCACAGATGACAAGATAACAGTAGTTGTTAATTTTTGTTGCTAAATTCCCCAAACATGTTTTTTTATTTTTATATCATTTTTTACTGTCCATTTATATCCATTAGATATTAATGATTTCCTTTAATCATATGAGACATTAAAGAAAGCAAAGTAAAATAGAAGAGATATTACAGTTTCCCTGGGTGATCACATAATCCAGAAGTGAACACTGCAGTACAGTAGGAAGGTATGATCATTAGGGAAGCTCACCTCCACATGCACACCGTTAATGCACATTCTCATTCACATATGAACACACATAAACACACAAAGCATGAAACAGTTGTTCATGATCTACTAATAAAATCTAAATGATAAGAAAAGTTATCAACAGCGGTATTTTTGGAAGAACAAATGGCTTAGTAATAATTCCAACTTCGGTTTCTTTACATTTATAGCCTTCAGTGTTTTTTAAAACAAATGTTGATAGAAATTTATGCAATACCTATCTTTTCTCCATTTTTATTCTTCTCATCATATGCTTCTCATCTTATTTCAAGGACCTTTACGTGGCTGAGATGTGACCCACAAATGAGTTCCCTTTTGGTGTCAGGGGTGGTTATTCAGAGCCTTTTCAACAGCCAAGGAAATCTACAAGGGTTGTTAAAAATTCAACCTTCAAAATCAGCTTAGAAGCTCCTCTTGGAAGGGCTCACTTAGGCTGCAATTACCCATCGCAGGTCTAATTGCCCATCTGCATGCACGATTTCGAATGGCACAGGTGAAATTGAGTCCCAGGCTCTCCAACACTAATTTACTCCCTTGAAATTGACATTTCAAAGAACATCAGGTGGCTAAAACTCCAGATTTGTTATTTATTTCAACAAAAGAACTTTGCTCCTTTCCAAGTTGAAGCTTTGGTTTTAAATTTAAAATAAAAGATGAAAGGGAAAAGACAAGAACACAAGGACTCTGCCTCATCCTCCCCCTACTCTCAGGAGCAGAATGCCATGGGATCATTTAGAATATGATCAGTTATCCAGTTTCCAACACTGCCTCTGCGTCGTCATAGAGAAGAGCAGCTCTTGCCCTATCTTGAGTGGCTGTGTCTCTGTCTCTATACAGTTCTTCCTTCCCATATAAAAGGGAATATAGTGATAAACACGTCTAGACCAATTTCCTGGATGAAAATTTGTACGAAATGGGGACAAGTACATGCAGTATGTCTTTAACATCAGTTCTGATCCTGTTCCCCTGTCTTGATTGTCTGAGCCTCCTTCTTTTAGCCTTTCTTGTTTTAATTCATAGAGCTGAATTGTCTCGATTTATGACAAAAAAGAGAAATCACTAAAGGACCTGAGTCATCTTTCTTGTGAAGTCATTTTGTGGAACTTAATTGTAGAATTGAGAAGCAGACACTCAAGAATTTGATAGGCATGAGCTTTTACCTAGATAAAACGTTTATCCATGGCTCTATCAATGGGTAAGAAAATTGCATATCTAGCCATTGAAAAGTTTTGTAGGAATCAATCTACAATAGAGTTAGGCAGGGAAGGAGGATTTAGGGAGGAGAGGAAGAAGGGAGTTCCTGTGCTTCCAGGAAAATAGAAGTGTGTGTGTGTGTGTGTGTGTGTGTGTGCACACTTGTGCATGTTTTGTTTATTTGTTTGGTGTTGCTGGTCATCTGTTCAAAAGAATTGCAGTATATCAAATTAATGAACTAATTTTCTTGGCAATTGTTGGAATGCTTTGCAATGTTTCATTTACTTTTACTTTTTTATTTTATTTTTCTATTCTGTGGAGTTTCAGACTCTATGCCAATGATTCCTTTGTATGTTCAAGTTTACTTCATAAGTAGACTGGGTGTACTTATACCTTTAGATTTTTCTGTACCCACTGTACCAATAACCACTGTGACTGGCTGTGCAAATACCTTACACTCCCATTAAAAGGAAAGAAAGGTTTCTTCCCCGTATTTTCACTAGCACTGACTCATTTTCCAAATGTTTGCCATCCTGACAGGGATAAGATGGAACCTCAATCTCATCATGGTTTGCTTTTCCCTGGTGGCTAAGCATCATGAGAATTTTGATCACATTTTCTCACTCCTATGTGCATAACCAGAGGACTCCAAGTCAGCACTCAGTAGACATGCGCTGTGTGCCAGAGTGTTATTTACAACACCAAGTCCCTGTGATCCTGTGTTTATGCTTCTCAGAACTATTATCATCATTGCCGTTGTTACGCTTCATGTTTATCTTGACATTAAACCTCCAGTACTGAGATGCCTTGATTGGATTCTCTTCTTTGAAAAGAAAATTGGCCAGGGGAAGCCCTGAGTTATTATCTTCATGTATCCTAGTCAAAGACCTCTCCCTGCTCTCAGTTAGATGTCAATTAGTTCTGCCAAGGTGTCACTTGCTAATTATAGCTGTGACACACAACAGCTTATTGCTTCCAGCTTACAGAGCTCCCAGGAAAATGAGAGTAGTCAGGTGCTTCTGGGACATCGGGGAGACACCTGTCTAACCACTGTAGGAGAGGTGTCTTCGAGGCTTGGCACCTTATTTATAAGTCTATTGAACTTGTGCAACCTTCCGTAATATGGTCATGTGTTACTCTGAAATATTTATCTCATAGCTCTGAGGACAGACACATCACCATGACATCTAAAAATGTAGGAAAATACATGCCACTCTAAAGGAGTCATCACAAAAAGGGAAACAACCTTCAATATCTGAAAACGCTTAGCTGTAATGATAGAAACCCAGATAATGAGAAGTCCTTCTTGATAAGAATTATCTTAGACTCCACTCAAACACACCTAGAAGTCACATTAGCAATGCAGGCACACAGGATAACATGACTAATTGTCAAAAATCTACGTTGAGATCAATGTCAAATAGTCCCTTCTTAAATCGGAATGGGAAACACATGTTATATCTATATTTTATATAATTATGCATGAACCTCATTTCGTGAAACAATAGTTAACTCTGTATGTTAAAGTGCATTCTAGTCCAGCCTAAGTTATTTTCTTAACTATAGTGGTAAGATACCCTAAGCTTGTTGCGCAACCTGAAATATATCACATCTCAGTTTAAGGATACTATATGAGATAATGCCTATGTTTCATGCATAAGCATACTGATTTTTTATAGGGTTTGATCCAGATATAAACTAGACTGAGTGAGACATAGTAATGTACAGCTGTCATCCTAGACCTCAGGAGCTGGGTCTAGAGGGATTGATTAGAATTCAAACTCATTTTAAATTATTTACTGGGTACGAGGCAAACAAACATGGGTGAGACGTTGTCCAAAAAAAAAAAAAAACTGAACAGAAACAGAATAAATGACCTAGAAATAGTCTGATTGTGATTAGGATAATATTTAGAAAGTCATTCCCTTGGTTTTGCTCATAAAAGGCAAAATAGACAAATTCCCCCTTTGATAATTCTCCTTTGTGCATGTGAGAGTCAACAACAAATCTTGTATTCCACCAATTCATGCTAAAAGTTAAACACCATATCTTGCCCTTTTAAAAACATTCAATTTCCATTTGACCCTCATGGAAACTATATTTGTGTTTTTTTGTGTCTGTATTTGTGTGTGTGTGTGTGTGTGTGTGAGTGTGTGTGTGTGTGTGAGTGTGTGGTGTGTGTGTGTGTGTGTGTGTGTGTGTACTTATGCATGCAGGAATGCCTGTGGAGAGCAGAGTTTGATCTTTGCTGTCTTTCTCACTCACTCTCCACCATTATTTGAAACAGTTGTCTCTCACAAACCTGAAGCTCACTGATTGGTTAGACTTTCTGGGGAGGGGCCCATGGAACCACTGTTTTCCTTCTTTCAGTCTGAACCATGTGAAACCCTTGGCTTCTGTGTGTGATGCGCCTCTCATGCTTTTGTGCCAAGCATTTGCTGACTTATTTGTCTCACCAGTTCCTGAAATATTTCTTTTAATTAAAATATGTAAGCAAACAATACAAAACTTTTCAAGCCCTACTTTCCAAACTGCCTTTTTTTTAGATATGTGAAGTGAAAAACAAAATTCTAATTTTTCTCCTTGTAATTACATCTCTTAGAGATAACTATTCATAACAACTTGATGCCTAAATTTGAAGCTATGATGATTTAAGCATATAGAAGCTTAAGCGTGTTACAGAAAAACATCCATGGACTTGATCATCAATGCATCTGACCAAATGCTGTTATGATTTAAAGTTGTAACAACATAATATACTAGTATTGTTGGTGCTTATTCTGTTAAGGTGTCTTGTCAGAAATATGTTGCTATTCCCTTGAATGGACAAAATACACTAGAAATTTTTCAGTGGATCAGTATTTAATCTGCCTAAGATCTGCCACCATTGATACAATTCTATACAGTAACACTCATACCAACGTGAATTTTTAGTCTCAACTTTTCCTTAAGATTGGTTAAGCAAATGAATGTTGACATTACAGTTCTTAATTTAGGGCAAATATATTTTAATCAGTTTATATGTCCTTTAATAGCGTATAAAAACAGCCCTTTCCAGATCTTAGTTGACACTAGAATAATCCATATTTAAGTCTTGTTTTGTAAATTTTTTATACAGTACACATGCTTCATTAGTTTTCAAATTTGAAAACAAATCTCTTTTAATACATACAACCTGAGAATTATATTTTATTATATATTGTGATTTATGTTATATATATGTACTATTTAATGCTTAAATCATGGTAAATAAATCTATCAGTCATCTTTCCAGTTGTAATGGTTCATGTATATAATGCCAGCATTCTTGAGGCTGAGACGTGAGAATGACAATTGTGTAGATTTACCTGACTACTTATTGAGCTCTCCTTGTTAGAAAAATCACAGACTACTTATGTCCTGTAATGCCTTGCATAATAATGACTCCAAAGAGTCATATATTTGAATACTTGATCCTCGGTTGGTGAAGCTATTGGAGAAGAATCAGGAGGTGTAACCTTGTTGGAAGAGGTTTGTCATTATGTTTTTTTTCCCTGTCTCTTTTTCTTTTTCACTGTGCTTGATATTTTGTCTCAGATGTGAGATCTCAGCTACTGCTCTAGAATCATGTCTGTTTGCCTGCTGCTGCCCCAGCCATGATGGTCATTTCTCTGAAACTTGAAACCCCAAACAAACTCTTTCTTCTATGAGTCACTTTGGTCATGGTGTGTTATTACGCAAATAGAAAAGTAAGTAAGACATTTCCATAAACATCCATCGCCCCTTTACAACTAAAACATTTAAGTGGCCTTCTGCTTCTTTGCTTAAATACACAGTGGTTTGCTATATAAAACCCTTTACTATTCAGCAGGTCATTGAAATTCTTATTTGTACCCTTGACCACTCCTTCCTCATCCATCCATCCATCCATTCATCCATCCATCCATCCATCCATCCCAGCTTTACTTCCCTGCCTCCAAGGGCCACCATTTTTTTTCACCACATCTACAAGATCATTTAATATTTAACCTGTGGGTTAGAACATTCAGATTCTGTCCTGACTATTATTAGAGTTTATATTATTCTGTGTTTTCCTGAGTCAAGTTTCATTTTCTTTTCTAATTAGCTTATACATCCATGTTTCCATTTTCTACATGGCTGCTTACATTTTTTCTTTTAAAAAAATGGAAAATTACTCTTTACAATAAAGCTGTGTATGCCCTTGCTTCTCTTCTTAAGCTATCATGGCTTATTCTCTCTCTCTCTCTCTCTCTCTCTCTCTCTCTCTCTCTCTCTCTCTCTGTATGTGTG
Source organism: Microtus oregoni (assembly GCF_018167655.1). NCBI lineage: Eukaryota > Metazoa > Chordata > Mammalia > Rodentia > Cricetidae > Microtus > Microtus oregoni. The sequence continues at coordinate 5,145,328 of NW_024543059.1, forward strand.
TGAAAAGAAAGGGAATAAGAACAGATAATAGGAGAGGTACTTTGATCAAAGAACATTACAGACACAAATTAAGTATAAAATAATGATTAAATATTGTAAAGGTTACAAAGTATTCTTCTTGTCTAAAGAAAATAACATTCAAGATATTGTATTTTAAAAATAATACTCAATATTTTTGCATATTAGGTTCCATTTAAATAACGCATATGCTAGAAAATTACCCATCACCTATTTCACATTTATTTTCATATTTATGGAAATAAAAGTATCCAATAGTTTCATTAATCTCATTGGTAGCTATGTTTATAGCTCATAATGTGTATTTATTATTTGTATTTTTTCTTTCTTAAAATTCCCTTACGTTTGTTAGTTGTCTTATAATTATTTTAGTAGAAACATTATTTAGTTGTAAGATATACTGATTTTTAAAACTTTATTAACTCTTTCTGTATGGGTTTGTTATGCCTTTTAACTTCTGAAATTAACTTTATATTACTTTTTATATAGTAATTTATATATATAATAGTTTTATTTACTATGAGACATTATTTTTCTTTTCTTTTTTTTTTTTTTGGTTTTTTTGTGACTGGGTTTTTCTGTGGCTTTGGATCCTGTCCTGGAACCAGCTCTTGTAGACCAGGCTGGTCTCGAACTCACAAAGATCTGCCTGCCTCTGCCTCCCGAGTGCTGAGATTAAAGGCATGTGCCACCATCGCCTGGCTTGAGACATTATTTTTAACATGTCTCATAGTAAATAAAACTATTTTACACTAACTAGAGTTACCGGTGTATTTATGAACCATATTTTGTTAATTTATAAATGGTTCATACTTTTTGAAGTATAGATTACTTTGGTCAAGGTGAATAATTGCTACGTATTTCTAGACATATCTACTAAACCAGAATCACCATCTTAGTTATTTTGCTTTCCCAACACACATCTGAGAAATACACAGAGCTCAGAGGGGTATGGTAACTGCACCTGCAGAATAGATGCTAACATAAATAAATAAATAAATAAATAACAACGATTATTTATTGGAGGATTTAACTTCCCATCCTTTGCACTGGATGGCTGTTTGCCCTCACGCCTTTTGGAGGACTTGCCTGAAGACACTGACCATGCTATTTACCAATGGGATCACTCTGAAAGAAAGGAGTACAAGCAGTCCAGATTTGAAGTTGAGGAAAAATCAGGGTAGAAAGGGGGAGGAGGACCATCTTGCTTTCTTTTGTGGCTGCACCTTACTCAGGATTCCAGAAAATGGTCTTGGTAATTTATCTTAAATCCATTTCGAAAGATGGGTAGGCATATACTTTATGCTAAGCAGTGTGACAGACCAGGAAGTGGTAGTGAGGGACAGTCCATCTTGAATACAAAATTTGTGTCTTGGAAATGGATACTTGCTCATCAATACTATATGTTGGTAGCAGAGGACCAGAGGAGGTTTGAATGACAAGTAGAGGCTTGGCAAAAAGTGGAACAGAGGACATGAGGGAACTATACACAGGCATTCATGAACCTTCATCATACATAAATGGGTGAGTTTTACAGATTATATAGTAAGAGCAATCGCTATGTCACCAATTACAACTTATATGTCACTGTCTGCTGCGTGACTCCAATGCTGTCATTTATTGTATCTATATTTCTTGTTTCCACGTCATCCTGTTTATTAGAAAAGAGAAAAATGACTGTATCTTTGTTACTGTCTTCTTTTTACATATCCTCTGTGTCTCTCCAATAGAATAAATTTCAACTTCATGTAAATGTACCAGACGCATCTCCAGGAGATAGTACACGTTCAGCCTGCATCTACTGAAGCAGAGACGGTGTAAGCCGCAGCTCCATCACTTGTAAAAACACAATGATTTAAATTGGGGTCAGGTGAGTGACAACCACTGCGTAATAAGAAAGCTTGTAATTACTACCCATTTCAGAGCAGCTTACAGTGGAATCCTTCAAAAACAATCTTGCTCTGAGTGAGGATGGGTTTGCTGAGGTGTGGAAAAGAAATTATAATATGTAATTACCTGAAGGGAAGCGCTACGATGGTCATGACTAAATGTGAAGGTATTAGTCTTATTAAATTGTTTATTGGTTGTAATCATTATTCAGATATCAGTCTTGAGAACCTACGCTTTCCAGAATGCTGTGCTAACGTGAGAGAATTCGTGACTTAGGAAGGTATATGGCACTTGAATCCTAGCTAGAAAGAACCATTATTGAAGTTACACAGTAGCTCATGAGAGGGAGAATGCTGTATCTGGGCTGTAGTATTTTCAGCCCAGCTCAGATGTGAGGCATTGTGCCTTTTAATTCACTCTCTGGAGTTAATTAGTCTTGAGGGGTATTTAAAGAGCATTAGTATTAGCCCTAGAACTTTTGGGATGGTTTAACAGTTACAAAACTTTCTAGATCAAGAAGAAAGAAACTCTGGTGAGGGCTGAATTCATTGGCTGTAATTATTTAACCATAAAAGATTCAAGTTGGAAAAGACTCAGTTTTCATAGAATAAAAGTAATTACTAGAATAAATCCCATTATTGGCCTAGCCATAAAATATTTGTCTCTTATTTAACTTATGTCCAATGTTTCTGGGAATGGCAAAAGAGGGTGGAGGCTTTTAACATAAAGTTTTCAGAGATCAGGCTCTGTATAACTTTCAATTTTTTCTAAAACCTCCAAGTTTTCTAAAACTTGGGTCTTTATTATTTGAAAGTTTCTTTCATGCCAGCAATGCTCCTTGTAATTTAATAACAAATGCCCTAATGTTTCTTTCCCCATGTGAACACCTTTCTTCACTTCCCATAAAGTTGATATATCTTGTTTAGGGCGTGCAATTTATGCCACAATCTTACTGTATCAATCTTTATCATCCATACATTTTTACAAATATATCTTGACAGTCTGCCTAACATGGAAATTTTCTCAAGGAAAGTACTTTTAAAGATCTCAATCAGTCATGTTGATATCAAGCAAACAGTTGGTTGACTGAATTGTTGAGTATTCATCCAGATGTTAATATTAATCAACCATGGCTGTGTGTACGTACACCCACGTGTCATTTTCTGTCTTCATATATTTAGATATTTTCTTTGAACACATGTAGATCTTGAAATTCTCTGATTGCATCTATGGATTAAATTAAAATCACTACTAATAGTGCCATCTTGTGTCTGAAATTTAAAATTAAGAAGCTGTCTTGAGGATAGAATTTTCAAACATTGTATTAAGTAAATTTGTTCTTAGACAGTTTTCACATGTACTCAATTCATACTGACAATTTTGATTTCTGACCCTCTTTTATTTCCCTACCAACTCTGTCCAGAGTTTAAGGAGAGAAAGTACATAAATAAATATTCAAACTTTTCTTGTCCAAATTAATCTTGTGGGGGTCTAGGGAGGTAGTGATTTGATTTTTTTATATAACTCAGTGTAGAGGGTGGTTTTTCAATTAGTACTAAAATTTAAAATTTGTGTCTTTTGATTGGTTCTGTTGAAATAGATCACATTCCTTAGAGAGCACAGTTCTGATGATAAAAGCAGTGTTATCAGCTTCAGGTTTGTTTTAAAGAAAGATATGGATATAACTTTTATTCTTTATTTTATTTTCTCAGTTGGATACACAATAGGATATTTAAAGGCCATAAAACCCTCGCAATTAAGGAACATCTTTTGCAATACAGTAGGTTTCTATTATTAGGTATCAGTGACCTAATAATAATAATATAAATCATTATTAAATAATAACAAAATAATACATTTGAAATGTTAATAGAATGCTAATCTAAGAGAAGTTACTCAAGATATCTCTCCCAAACATATAAATTTACAGTACATTCAAGGCATAAATCTATATTTCCAGAATTACTCGTCTGATAATTCTGGGTACAGAATTTAGCTCTAACATAGAACTACATCCTCAGCCCCTGAACGTAGTTTTAATGATTTCTACACCAAGAATACATAACTACATTCTTGTCAACATTCAACATTAGGAATAGCATCAATAAATCCAAACAGCATTGGCATGAATATAGTTTTTCTGGTGATAGAGACATGACAAACATCTAAAATTACCGAAGCAGTATTAACAAAGAAATAAGTGTTTCTTGGCTACTTGTGGAATACCAGGAATATCCCAAGAGCTCTAGTCCTAACGTGTAATTTATAATAGACCGTAAAGATTTAAATGTAGTCTGTCCATTGAATGTTGCAGATCTGAGTTACTACCAAATTTCATCATGTCTTCCTCCTTTGGTGGTCCTTGAGGCCAGCTTCTGTGTGATAGAACAGAACCTGCCCTCACTGCATACTGTTCTAGATTATATTTAATGGGCTTGTCCCATTCAAAGTTTAGTAACTAGTCACTAGAAACCTTGTGAGTTTTTTTTTTATAACCTTTGTTTTCTAGTCATTATTTTTGAACAAGCGCCAGTAAAGAGAAAGGATTTTTTGAAGTTTAAGATATTAAAATCTTTGAAGGCATGGAGGTGTCTGATAGCAAACATGTTACCCTAGTAATAATACATCGGAATCTAGAAAACAGTCTCCTAACTTAATCCATCATATAAATGTGGTCATACAGCCTCTGAATCAAAGGTTAAGGCATAAAGAAAAGGCAGCAGCAGCTCAGTGTGAGATTACAAATTACAGATCTCAAGGCACTGAAGGTGGTGCCTGAAAGATAGGAAGATTAAGGGAAGTCTGAGCTGCATAGATCCTCTGTCAGGAGAGAGAGAGAGAGAGAGAGAGAGAGAGAGAGAGAGAGAGAGAGAGAGAGAGAGGAGAAGAGGACAGAGAAAAATATCTTGACCCCCGGACATGTAGGACATGAAGAGGAGAAAAGAGTGAACTCATAGAAAAACAAATAAGACATGAAATAAAGTCCATCTCAAAACTCAAAGGAATACAAACATCACTGAAAAGCTACAAGTTAGAAGAAAAGGATGGCAGGCATAGGAGCATGCATCTTTAATCACAGCACCCCCGAGAAAGAGGCAGGTCAATCCCTATGAGTACCAGACCAGCATGGTTTACACAGGAAGAGTTCCAAGCCAGCCAGAGCTACATAGCAAAATTACGTGTCACTAAAAATGCAATATATTGTTTTGCTTTTGTTAGCTGCCTTTTTTAACATAAGACCAAAGTATCAGCCTTCAACAAAAAAGTCAAATACTAATTAAATTGTTTAATTTATCATCTGATTCTCAAGCAATAGGCTCTAGCTATCAGGTAAGAATCTCATGAGTTTTAAAAGTTGACTTTCTGAGAGTTCCAAAATTTTTCATAGAGACTGTGAAGAAATCATCCAGAACACCAATTTTTAGAAACCACAAGTTAATGTTGACCATGAAGCATACGATCTAAAAATGTCTGGGGTAAAGAATAAACTAAAGGCCTCGTCAAGAAGGAGAGAGCAGCTTAATGCAACCTCAGCACTGCTGACTCCCAAGATTTATGAACTATTAAGAGAAGGGTTTATCTACTGACCTGAAAGGAAAAGAAAAAAGCTACATACTGAATGGAACTAAAATATTTTCCATAGCATAGAGACTTGATAAATTAATGTGCTTAAGCATCAGGATACAAGTCAATTTTTAAAAATTTGAAAAATCCGGTTTTCAGAAATATAAAGTAGGTTATGAAAAAGAAAGGATTGGGGTTCGAGTGTTCCCAAAGGAGCTCAGGTAGAAGACAACAAGAACACAGGCATTGGTATTATCTGAATGAGGTAAGTCATATGCACACCTTCGAACACATACTTGTCGCAAACACACACATGCACACACACACATACATGCAAAAACACATACAACCATAATAGCACTTTAAATTTTATAAAATACAAAATAAGTAGTAAACTAAAGGATGCAGCATTCAAACAATTTTGATGTGTCTCCATCCTCCTGTAGGGCTGGGTTATGGATGTTTGTAGATCTGTTTTATTTGCACTAACATATAGATGATAGCGCCATCAAAATGGCTGATATACTAGGAAAGGGCAGTATCAAACCTCGAATTCTTGTTAAATGTTCATCTCAGAAAACAAAACATAACACTTAATGATGGAGGAAGGTCATTGGCTAATAAAGGCACTGCCCTGGCCCATTTTATTGGTTAGAGGATAGGTGGGAGGAGAAAACAGAACAGGATACTGGGAGGAAGAGGAAGTGAGCTCAGAGACTCCACAGCTCTGCTCTCTGGAGCAGACGCCTCAGCAGAGACGCCATGCCCCTCTCCCAGGATGAAGCTCCGACCCAGGATGGACATAGGCTAGAATCTCCCCGGTAAGCGCACCTTGGGGTGCTACATACAGATGATTAGAAATGGGCTAAATTAATATGTGAGAATTAGCCTAGAAGAGAATGGGCCAAGCAGTGTTTAAAAGAATACAGTGTCCGTGTAATTATTTCGGGGCATAAGCTAGCCGGGCAGGCAGCTGGAGTGTTGGGGACACAGCCCCGCCACCACCCTTATTACTTCAACTTAACCTGCATGCTTTTATAAAAGACCTGGAAACTTTGACCCACTGATGATATTCCAACAAGACTATGGACATCTAAGATTTATATCCCAGACAGTCAAGTAACTTTGAAGCTTGGCAACATGAATAATTATACTAATTAATTGAAATAACTTGCAAAACAGTCATTTAAATTTCTATGCTTTATACCAAGTTAATTTGTAATGTCTTTAAATCTTATATTATGGAAAAATGCTTATGGCCAACCTTTGTTAATCCCTTTTATTGAAAGGTTCACATGACTTACTTAAACAATTCTGTTTTTAATTTATTTTACTACCAAATGAAATTGGTGATGCGGTTTTCCAGACTCTACACAGATTACATATGGGAAGCCTAGACTTGAGTAAAATAAGTATTTAAAATCTGTGTGGGGTATAGTAGCTCTCTAGGCATGATACAGACCTTTAGACACCCAGGAGTCTCACCATTCTGCGTGGAGAGTTTTATAAAATATCATAAGTTTAGCTTTTATCATAGCTCCTTTTTTCCTTTTAAAAAATCATGAAGTGTTATCTGAAGATTCTTTATTCTTTTATTTTTTGTAGCAAATTTTTCAAAGAGGATATTATAGAACTGTCCAAAAGTTATTTCCATTTTGGGTTCATTCTTAACCTGTACTGAAGGATATTTAGGAAAATTTTAACTATACAATTTTAGCTGAGACTGTCTTTACTTCAGGCTTATCAATAGGAAGTTTGACTCCATTTACTGTGGTAATATTTAAATATAGTTCACATATTGAGAGTTTCCTAAATATAACTGAGGGTCTGTGAGTCAGTTTAAGTAAGATCAGCAGGCAGTTGCAGACAGGGGACAGAAAGAGCAGAGATAATCAATGTAGTGTTTCAGAATGAGACACATCTCACTCGGGTCATCAAGAAGGATTTTGCAAGGGCCGCCAAGATCCCACAGGTACCCATTCTCAGTGTGATTATAAGTCTTCACCACCAGCTTGATTGGATTAAAAGATACCTCTGGCATTATGGAGGGCAGGGCTTTCACTGCCTCTTTCTGTGAGGCTATTCGCAAGAGAGAATTAACTAAGGAAAGAAGACGTATCCTGAATCTAGAAACATCATTCCATTCGTCTACGGTTCTGGATTAAGTAAAGAGGAAAAACTTAAGCACAGACATTCATCTTTCTCTGTCTCCTGTCTGATGCAATGTGATGAGATTCTTCATGTTTCTGCTGCCATGCGTCTCATGCAATGATGGACTGCATCCCTTCAAACACTGAGGCAAAATAAGCCTTTGTCTCCCTTAAATTGCTTCTTTTCATGTATTTGGTCATAACAACAGATAATTTAAAGCAGAAAATTAACACAAGAAGTGGGTCCATTGCTGTGAGGAAATTAACCATATCATTCTTGGCTTCCTACAATGTTTTGTTTGAAGAACAGTGGCAAAGTTTAGAGCCATAAATACCCTAGAGCACTGTGAACAGTGTTTAGTGGACTATTGTCCTATGAGTTCAGAAGAGAAGTATGGCAGAGACATGTGGGCCAAAAGACTCTATTTATAAACCTTTAAGCGACATAAAGGACTCAACTGTCGAATGAGTTAAAAGGCCAATCACGTTACATTCTGACAAAAATTCTGGACTTCTTCTTTTCATGTCCAGACAGCAGGACTTAATCCAAAGTATGAGTAGTGCTTAACTGGAGAGAAATTTTAAGAGAGCAAAATATCCAGTGTATCTGTGGTTTCTGCTGTCTGCTCTAATCCACCTTTACAGTAAGGAAGACCAGCGAGTGGAGCTGAAAGTATGGGAAATGTACAAGGCATTAGAAGAGGAAAGAGGCCAAGGCAAAAGTTCACGCAATGTGGGAATCAACAAAGCAGCTTTAGATGCTAATGCAATCAGTATGATTAACAAGAAGCCTCTTAGCACTGGGGGTATAGAAAAACAATGGAAACCTTTGTGAGTTCTTCTTTTCTATATGAAGCATAAGTGTGATAATATTGAAAACTTGAATTCAGAAGAAAGTGTAAGTTCATTTGAAAGCAGGGGTAATTAGATATTTGCGAATAATATAAGGGTATAAAAGAAACTGTTGGGAAACCATGAAAGAGTAAAAATAATTTATTACTTTTTAAAAGACACTTTAGATTATTAACTCCAAACATTCATCAAAAGCGGTGTAAGTATCTCTAAAATGTTTAACGAGCATCTTCTCTGAACCAGCTAATGAATAAGTCATCAATACGGTGAGGCTAAATGATACCAATCACATTCAGTAAGTTTAGCATTTCGTGACAGTTGAAGATGATAAATAACTATCCCAGTGTGACAGTTTCCAAATAGACACAAATTAAAATCTTCTCAAATGTATAGGTTGATAATGAATATGCTGTTAGCATATAGTGATAAGCTCATCGTTTTTGTTTATATGTCAGAACGATAATACTATCATCTAATAAAAATGGCTTGAAAATAAATGACTAAAATAATTCATGAAGGACTGGAAGATAGCTCAGGGCATAAAAGCACTTTCTGTGAAAACAAGCAAGCCTGAGTTTAAGTCAACATCCCACAAACATGCCTAGAACCCCAGCACTATAGGGTGATAAGACAAGAGGAACACTGCATCTTGCTGACAACAAGACTAGCTGTAAGTCCAGTGATAGACTCTGTCTTAGTGGAATAAGGTGCAAAGCAACAGAACAGGGCACGTGAAGTTTTCTGATCCCTAATCATACATAAGTAGGTCTTGGAAGACAAATGTGCTTATACACCAAACATGGACACATACATACAGACCTCAAAATAGCAATTTAAGAAGTATGTATCTTCATGAATAGTTTAACTACAATACCTAAAGTTATGACACAATATAATTTATTCATCTTTACAGTTTCCATACATCAGCAGTGCAATATCACACACAGTCCTAACTGCAAAACATAATGAAACTAAGTGGAATTTATCCACGATACAATCAAGAAAACATTGATATCAAATGGAAGCATTTTGCATAATTCAATTGCAATATCTAATTAGGAAATCCAATTACAAAATGCTTGGTTTAGCTACTTATTCCTCCAGCTATAAAAGATGAACAGGTCAAGCAGAGTTCAGTATAAACCAGTCTTATATTCCAAAGAATTTATAACTCTGTTGCAGAAGAACTATGGCAACCATGGTACATGCAGAAGGCAGGTAATCCAAAGTTACACAGAGCAAAGTATGGTCTCTATATACTAGCAGTGTGTCTTCGTGTGAAAAATTCTCAGATTCCATTGTTTTCTACTGATAATTATAATCTTCTATGATAGTTACACCTTTCTAATAAATGATGCAGGGAATACATACTAATGAACATACATTTCTGATACAACCCAAGGAAAGCATATCAAGAAAAGCAGAGGAAGAAAAGTGATCTAGGAAGAAAAGGATGAAGACACATTAGTAGCAAGACACCCTGAAGATTCCGTGCACACGAGATAAAGTGATGGAGGTCACAATACAGCAAACATCAGATCTCCTCTGCACTTCAGCAAGCATTTTGCTTTCTTAAGGACAGCTAGTCACTTTTATTCAGGGATTCTTCTTCCTATCTGCTCCAAGTACCTATATCCTAGTGAATGCGAATGAGATCATCTAGTCTCTTACTTCTGATTCATAGTCACATGACTCTGAAAATTCTTCATTGCTTCTGCATCCCCAGACTCAATGAAGGAAAGATTCTGAGAATGCCTAAAATTTAATATGTTAACCAACTTCTGTGAAAATATTGGTATTTTTAGGCAGGTAGTGTCTACGCAGGTACAAAACACCAGTTTTGTCATGATACAGAAGTTCAGTTATCTTTGATTCCCTTTCAGATGTATTACTCCAGTCACCTGAAGGGACAACTTACATAACTCTGCTATCTAGCATTCTCTAGTAAATGAATGCTGAATGTATTCAGGTCCGAGGAGCAAAAATCAACAGATAAATTGTTCCACAATGTGACTGTGTTTAATCTCCTCTTCTCTCTGGAAGAAACGGGTTTTTGTACCATGGCTTTTAGAAAGCTATTGAATGTGTTGGTGGGAGGAGATCATTTGGATAATTTTTAAAGCATAAATAAACAAAAGACATTGGGCATGTTTATATGCTACATTATTTTCTGCTTGGGATATTTTCTTCAGGGGGTGAATTCAAAAATGCACACACAATACACACACCTACATGCACAAACAAATGCATAAAAAAATGGAACATTCCATTATGCAGGGCCTCATGACCTTAAGATACACAACGAAAGATCAGGCCAGATAGAAAGGTAGATAAGTTGTTTTCATTAAAGAGTACTGTCCACCAGTAATCTCAAATAAGAGATGAGTCAATCTTTGTTGAAGAAAACAGTTTAGGGAAGAAATTTAGCACAGGACTCTCACTTCAATTAAAAAGGTCACAGCATGAACTTGCCTGGGGTGGGGGTGCTCACATAAGTGGGTCCAATCCACCTCTCCTGAAGATCAGAGAGTTTAAGCCTCCCCTTGCCCTTTCCAAGTTATTGATAAGAGGTCTGACTTCAGAAGTGGATGTAAATGGTCTTTGTTGACCTATGGTGCAGTTGTTTGCTGTTTTGCCTATTGAGATGGTCCACAGAGGTCGATCTTTCCACCCTGACCAAAAGTCAGATAATTCAAGCCTGTTCCTTCTCTTTCAAGGATTTGACAGGAGGCTTAACCCAAGGAGTGGCTGTCTACATGATGCCTAGTCTAAGGTTTAGTCGTTACATGTCCTGCCTAAACAACTGAATATTTAAGTAAAGATATAGTTGCTTGATGCTTCAAATATTGAAGCAAGTAATTGCCTGTTTGTTCTTTGTTTCATGTTAAAGAAGTCTTTTTGCCTTATTCTCCCTCTTTTGGGACTGGGGCATATAAGCAGATGAGAAATAAATCTGAGATATTCAGTATCCACTGGATTGCCCTCCCAGTTATAACTTATGTCTCTATTTCTTTCATATCTCTATGTATCACACCTAATTTTTTAAATCCACATGCCCCTACACTGGAAGGTGAAAACCCTATTACGGCAGGACCACAACACTAACTGCTTTCCCATGAGTAACCGACAAAGTAAATGTAGCATGGTGTCACCTGTACCATAGATATTAAAAAATAGACACACACATTTGCATCCTGACTTTTCACCAAATTCTTTAGCATCCATCAATTCCTACACAATCTTTCCAGGACTTCCCATAACCATATAGGTGATTACTTTCCTTCTAGAATTTCTTTTTTATTTCTCTATACTTATTTTTCTTTATTTATAGTTTTTCATTGTCTATCATTAGTAGTTGATCCAACGTTATTTCTGAACAATCCCTCAAAAGTCTGGTTTATTTCAAAATCTAGTTTTGCATCCTGACTAGAGAAAATACCATCAGAAATATATTTTTGCCTATTTTGTTGTTTATGCATGTTGATTTTCTGAGTGACAGTATGGCTTTTGGCAGTTGAGATTTTATACACAAGGTTAATACACATTTCTTTTTCCTTTTAGTTCTCTTACTATTATATATTATTTTCATATTAAATTTAGAATAAGTCTAATTGGAGGATGGTGCATAATCATAAATGATTAGACTGATTTACAAAGTGATTTTGGGGAGGCCTTCACATTAAATTTATAAGCCTTGGA